>NC_133619.1:270453604-270821104 GCF_048593235.1 Sminthopsis crassicaudata | reverse complement strand
TGTGGGTGTTTTGCTGTTCAGAACTGAAGAAGCATAAAATTCTGAAGTACCATCTGAACCATCAAGTAATGATTAACATATTCCTTCCACAAACCTTTATTAAGTGTATATTATGTGCAAAGCACTGACCGAAGTATAGGTTTACAGAGTTTAGATGAAACATAGTTTGTGATTTCAGGGAATGTATACAATGTAATGTATGTGGAGGAGTAGGTAACAATATGTGAGGGAGAACAAAAAGAGATGAATATAATATATGATAAATGCATTCATATGATACAAAACAAATTGTTGTATGAGGTCTAAGAGGAAAAGTTGTTATCAACAGGGAGAAAGCTACAGTAGTTGAGTTGTCATTTTAATGGATATTTTCAGAGAATACTTCAAAGACACAGGGCTGGAAAAACATAAAGTATATTTAAAGGATCAGACAGTCTAGTTTCACTAAAGAATGTGAAGGGGTGAAATATGAAAGAAAGCTGGAAGAGTAGAGCTGTATCAGATTGGAACTTTATCTTTAATGTGGAAAATTTTACAATTCACTTGGCATTCCTATCAGAGGAATGATATGACCAAATCTTAGCAAAAGAAAGATTATTTTGGTAGTAGTATTAAGTATCATTTGGAGGGGAAGAGTGAAGCTGGTAATAACTAGGTAAGAAACAAAAAAACCAAAGACAACTCTATAGTTTTGACTGGAGAAATGATGAATGCCACTGACAAAAAAAATAGTCAGAAGGAAGAATAAAGTCAGAAAAAAAAAAAGTATTATTTTGGGTTGGGATATGTTGAAATTGAGGTATCAGAGGTAAGATAGGCAAGATTCTGGAACTTAGAAAAGAAGTCAAGACTAGAAATAAAAATTTGGGAACCCCTTACATCAAGGTGATAGGTAAAACCTGGGGAATAATAGAAAGGAAACCAGAAAAAATGTTTTAGAGTGAGAAGACAGGAACATTTTGGGAAATTTTTCAAGAAGTGGTCAGTAAGAAGACAAGCAGTGAAAGAAAGAGGAATGGTTTGAAGAATTAATGAGAACCAAAAGAATATGTACATTATTGACCTCAAGGGAACCTAGCTGCTGTCCCAAATTTTGGTCATTTCACCAATAGGATCATTTGATGTTGAAAAGAAATAGCAGTAACATCCAGATCAGGTGCTAACTCATAGGAAGATGCCATAAAGTTGACAAAAAATTTTTGTCAAAAAAAATTTTGTTGGATACATACTTTAAGTATAATCACCCCGAACAAGCTGAAGGAATACCAAAAAAAGAATGTTAGATTTGGCAATTAGGAGATCACTGATGACCTTTGAGGCAATAATTTCAAAAGAATGGGGGTAGTAGAAGATTGTCTTCAAAGAATTATGGAATAAGTAGCAACAGAGGCAGACATCCTTCTCCCAAAAATTAGCAGTCAAAAACATGAGATCTGTACTCAATTCAACAATTCAATGGCTATTTATTAAGTATGTACAATTTCAGATATTTTCCTAAGTGCATAGGACACAAAGACATAAATTCAAACAGTTCCTGCCTTTAAAGAATTTACACTTTCCTGAGGAGAAACAAGATGCACAAAGTTAATGAAATACAAAATTATCCCAAAATTGTTTCTAAAGCAAGGGGGAACTCAAAAACTGGGATGGAATCAGAAAGAGACTTTTGTTGAAGAAAGCTTAGCTTGAGTTGAGCCTTAAAGGGAGCTAGGGATGTCAAGAGGCAGAAATGAAGAGGGAAATGTCATTAATAGAATAGAAAGGTCAGGGGACAGGTTTTTTAGTACCATCACAATGTCTGGGGTTGAAAGGATTTAAATTGGCAAACATTTACTTATCTGGCTCCCACCTTTGGGATGTCCCTGGGCACAACAAACTCTGGTTCCTGTTCTTAGCTTCACTCTGGAGAAGAAATTCCTGTGAAGTAGAATTAAGAGTCTAAACTATAGAATTTCATTTTACTTACTAGTTCTCTTTTCCCAACTTAAAACTACCTACTGACAGCTCAAACAATGCTTAAGGTTAATGATACAGAATCACATAGCTTGATATTTTCTCTGCTTTTCAAGGAATTAAGAAATTTTAAAGATTCTGTTCCATATAGATAACACACATCCACTCATCTGAGTCGTGAGGGAAGAATGGAGAAAATTCACGCTATGCTGTAAATTCAAAGATAGTTCAGCCTTTCTGTGTCTTCTCTTTGCACATTGTGCCAGCAACAGTTCCTCCATCTTTTGTAATTCTCTGTTCAAAAATAATGAATTATGCAAACTAGAACAATTACAATCAAGCAAATCTTTATTTAGAGTAAGCTAGCATTAGTACTAATTAACAAGGAAAATGTAAATGAACTCTAAAACACAGGAAAATATAATATGTGATTCCTCTCCAAGTAAGTCCAAAGTAGAAAAGGAGAATGCAAATATCTCTTCTCATCAGTCCTCTCACAAGAGAAAGTTTAGTAATACTAAACCTTAACTCATGCCAAGTACCCAGGCTTTCTAATCTAATCATTTTGGGCAGGGTCCTCTTCCCTTTCAGCTACTTACTTCACTTATCTAAACCTCAGGTTCCTCATCTGAAAAATAAAGATGATTATATTTAAGAGTATGTACCTGAAAAAATTGTTTTGACAAAAATTCTTTGCCAACTTTATGCCATCTCCATATGAGTTGCTGTTTGCTCTGCATGTTACTGCTATTTATTTTCAACACCCAATAATCTTATTGGTGAGATAGTCAAAATTTGGAACAGCAGCTAGGGTTCTTTTTTTTTTTTCCCCCTATTACCATTACTTCAATGACTTGCAATTACTAGTTCTTCCCTTTTTCTGAAACTAGCATAGGTTAGGAGGGGGAAAATAAGGAAGGGAGGGGGAAATCATTAATAATTAGAGCTATCCAAAAGAGAATATAATATGCTGCCTTATAGGAGGAAATGAGTTCCCCTCCCTGAAGGTTTTCAAAGATGCAAGATTGTCACTTATTGATATGTTACAGAGGAGATTTATTTAAGTACAAGTCAGACTACAGGTGGCTTCTTAAGTCACTTCAACCTCTCAGATTCTATTCCATGTAAGCCCAATGTAATGAGACTCCCCTCTCCTGGCACCCACCCTCACCCCCTTATATAGCTGTTTTTTCCTCCTCTGCATATTCTTTTAAAATTTTTATTTATTTATTTTTAGCATTCATTTTTAAAAATTTTGAGTTGAAATTCTTCCTTCCCTCTAGCCCCTCTCCTAACCAATGAGAAGGTAAACAATATGATACCCATTATATATTTGAAATCATGCAAAGTATATTTCCATATTAGTAATTTTTTAAGAGGTAAAAAAGAAAAGAAAACAGAAAAAGCATGCTTCAGTCTGGATTCAGTTAAACAATTCTCTCTCTTGAGGTGGATCGTATTTTTCATCATAAGTTCTTTGTAATTGTCTTGGATCACTGTACTGATCTGAGTATCTAAGTCTTTCACAACTATCATCATTTCAATATTCATGTTATTGTACACAATGTCGTCCTGATTTTGCTCATTTCACTTTGCATGGATTCATGTAAAACTTCCCAGATTTTTCTGAAACCATTTTGCTTGTCATTCCTTATACCACAATAATATTCCATCACAATTATATACCACAACTTGCTCAACCATTCCCCATTGATGGACATTCCTATAATTTCCAATTCTTTGCTTAGCACACACACACACACACACACACACACACACACACACAAGCTGCTATAAATATTTTTGTACAAATAGGTCTTTTTGCTTTGACTTTGATCTCTTTGGGATACAGATATTTCTCGGTCAAAGAGTACACAGTTTTATAGCCCTCTGGAAATAATTCCAAGTCTTTCTATAGAATGGTTAGAGCAACTCACAACTCCACCAATAGTGAGTGAATTAAGGACCCTATTTTTCCAAATCCCCTCAAGCATTTGTCATTTTCCCTTTCACTATGGTTGCATTTTAAAGAGTCTTTTAAATTTCTCAAATTACTTTAATTGCTGGGTTGTTTTGCAGCAGCTTCTAAGTGCTAAATTAAGAAAGCACTGAATTTTTCTTTTATAAAATCTTCAAATTGTCGATAAACTTGGGGTATCTGATTTATTTGCCATTGCTCAGCTCTACCTTCATAGAGTTAAAATTTATTTTTAAAGTCCAAGATTAAGATTGAAAATAGAAAGGTTTTCCCAATTACTCCAAGACATTGATTTCTGGGCTTTGTGGCCCTTGATGATATCATAAAGAGCTGATCCAATCCCTTATGTTGTATATTTATTGCCTCATTTAAGCCCAAAGAAAATGATGTGATACAGTAGAAAGAGTATTTACTCTTTGACAACATAGGTTCAAATATAACCCTGTGAAATTTACTATCTGTGTGACACTGGGCAATTGGGGGGCAGGTATGAAATGGAAGGAAATAAGCATTTAAATAATATTTACTATGTGTTGGACTCTGTGCTGTGCTTTTTTATAAATATTATCTCATTTGGTCTTCAAAACAGCCCTGTGCTGTAAGTGCTATTAAAATCTCCATTTTACAAATGAGGAAATTGAGGCAGACAGGTTAAGTGACTTACTCAGGATCACACAATTAGTATGTGTCTCAGGCCAAATTTGATCAGGTCTTCCTGACTTTATTCAGCAGTTTATTGAGGGACAAGTTATTGAACTTCTCTTGATATGAATTTCTTCGCTTGTAATATTATATATATATTATATATATTACTAAAAATCATCCAGTTTCCAATCTATGATCTCATGACCAGATATAGAGTTGTACCTTCTTTTTTTTTTTAAATCTGCATCATTAAATGTCTTATTTAAAGGATCAGGATAGCATAGATTATGAGCAGGAAAAAACTTTAGAAACCATTTGCTTTTAAACTTCATGGGGAAAGTAGAAGTGGAAGAATAGGCTTTTTTTTTTTTTTAAAGAATTAGAAAGAAGATCTAGGCTTAATAATTTAAACATTGTCTTCATATATGATGGAGATGTTGAAATGATTGGTCATGAGTCATTGGTGCTGTGACTTTGAAACTGTTATCCTGAAATGAGAGAAAAACTCCATAAAACTATCAATACACAGTTGTTCTATTGAAGCAAAACATGAACTATAAAGAAATGGAGATCAGAGGAGCAATAGAGAAGGGGTCAGCCATAGCTTTATATATGCCAAATATAAGAAAAGTTATATTGACTATGTTTCTATTTTTCAGGTTACCATAGTCAGCTCTGAGCTTTGATGTGATCCTATAGAAGAAGCCACAAAGGAATATATCAAGGATGTGCAAGGGACAGGCTAAGCTTAGCCTGAACTCAGAATGATGCTTCCTCATTATTACAAGTACTTGCTTATGATTATTTGATGTTTGCCCAAGTAGACATGACTGGGGTGGAGAATAGGGATAGGAAGGAAGGGAAACTGCTTATTGTTATTTCTAAAATACTCCTTGGATATGACTATCATCAACTTTTTGTTTGCTTTGTTTTTTAAAGATTCTTCTGATATTCATTTATAATATATTCAATTACTTTCTTAATATGAATATACTTATCACATATCCATATCCCAAAAGACCAATTATTACAAAAATATCTACAACTGTTAGAAATTGCATTCTGTAACACTAAGCTTTCCCACTAATGGTAAGATTGGAAGAAAAAGTACAAAGATATTAAATATGTTGTAATCTCAGTCTCTGTTGTCCTTTGTCCAGTGTAATCAAATAGCATTTCATAACTTTTTTTAAAGTTGACATAGTGAAATGTCAGTGGAGAATTTAGAGATTTAGGAGGGTGGGGACTTAGGGTAGAAGACATGGATTCTACCCTCAGCTTTGTCACATTAATTTTTGTGACTTCAGGCAAATCATTTTTAGAAAACTGAATTTTCTCAAGGGCAAAATAAGGTAGTTGAACCAAATGATCCCTGAGGTACCTTTGACAGCTAATAACTCTATGAGCCCCAAGGGTCAAGTTTGGTTAAAATTGTTAAGAAAAAGGTTTTCCCCAGCCAATATAAATTGTTTACCTCTGTCCTACTTATATTTTTGGGTACTTTTTAAAAAGAACAAAAGTAAACATCATAGTTCACTCACTGGCAAGACAGGGAATGAGGATTTCACTTTTGCTTGTACTTCAATAAAAGAAAGTTATTAGCCAGATGAAAAAAAGATATTACTACAGTATCATGAGAAGCTTTTTCCCAGAAAATAATTTGTAATGATTAACAGCATAGATGAATTATGGAAACAACTCCAACTGATTGACCACTGAAGCAATTGTCTTTTAAAACTCCATGGGGGGGGGGCAGCTAGGTGGTTCAGTGGATAGAGCACCACCCCTGAATTCAGGAGGACCTGAGTTCAAATCTGGTCTCAGACACTTAACACTTCCTGGCTGTGTGACTCTGGGCAAGTCACTTAACCCCAGCCTCAGAAAAAAACAAACAAACAAACAAAACAAAAAACTCCATCAGGAACATGGCTCTTTTCAACAATGAGATGATTGAAGCCAGTTCCAATGATCTTGTGATGAAGAGAACCATCTTTATCCAGAGAGAGAACTGTGGGGACTGAGTGTGCATCACAACATAGCATTTCCAATCTTTTTGTTGTTCTTTCTTTGCATTTTGTTTTCTTTTTCATCTTTTTTTCCTTTTTGAACTGATTTTCTTGTGCAGCAATATGTATTATAGAAATGTATAGAAGCATTGCACATATTTAACATATATTGGATTACTTGCTATTTAGGGGAAGAGGTAGGGAGGAGGAGGGGAAATTTGGAACACAAGGTTTTGCAAGGGTTAATGTTGAAAAATTATCCATGCATATGTTTTGAAAATAAAAAGCTTTAATTAAAATAAAGGGAAAAAAACACAAAAAATTTCTCCACTAGCACGGCAAATAGTTTGGGGTTCTTTTCAAGCATAGCTATGTGAAATAAATTTTGCTAATGAAGACCCTAGAAATAGTAATACCACTGAGAAACATTTTTATCAAAAGGGAAAATGCCCAGTCTATTCAGAGCCTGTCTAAATATTTTAACTTGTTAAGGAGGGGAAAAGGATTTTTCTCCTTGGGGAAAGTTTTGAGTTGGATATAGAGCCTCAAATCTGGGAAGGAATGAAAAAGTGATTCCACTGTGCAAGTCCAAAAAGCTATCTGGTCCTAACAACCACTGAAAAAGGCTCTCTCCATTCTATTCCTGCCATTTTTTGGAGTCTAATCTAGCACACATTCTAGCTAGGCTCTAGTAGGACAAGGTCCCAGGGGTTAGTGACCTCAACCATTCTTATCACATAGTTACATACCATCACCATCCCCAGCACACACACACATTCAATAAATCCAAATGGCTCTCTGTTACCTTTATTATCAAATGGCATTTAAAGCTCTTCCCATTCTTCCTGGGTAGGAAGTATACTATATTAAAGACTCAACAACCAATGAATTAGGTTAAAGTCCCAACTCTGCCACACTGTCATGACCTTTCTAAGCCTCAGTTTGCCCATATGTAAATACCTCTTTAAGTATGAGGGGGCATTAATAACTGATTACCTGACCTAGGTCCTACTGAGTCTTATGATCATCATGGTGGTTTTTTCATATCCCATTGGATGGAAGGTCTATGTCAGTGCTGTCTTACCTACAATTCTCAGAGAATTAGCGATATCACTTAGTTCTGTTCTTCTCTACAAGGCAGCATCGATGTATTATTAATGCGTATGTAAATTTTTGGAGTTTCCAATCAGAAAGTAGTTCTGAGCCCCTATCTACTATTCCAATCCTCCCCCAATCCTGCATATCCAATGATAACTAGTCAGAAGACAAGGACTTGGATCTCAATCAATTGATTGTCAATGCAAGCAAGAACTTGTGGCCACAAGGGAGTAGGGACCCTGGTCACATCCAGGGTTGAAAAGAGTGCTTATAGTCACTCAGAAGCCAGTGTACAATACAGGAGATTACTAAACACACCTTTCCTAGAGCATATCATTTTGGAAAACCCAAAACTTACAGGCCCCCAAAATTACCTTTGAATAAAGCTACACAAAACCTGAATCTTGTGACCCTGTCCACTTAGAAAGCAGAGCTCTACTTTGGGTTGAAATTAAAAGTCAAGTAATAAGTTAAGAAAAAAAGGAAACAACAGGAAAAAAAATTCTGACCATGGAAAGTACAAAGAAGAACAAAACAGTCAGAAGGAAATAATGAAGTCAAAGCTCCAATATCCAAAACCTCTAAACCTTCAAAAAGGATTTTGAAAATCATTAGGGAGTAAAATAGAAATTGAAAGAATCCAATCACTTCCTAAAAAAAATCACAAAATGAAAACTTCCAGGAATATCTTAGCCAAATTCCAACTCCCAAATCAAGGAGAAAATGCGCCAAAACAACCAGCCAAAAACAAAAACAAACAATTCAATTATTGTAGAAACACAGCCAGGATAACACAAGATTTAGCAGTTTCTACATTAAAGGCTCAGGCAAAAAAAGAAAAAAAAAAAATCTCTTACCAAGCAAAACTAAATATAATCCATGGGGGGGGGGAGGGGAAGAGGCGGGAATAAGCATTAAATAAAATAGAGGACTTCCAAGCATTTCTGCTGAAAAAAAAAACACACACAGATAAATAAAAAATTTGACTTTCAAATGCAAGATTCAAGACACATAAAAGGTAAAAAGAAATGAAATCATAAGGGATTCAATAAGGTTAAATTGTTCATATTCCTACATGGGAAAATGATATTTGTAACTCCTAAAAACTTTCTCATTATTAGGGTAGTTAGGAGGGAGATACATAGACAGAAAGAAGAGGTGTGAGTTGAATGTGATGATATGATATTAAAAACATAAGATTAAGGGATGAGAAAGAATAATATACTAGGAGAAGGGGAAAGGGAGAGGTAGAATGGGATAAATAATCTGACATAAAAGAGACCTGAAAATGATTTCACAATGAAGGGGTAAATAAGGGAAACAAGGAGGGGAATACATGAAACTTACTCTCATCAGAATTGGTTCAAAGAGGGAATAACATACACACTCATGAGGTAGATGTAGAAATCTATATTACCATACAGTAAAATAGGAAGACAAGGGAATAAAAAAAGAGGGGAGAGGGAATAGGGAAGGCATTTTAGGGGAAGGTAAAAGACAGATTCAAAAAACTTTTGAGAATGGGTAGGGTAAAAGGAGAAGGAGAGAAAATAAATGGGGAACACAGGATGGAGGAAAACACATAGTTGGTCATCATTATGAAAAAAATTTACAATGAGTTTTTCTAATAAAGACTTCATTTCTCAAACATATAACTAAGTCAAATTTATAGAACTAAGAGCTATTCTTCAATTAATTAATGGTCAAAAGTATAAACAGGCAGAAGCTATTTGTTGTCATATGAAAAACATTATTGATGAGAAAAATGCAAATTAGAACAACTTTGAGCTAGTATCTTACACCTATCAAATTGGTTAATATGATAGGAAAGGAAAATGACTAATGTTGGAGAGGTTATGGGAAAATTAAAGCATTAATGTACTATTGATGAAGTTGTATACTGATTCAACGATTCTGGAAAGCAATTTAAAACTATGCTCAAAGGGCTATAAAACCATGCACACCCTTTGACCAAGCAATACCACTACTAGGTCTGTATACAAAAGAGACAAAACACAAAAAGAAAAGGATTTATGTGTACAAAAATATTTATAGTAGCTCTTTTAGTAGTGGCAAAGAATTGAAGATTGAGGGGATTTCCATCATTTGAAAAATGACTGAACAAGTTTTGTATGACTATGATGGAATACTATTATGCTTTAAGAAATGATGAGCAGGGTGCTCATCAAAAACAACAACAACAAAAAAAAAACTAACAATAACATAGAAAGACTTACATGAACTTATGCAAAGTGAAATGAGCAGAACTGGGACATTATACACAGTAACAGCAATATTGTATGATTACCTGCTGTGGAAAACTTAGCTATTTTCTTCAATACAATGATCCAAAACAATTTTGTAGGAATTGTGATAAAAGGTACTCTCCATCTCCAGAAAAAGAACTGATAGTACCTGAATGCAGATCAAAGATAAATTTTTTTAAATTTTTTTCAAATTTTATTTATTTATAATTTTTTTGACAGTATATATGCATGAGCAATTCCTTTCTATAATATTATCCCTTGTATTCATCTTTCCAAATTATCCCCTCCCTCCCTCCACTCCCTTCCCTCGATGACAGGCAATCCCATACATCTTACATGTGTTACGATACAACCTAGACACAATATATGTGTGTAAATACCATTTTCTTGTTGCGCATTAAGTATTAGATTCCGAAGGTACAAGCAACCTAGGTAGATAGACAGTATTGCTAACAATTTACATTCATTTCCCAGTGTTCCTTCTCTGGGTACAGCCGTTTCCGTCCATCATTGATTAACTGGAAGTGAGCTAGATCTTCTTCATGTTGAAGATAGCCACTTCCACCAGAATACACAAAGATAATTTTTCATTACTATATTTTTCTTGTGTGTGTGGTTTTTTTGTCTGTGTTTTCCTTCACAGATTATTTATATGGAAATGTATTTTGACTATACATGTATATAACATAGGTCAAATTGCTTACCTTCTCAATGGAGGTGGGGAATGAAGAGAGAGGGAAATAATTTGGAACTCAAAATTTGAAAAAAAACAAAATTATATTGTTTTTACCTGTAATTGAAAAAAGTAAAATATTAAATAAGATTTTTTTTTTAGAGTGCATAATATAAACTCAGTGGCAGAAAAGATGGTTGATTGCTTCAGTCTCACTAGTTTTTAAAGCTGAAGCCAATCAAAAAAAGGCTACCTCCATTTACTTCTCACTTCCAGCAAACAAAGCACGTGCAAAAGGTCCCTCAGGGGAATCTCCACATTAAGGAGAATTGGATATGCCTAGAAGAGCCCAGATTTCAGAATAATAAGCAAAAAACACTATATAACAACAAAAGAACAATGTATAACCAATGTTTAATGAACAGGTCTGCCATTTTCTTTTTTTTTTTTTAATTTAAATTTGTTTTTTAATTTTATAATTATAAAATTTTTTATGACCGTATATATGCATGAGTAATTTTTTTTATAACATTATCCCTTGTATTCATTTTTCCAAATTTTCCCCTCCCTCCCTCTACTCCCTCCCCTAGATGACAGGCAATCCCATACATTTTACATGTGTTACAGTATAACCTAGATACAATATATGTGTGTAAATCCAATTTTCTTGTTGCACTTTGAGTATTAGATTCCGAAGGCATAAGTAACCTGGGTAGATAGACAGTAGTGCTAACAATTTACATTCAATTCCCAGTGTTCCTTCTCTGGGTGTAGTTGTTTCTGTCCATCATTGATCACCTGAAAGTGAGTTGGATCTTCTTTATGTTGAAGATATCCACTTCCATCAGAATACATCTTCATACAGCATTGTTGTTGAAGTGTACAGCGATCTTCTGGTTCTGTTCATTTCACTCAGCATCAGTTCATGTAAGTCTCTCCAAGCCTCTCTGTATTCCTCCTGCTGGTCATTTCTTACAGAGCAATAATATTCCATAACCTTCATATACCATAATTTACCCAACCATTCTCCAATTGATGGACATCCATTCATATTCCAGTTTCTAGCCACTATGAAAAAGGGCTGCCACAAACATTTTGGCACATACAGGTCCTTTTCCCCTCTTTAATATTTGGGATATAAGCCCAATAGCAGCACTGCTGGATCAAAGGGTATGCACAGTTTGATAACTTTTTGGTCAGAGGAAAAAATTGCTCTCCATAATGGCCGGAGTCTTTCACAATTCCACCAACAATGTATTAGTGTCCCAGTTTCCCCACATCCCCTCCAACATTCATCATTATTTTTTCCTGTCATCTCAGCCAATCAGACAGTGTGCAGTGGTATCTCAGAGTTGTCTTAATTTGCATTTCTCTGATCAGTAGTGATTTGGAACACTCTTTCATATGAGTGGATATAATTTTAATTTCATCATCTGAGAATTGTCTGTTCATATCCTTTGACCATTTATCAATTGGAGAATGGTTTGATTTCTTATAAATTAGGGTCAGTTTTCTATATATTTTGGAAATGAGACATTTATCAGAACCTTTAACTGTAAAAATATTTTCCCAATTTGTTACTTCCCTTCTAATCTTGTTTGCATTAGTTTTGTTTGTGCAGAAATTTTTAATTTGATGTAATCAAAATCTTCTATTTTGTGATCGATAATGATCTCTAGTTCTCTTCTGGTCATAAATTCCTTCCTCCTCCACAGGTCTGAGAGGTAGACTATTCTCTATTCCTCTAATCTATTTATGATCTTATTTTTTATGCCTAAATCATGGACCCATTTTGGTCTTATCTTGGTATATGGTGTTAAGTGTGGATCCATATCTAATTTCTGCCATAGGTCTGCCATTTTCTTAAATCCCCAAAGCCACAAATATTTGAATTATTTCAACTCCAGTCATTCTAGAAGATGCACAATTTAGTCCTCCTTTGAGTAGGCAAAAAGTATAAATAACACAATATGGTTCAAAACTTGAAGTTAGATTCTTATGCAGCAAGACAAGTCATTTTATTTATTTTATTAAGAACCTGGGACTCATGGCATTTGAATTATAGACTATGAATCCAGGTGGATTTTTACAAAGACAGAAGTTTTCTTAGTCAGGGCTGTCATGTCCTTGAAAGAGACTTCTGACTGCCACTAACTCATCACTTGAGTAATGGAAATGGACCCATTTGGCTGACACACTCTAGCATCTTCCTTTAGCATAGTATCTCCCTGATCATCTAATTGTGTTATATCATTTTCTCTCTAGTTTCAATCCCAAAGTTATTTTGCATAATAGAAACAGAGAAGAAATCCATAAATGTCTTCCATCTTTAAAATTTCTTCCAGTTCCAATATTCTGTAATCCTCCTTAAAAATCTTCTAAAACTCTACTCAACCTCCCTCACTGCAGTCTTAGAGAATTCTTGGAACCTTGTTCTATTCTCTCTCTCCATAATCTTCATGTGTTCTAACTGTATCACTGCTGGAGTCTGGAGTCTTCCCTATTGCTTACAAAACATATTCAAGTTTATCCTGTTCCCATTCCTTTTCCTGAAAAACCTCCAGAAAGAATAGTCTGTTCTATCTGACTCTGCATTCCCACCACCCACTCATTCCTCATCACCCTGCAATCTGGTTTCTATCCCAAAATGCTCTTTTCAAGGTCACTGTTGACCTCTTAATTGCAAAATAAAATTAACTTTTTCCTCAGTCTTTGTCCTTCTTAAATTTTATGCAACTTTTGAAACTGTTAACCACTTCTTCATGAATACTTTTTATTCCCTTGATTTCTGGGACACTTCTTCCTCCTGTTTCTTCTCCTACCTCGATGACCATGCCTTTTTGGTCTCCTTCATTGGTTCATCCTAAATGCTAATGTCCTTACAAGCCTGTCCAAAGTCCTCTTGTATTTTCTCACTATTCTTCTCTTTAATGAATTCATCTTTTCCCATGGCTTTAAGAAGGCTAGATGATATAGTGGACTTGAGGTCAAAATATCTGACTTTATCTCCTTGCTCTTCCATTTTCTAGTTTGTGTGACTTCAAATAAATCATTTCACCATTTTCTATTTGGTAAAATGAGAGGGCTAGATTTAGGGTCTTGAGCCAGCTAGAACTGACTCATAGGAGACAATTGTTAAAATTTTCAGAGTGAAGGAGAGCTGAGTCCAAGATAATGGAGTAAAAATAGGAAGTTGGTTCAATCTCTCCCCAAGATTGCTCCAAATTCCTTTAAATAATTACTATAAATAAATTTTGGAGGAACATTTTCCAACCAAAGGCAACTTAGAAGTTCAGCAAAAAAAATGTCTAAGACATCAGGGTGGGAGTTCCTGAGCCAGCACAACCCTGACCCAGATTCAGCCTGGCCAAGCCAAGAAGGACCTGGGAGGTCAGCAGAAAAGTTTGTGAAACCAGAGTGAGAGCCTACCGGGCTCCCAGCCCCAGTTCCCGGTGTCAGTGAGGTGGGACCTTTGAATCCTCAGCAGTGCTTCTGGACTTCTCAGCTCAGGGATACCAGGGAAAACTCAGAAGGTCAGTGGAGAGGACCGTGGCAATGATGCAGGAGTCTGCTGTACAGTCCCAGCACAGCCCTGATCAACCAAGTCTCAGTCCTGGCTAGCACCTTAGATCTTATAACTACTGTGGGGTGAGGCATACCTAACCACTCCAAGGCAGAAAAGAGTTCTTGTAGTCAGATTACCAGAAGGATTTCTGAAAACAGTTGCATAAAACCCTTGAAGCTTGGGACAATGCACCCTCCACACTGAAAATAGAGCCCTACTTCAACAAACAGTTAAAAGCTGAACAATAGGCTAAGAAAATGAAAGGCAACAAAAAAAAGTTTCTGCTTATTGAAAGTTATTATGGTGACAAAGAAGATCAGAACACACATTCAGAAGATAATTACAAAGTCAAAGCTTCCACATCCAAAGCCTCCAAGAAAAATAAGAATTGGGTTCACATGGAGGCATTCAAAAAAGGACTATGAAAATCTGAGGAAAAATTAAAGAATTGAGAAGGGTGCAAAAGGAAATACAAAAAACTAAAGCACAATTGGCCAATTGGGAAAGGAAATACAAAAGGTCACTGAGAAAAATTATTCCTTAAAAAAATAGAATTGAGCAAATGGAAATTAAAAAATCAAAATACAACAAAGCAAAAGTAAAAAAAAAAATAGGGAAAAAAAGTGAAATATCTCATTGGAAAAACAACTGACATGGAAAATAGATCTAAGAGAGATAATTTTAAAATTATTGGTCTACCTGAAAGTGATGATCAAAAAAAGAACTTGGAAATCATCTTTCAAGAAATTATCAAGAAAAACTATTCTGTTATTACAGAATCAGAGGGCAAAATAGAAATTGAAAAAAATCTGCCAATCACCTCCTGAAAGAGATCCCAAAATGAAAATTCCAGGAATATTATAGGCAAATTCTAAAACTCCCCGATAAAGGAGAAAATATTGCAACCATCCAGAAAGAAATAATTCACATACAGTAGAGCCATGGTCAGGATAACACAAGATTTAGCAGCTTCTACATTAAAGGACTGAAAGGCTTGGAATATGATATTCTGGAGAGTAATGGAGCTAGGATTGCAACCAAGAATCACCTAACCAGCAAAACAGTATAATCTTTCAGAGGAAAAGATGGTCATCCAATGAAAAAGAGGATTTTCAAGCATTCATGATGAAAAGACCAGAGCTGAATGGAAATTGTGATATTCAAATCCAGAACTTTGGAGAAGTATAAGGAGGTAATCAGAAAAGTGATATTATAAGAGATTTATATATTATAAGAGATTTATCTGTTTACATGTCTACATGGAAGGATGATACTTATAACTCATTAAAATTTTCTTATTATGGTGGCAGTTAGAAGTAAGTATAGATAGAGGGCACAGATGTGAGTTGAATATAAAGGGATAACAATTTTTTTTTTAATTGATGAAATTAAGAGGTGAGAGAGGAATGTATTGGGAGAAAAGGAAAGGGAAAAGTGGAGTGGTGCAAAAATGGCGCAAAAAAAAAAAAAATAAAGAGGCAAGAAAAAGCTTTTACAGTGGAAGGGAAGAGAGAAGAGAGGGTGAGTGAGTGAACCTTACTCTTACCAGAATTGGTTCAAATAGGAAATAACATATATATTCAAAAGGGGTATAGAAACCTATCTTAACCTACAGGAAAATAGGAGGGAAATGGGATGTAGGAAGGGGAGGGAGGGTGATAAAAGAGAGGACGTATTTGTGGCCAGTAGCAAAACACTTTTGATAATGGACAAGGAGAAAGGAGAGAGAATAAATGGAGGGAAATACAATTAGCAATGGTAATTGTAAAAAAAAAATTTTTTTGAAGTAAATTTCTCTGATAGAATATTGTTGTTTTCTGGAAAATAATGATTACAAATGCTCTTAGGAAATCTTCCATAAACAAAAATGAAATATAACTGTATACAAAGTAATTACAATGTTCTGGGATGGCCAGCCGTAAATGAACTTATGATGAAAAATCTTATCCATACACGGAGAATGAAACTTATTGAGCCTGAATATAAACCAAAGCATTCTATTCTCTCTCTCTCTCTCTCTCTCTCTCTCTCTCTCTCTCTCTCTCTCTCTCTCTCTCTCTCTCTTTCTCTCTCTCTCTCTCTTTGTTTCTTTTTTTTTTTTTTTAACATGTGAGCAGCATTTTTTATTTTTTTCCTGAGGCAATTGGGGTTAAGTGACCTTGCCCAGGGTCACACAGCTAGGAAGTGTTAAATATCTGAGGTCAAATTTGAACTCAGGTCCTCCTCACTTCAGGGGTGGTGCTCTATTCACTATACCACCCTCAGCAGGCATTTTCTTTCTTTTTTTTTTTTAATTAATTTTATAATTATAACATTTTTTGACAGTACATATGCATAGGTGATTTTTTACAACATTATCCCTTGTACTCCCTTCTGTTTAGAATTTTTCCCCTCCTTCCCTCCACCCCCTCCCCTAGATGGCAGGCATTCCCATACATATTAAACATGTTATAGTATATCCTAGGTACAATATATATGGGCAGAACCGAATTTTGTTGTTGTTGTTGCAAAGGAAGAATTGGATTCGGAAGGTAAAAATAATCTGGGGAGAAAAACAAAAAATGCTAACAGTTTACACTCATTTCCCGGTGTTCCTTTTCTGGGTATAGCTGATTCTGTCCATCATTGATCATTTAGAATTGGATTAGCTCTTCTCTATGTTGAAGATATCCACTTCCATCAGAATACATCCTCATACAGTATCATTGTTGAAGTGTATAATGATCTCCTAGTTCTGCTCATTTCACTCAGCATCAGTTGATGTAAGTCTCTCCAAGCCTCTCTGTATTCATCCTGTTGGTCATTTCTTACATAACAATAATATTCCATAATATTCATATACCATAATTTACCCAACCATTCTCCAATTGATGGACATCCATTCATTTTCCAGTTTCTAGCCACTACGAAAAGGGCTGCCACAAACATTTAGTATTTCCTTGGGATATAAGCCCAGTAGTAGCACTGCTGGGTCAAAGGGTATGCACAGTTTGATAACTTTTTGGGCATAATTCCAGATTGCTCTCCAGAATGGTTGGATTCTTTCACAACTCCACCAACAATGCACCAGTGTCCCAGTTTTCCCACATCCCCTCCAACATTCATCATTATTTCTTCCTGTCATCTTAGCCTGACAGGTGTGTAGTGGTATCTCAGAGTTGTCTTAATTTGCATTTCTCTGATCAATAGTGATTTGGAACACTCTTTCATATGAGTGGAAATAGTTTCAATTTCATCATCTGAAAATTGTCTGTTCATATCCTTTGACCATTAACCAATTGGAGAATGGCTTGATTTCTTATAAATCAGAGTCAATTCTCTGTATATTTTGGAGATGAGGCCTTTATCAGAACCTTTAACTGTAAAAATGTTTTCCCAATTTGTTACTTCCCTTCTAATCTTGTTTGCATTAGTTTTGTTTGTACAAAAGCTTTTTAATTTGATGTAATCAAAATTTTCTATTTTGTGATCAATAATGATCTCTAGTTCTCCTTTGGTCACAAATTCCTTCTTCCTCCACAAGTCTGAGAGATAAACTATCCTAGTTCCTCTAATTTATTTATGATCTTGTTCTTTATGCCTAAATCATGGACCCATTTTGATCTTATCTTAGTATGTGGTGTTAAATGTGGATCCATACCTAGTTTCTGCCATACTAATTTCCAGTTTTCCCAGCAGTTTTTGTCAAATAATGAATTCTTATCCCAGAAGTTGGGATCTTTGGGTTTGTCAAACACTAGATTGCTATTTTTATTCACTATCTTGCCCTGTGAACCAATCTATTCCACTGATCAACTAGTCTATTTCTTAGCCAATACCAAATGGTTTTGGTGACTGCTGTTTTATAATATAGTTCTAGATTAGGTACAGCTAGGCCACCTTCATTTGATTTTTTTTTTCATTACTTCCCTTGAAATTCTTGACCTTTTGTTCTTCCATATGAATTATGTTGTTATTTTTTCTAGGTCATTAAAATAGTTTCTTGGGAGTCTAATTGGTATAGCACTAAATAAATAGATTAGTTTAGGGAGTATTGTCATCTTGATTATATTCACTCGGCCTATCCAAGAGCACTTAATGTCTTTCCAATTATTTAAATCTGACTTTGTTTTTGTGGCAAGTGTTTTATAATTTTGCTCATATAATTCCTGACTTTCCTTTTGTAGATATATTCCCAAATATTTTATACTATTGACAGTTATTTTGAATGGAATTTCTCTTTGTATCTCTTGCTGTTGGATTGTGTTGGTAATGTATAAAAATGCTGAGGATTTTGTGGATTTATTTTGTATCCTGCAACAATGCTAAAGTTGTAAATTATTTCTAATAGCTTTTTAGCAGAGTCTTTGGGGTTCTCTAAGTATACCATCATGTCATCTGCAAAAAGTGATAGTTTGATTTCCTCATTTCCTACTCTAATTCCTTGAATCTCTTTCTCAGCTCTTAGTGCCGAGGCTAGCATTTCTAGTATAATATTGAATAGTAATGGTGATAATGGGGCAACCTTGTTTTACTCCTGATCTTACTGGGAAAGGTTCCAGTTTATTGCCATTACATATGATTATTGACGGTTTTAAATATATGCTCCTTATTATTTTAAGGATTTTTATTCCTATACTCTCAAGAGTTTTTAGTAGGAATGGATGTTGGATTTTGTCAAATGCTTTTTCTGCATCTATTGAGATGATCATATGGTTTTTGTTAATTTTGTTATTGATATGGTCAATTATGCTAATAGTTTTCCTAATATTGAATAAGCCCTGCATTCCTGGTATAAATCCCACTTGATCATAGTGTATTATCCTGGAGATGATTTTCTGTAGTCTTTTTGCTAATATTTTATTTAAGATTTTAGCATCAATATTCATTAGGGAGATTGGTCTATAATTTTCTTTCTCTGTTTTCAGCCTACCTGGTTTAGGTATCAGTACCATGTCTGTGTCATAAAAAGAATTTGGTAGGACTCCTTCAATCCCTATTTTTACAAATAGTTTTATATGGAGTTAGTTGTTCTTTAAATGTTTGGTAGAATTTACATGTAAATCCATCTGGTCCTGGGGATTTTTTCTTAGGGAGTTGGTTAATAGCTTGTTCTATTTCTTTTTCTGAAATGGGACTATTTAGACTATTTACTTCTTCCTCTGTTACTCTGGGCAAGCTATATTTTTGAAGGTATTCTTCCATTTCATTTAAGTTATCGAATTTATTGTTATAAAGTTGAGCAAAGTAGCTCCTATCTATTGTTCTAATTTCCTCTTCATTAGTGGTGAGTTCTTCCTTTTAATTTTTAAGACTAACAATTTGCTTTTCCTCTTTCCTTTTTTTAATCCGATTTACTAAGGGTTTGTCTATTTTGTTGGTTTTTTCATAGAACCAACTCTTAGTTTTATTAATTAATTCAATAGTTTTTTTTATTTTTTTTATTAATCTCACCTTTTATTTTTAGAATTTCAAGTTTTGTGTTTGTCTGGGGGTTTTTAATTTGTTCCTTTTCTAGCATTTTTAGTTGTAAGCCCAATTTGTTGACCTTCTCTTTTTATATTTTATGTAAGTAGGCCTCTAGAGATATAAAACTTCTCCTTATTACTGCTTTGACTGTATCCCACACATTTTGGTATGATGTCTCATTATTGTAATTTTCTTCGGTGAATTTATTAATTATGTCTATGATTTGCTGTTTTACCCAATCATTCTTTAGTATAAGATTATTTAGTTTCCAATTACTTTTTGGTCTATTTTCCCCTGGCTTCTTATTGAATGTAATTTTCATTGCATTGTGGTCTGAAAAGGATGCATTTACTATTTCTGCCTTACTGCATTTGATTTTGAGGTTTTTATGTCTTAGTATATGATCAATTTTGTATAGGTTCCATGAACTGCTGAGAAAAAAGTGTACTCCTTTCTGTCTCCATTTAGTTTTCTCCAAAGATCTAGTATATCAAACTTTTCTAGTATTTTATTTATCTCTTTGACTTCTTTCTTATTTATTTTGTGGTTTGATTTATCTAATTCTGAGAATACAAGGTTGAGATCTCCCACTATTATAGTTTTGCTGTCTATTTCTTTTTGCAGCTCTCTTAATTTAACTTTTAAGAATTTAGATGCTGCTCCACTTGGTGCGTACATGCTTAATTTTGATAACTGCTTCATTATCTATGCTACCCTTTAGCAGGATATATTGCCCTTCCTTCTTCTTTTAATTAGATCAATTTTTGTTTTTGCTTGATGTGAGATGAGGATGGCTACTCCTGCTTTTTTGGTTTCACCTGAAGCATAGTAGATTCTGCTCCACCCTTTTACTTTTATTCTGAATGTATCACCCTGTTTCAGGTGTGTTTCCTGTAAACAACATATAGTAGGATTCTGGCTTTTAATCCAGTCTGCTAACTGCTTCCTCTTTATGAGGGAGTTTACCCCATTCACATTTATGGTTAGAATGACTAATTCTATATTGTTTGCCATCCTGTTGACCCCTGCTTATGCTTTTCTCCTTTCCTTCCCTCTTACCCCCCCTATCCAGTATTAAACTTGTGAGCACCACTTGTTTTTCACAGCCCTCCCTTTTTAGTATCTCTCCCCTACCTTAAAGTTCCTCCTCCTATTTTACCCCCTTTTCCTCACAATTTCTGTATTTCTTTCCCCTTAGCTTACTCCTTCCCTCCCATTTTTCAACGAAGTGGAAGAAGTTTCACCATAAATCAAATATGTCTATTGATACACACTGTGTTCATCCCCCTCCTTTCTTTCTCTCAGATATAATAGGTTACCTTTGCCTCTTTATGAGATGTAGTACCACCACTTTACCCTTTTTTATTATATAATTTCCTTTCCACCTCTGCTTTCTAGGACAAATTATACATGTGTTCTGTACATATCTTTATGGCAGAAATATAGTTCTCAAGATTTCTTTTTACCTTTTTAGAAATTTCTTGAGTTCTGTATTTGAAGATCAAACATTTGTATAGATCTGTTTTTTTTCATCAAGAATAGATGGAATTCATTTATTTCATTAAATGTCCATCTTCTTCCCTGGAAAAGGATGCTCATTTTTGCTGGTAAGTTATTCTTGGCTGCATACCAAGTTCCTTAGCCTTTTGGAATATCATATTCCAGGACTTTTGTTCCTTTAATGTGGACGCTGCTAGATCCTGGGTTATCCTTATTGTGGCTCCTCCATGTCTGAATTGCTTTTTTCTAGCAGCTTCCAATATTTTTTCCTTTGTCTGATGGTTCTTGAACTTGGCCACTATATTTCTTGGCATTTTGATTTTAGGGTCCCTTTCAGTAGATGATCGATGAATTTTTTCAATGTCTATTTTACTCTCTGTTTCCAAAACGTCTGGGCAGTTCTCTTTGAAAATTTCCTGGAAAATAGTGTCCAGGCTCTTTTTTTCCTCACATTTTTCAGGGAGTCCGATTATTCTCAAATTGTCTCCCCTGGATCTGTTTTCCAGGTCTGTTGTCTTTCCAATAAGGTACTTGACATTCTTTTCAATTGTTTCGTTTTTCTGGTTTTGCTTGACTACTTCTTGGTTTCTCCTTGAGTCATTCATTTCTACTTGTTTGATTCTAATTTTCAATGATGTATTTTCTTCATGCACTTTTTAAAAATATCTTTTTGTAATTGTCCAATTGAGTTTTTATCTTCTATGGAATTTTTTTCCATTTCATCATTTTTATTTTTTAGAGAGCTGTTTTCTTTTTCCAGCTCACTAATCCTGTTTTCCTTGGAGTTGTTTACCTTTTCTAATTCACTAACTTTGTTTTTCAATGATTTGATTTCTTTATCCACTCTGTCTTTAAATGCATGGGATGACTTCTCCAGATTCTCTTGCCAAGTTTCCCTTTCCTTTTCCCATCTCTCTTCTATCTCTCTTGTGAGAGCCTTTTTGATTTCCTCTATGAGAGTTTTGTGTATTGAGGAGCAGATCATATACCCCTTAGGGGATTCCTCTGGAGACAGTCTGCTTTTAGTCTCCTCAGGGTTTGAAGTCTGCTCTCTATCCATACAGAAGCTGTCAATGGTTAGAACCCTTTTAAATTTTTTTTTTTCATTTTGTCAGAGAGGGAATGGAAGAAAACAAATTGACAAGAGAAACAATTGGTCTGTTTCTGGGGGGGGGGGGGATGGAGCTGGATGGTATTACCGGGCTACCCTCTACAGACTGTGGGAGACAGCAGTGAGGCACTAACAGGACAGTGATGGCTGTCTGCACTCTGAGGCTCTAAGAATGCACTGAGTCACTCCAGGTGGGAGTGGGGGTGGCCAGGTCCGGAGAGACGTTAGCTTTCCAGGGTTTTATTCTTTACCTCTGGTGTTTACACTTTCTCTGCTGACCCTGGCTTGCTGCCAAGACGGAATATCCACACTGGTTTAAAGGTCCTTTTGCAGAAATGGAAGAGATCGCACCCCTCCCCCCTCTGGTCTGCACAGTGTGAGCTGCCTGCTGCGTTCTGGCTGCTTACCCTCAGTCTGCACCCAGTCTGTTTGTCCCCTCACCCAAGCAAACACAGACCTTTTCTGGCGAATTTCAAGGATGTCTTCTGTTGGTGATTATTTGTGGTTTTCTTTTCCGGTCAAACATTAATTCCGAGGCTTGTCATGAAGTAAATTCTGAGAGAAAACGCAGAGCTCAAGCAGCTGTCTGCCTCCATGCTGCCATCTTGGCTGGAACCCCTAACTTAATTTTTCTTGAAAGTTCTTATTTTCATTAGTGTGGGAGATCTATGTTTTCTTTCATAACTTGACTTTTATGGAAATATTTTGAATAATTTCACATGTAGTTTTTTAATTGTGGGTGAAGATAAGGGAGAGAATCTAGAACTCAAAAATCTTAAATACAAAATGTGAAAAAGTATTATTTTGAATATAACTGGGGAGAAATATTAAATAAATATTTTTAAATTTTCAAAAATTTTCAACATTAATTAATACCTCAGAAATTCATACACAATACAAATCAGGCCTTGATTTTTTGTTTTGTTGATTGTCTAGGTTTCAGGAAAGTTTGTAGAAAATGTTAAAAATAAAGGTCAAAATTTAAAGTATGTTGCACTCTTTTTTGGAGAGCTGGTTGTTAAATATTTCCACTGCTTATACTAGGTACCTATTTAAGACTTTTAAAAATTGTAAACTTGTGACTTTATGATTACTTCTAAGCAGATAATTCTATGTGTCTAGCCCCAATGTTGCTCTTGAAGTACAGAACTGCATTTCCAACTAATGTGGACCACCTTTGTTTGAATATTTCACTAGATAGCCAAAAAGTAAACTATCATGCTCTCAATCTAAATACCCTCCTCTTCCCCACCTCCCTAAATCTATTTATGATACTGTGTGGGACAGGTCAGGTACAAGACCCCCTTCCCAATGAACTAATCAGAGACATCATCAGGTACAAAGAGAAAGCATTTATTTAATCCCTGCAGGGGGAGGCCCAGACACACCTGGGAGCCATCCCAACTCCCCACTATGTGCACATGGAACCTGTCCAGCTTCTGGACTTAAAAGCAAAAAATCTGAGCCTTCTCATTGGATAGACTAAAAGGACGCAACCATCCTTGACCAA
This sequence comes from Sminthopsis crassicaudata, assembly GCF_048593235.1. NCBI lineage: Eukaryota > Metazoa > Chordata > Mammalia > Dasyuromorphia > Dasyuridae > Sminthopsis > Sminthopsis crassicaudata. Next base: position 270,797,350 of record NC_133619.1, on the reverse strand, counting down.
TGATCACCAATGTTGGTGGCCTCCCACAGGTCATATCACTCCTTGAAACTTCCTGCATTCTAGGGTTCAAAGGTCAACCTTCCAGAGATCAAATGATATTCCTAAGGCCCCAGTTCTGGGAAGAGGGATTATGTGACTCAATACTGAAAAATAGTTCATCCAATCAGTCCCATTCAATACCACCAACCTATCAATCACCTAGACTCAAAACCTCAGTCATTTTTGCCCCTTCTTTCTCCATTGTCCCATATAACCAAACAGTTCCTAAATTCTTTTTTTTTGCCTCTATTATCTTATAAATTATCCCTTTTCTTTTTCATACTTATAGGAAGTACTATAATTCAGGCCCTCATCCCTTATTACCTGGACTATGGCAACAGTCTCTTCCATAGATTCTTGGCTTCTAGTCACTCTCCTCTCTGATGATCCTCCAAAAGCTGCCAAAATAATTTTTCTAATGCTTGTCTTATTCATTCCTCTCTTCCTCCTCTCCTCCCTTCCAAAAATCTTTAATTTCCCTCTGTTGCCTAGAGGATAAAAAATACAACCTCCTTAATTTAAAATTTAAGGTCCTTCATTATCTGACTCCAACCTATCTTTTTTCAGCCTTAGTTTACCTTAGTTTTCTTCACACTCTGTATTCAGCCATATCGGACTACAATGTATCTCTATTCTATTCAATGTCCTCTCACATTGTTATTCAGTATCTTCCCGCATGCAGTTCAATATCTTCCACATGCTATCCTCCATCTCTATGTCCCCCAAACCTTGCATAATATCTTGTATATGGTAGCAGCTTAAAATGTTTTTTAATGTGAGTATTTCTCCTCCAAGGCAAGTTACACATAATTTTGTTCCTACATCATCTATAATAGCAAACAGTTTCTCAACCTATTTGTAGGATATACAAGAGAAAAGCAAAAATGAAAAAGAAAGAAAAAAGCTCTGTGAACAGAAATACTATGCCTCTTTTACCTGTTCCCTCACTGTTTCTCAACTTCATCCTCCTCCACCTTAAGCAGATTCTTGCCCAAGAATATATTGCAATTCTTTCCAAGTATGGAGCAAGAAACATACACATACGCATTCACAAAGCCACTGACTAATTATGTTAAATAAATAACAGAAAGAACTACAGTTAGAGCATTTAACAACAAAATTCAGAATAACGGGCAAATGAGGCAAAAGTAATTATTTAACGAACTAGAGAAGCAGCTCTGTGGGGAAAAATCTCAAAGGTCCCTTGAGTTTTAGAGGATCCCATAAGAAACTTTTTTATTTTACAAAGGAAAAACAAAAGACATCATAGTGTTTCTCAGCAGCTCAATAAAAACATGTAAATAAGGCATTTTGAAGGTTTAGCACCAATGTTTGTCCCAAGTTGATGAACCAAAAGTAGATTATAACACTTCCTCTTCATTCTTATTCCCTGAAATCCTGTTTTGGGGACAGCTAGAGAAGTCAGCTAGGATTAAGTTGTCTATAACAACCATTTTTGTATCTACATTCCCCAAATGTTCTGTTTTTATAGCTTTAGGACTGTGGCAAGATGAGATCCTGTTCTATGAAATGGATTTCTCTGGTTAGACCTGAAAAACTATTAAATGGAATGGATACTGTAGTAAGCAATGAGAAGTCCCACTGCATACACTTCACATCTCCTAACTAAACCTGAATTTGGAAGACAGGTTTATTTCAAATAATGAAACTCCACAGACAAGAGGGAATGGAGGAAAGAAATAGAGAAGGTAACTAGCATTTATTAAGCACTTACTATGTGCCAGGCATTGTGTCAAGTGCTTTACAAATATTGCATTTTATCCTCACAACAACCTTAGAGGATAGATGCTATTTCTGTCCTCCTGGAGGAAATTGCAGCAGGTAATGGTTAAGTGATTTAAACAAGTCATATATCGAATAAAAGTCCGTAGCAAGATTTGAGCTCATGTGTCCAGATCTGGCACTCTATCCACTGTGTCACATATCTGCCCTTCTGTCTTACTATAGAGTAAATAAAACAGTTCAAGTTCCCTGCCAGCTCTATTCTTATTTCAGGAGGTCTTCAATCTGAAAGGTCTTGCTTCAATCTAAGAAATAAAAGAATATCTCTGAAACCAGGAGTACAATTAAACACTCACTCCTTTTCTCCCTTGCCACATTTTTTATACTACTTTGTGTTCCAGGTGAGATTTATATGAGTAAATAGTTTAAATCTAGGTCTCCAGCAGGAAAAAATACCTACTAAGACTCAGTAAGGCTGTTTTTATTGCATGTGTATTTACATGATCAATAGCATCCTTTGCTTCATTTCAGAGGCTTTTGTTGATCCAATACCTAAGGTCTTTTGCTCATTCTAAGGTAGGAACAGATTCCCTTTCCTTTTCTAGCCTCGGAAAGAGTACAAAAGTGGGTGCTGCTTCCAGCCTTCCAGCCAGCCTCCCTTCCTCCAAGCCTAGGGGCTGGGTCTGTACAAACAGCTGCAGTGTGGTGCTATGAGCCATTCTAAATCCTCTATGGAGGATTTGTGGGAAGCTTGGGAAAGAATCACACTGAGTAAGAAAGTATGGATGGATTGCATCCATCCCTAGAGTCAGTGTACGTGGCAGTGTGATTGGCAGAAACCGGAGATATCAATCATTATGACCATGCCAGCAAGAAGGAAGAAGACCTGTTTGTTTAAGAGAAATTTTCATTTAGAATGGTTCTCAAAAAGCGATTCTGCTGTTAGAGGAGTAAACACAGCTTGCCTCCCCTCTTCATGCCAGCATCCCTATTCTATTTCTTTGATCTCCTTGCGGACTCAGTCTAGGAGCTCTTCGTGCCTAAGCACTGGAGCCAAATGGCCCCCACCTGGAGTGTGACTGATCTGAATTTGTTGAAAATAAACAGAATTTAAGTCTGGACTCAAGTCAAATCAACTCTAAACTCCTCCCAGGGATAAATGAAGAAGTCCAGAGAGCCTGAAATGACCTGATTAATCTGTTTTTAAATCTCAATAGTTATGCAAATGAACATTTAACTATTTTTTAAATCACACCCCCGAGGATAATTTGGTATTTAGATGCTATAGCTCATCTGCTAGCCAAATCCCATCTTTTTTAGATAGATTCCAAGAACACTGAATCTCTTGCAGATGAGGTGATTTTCCTTTACTATTTAACTCAATATTGGAATTAGCTTCACTTTTTCACTGACTCCAATTTGGAAGGGAATTTAGAGGTCATTTAGTTTACCTAAGGCTAGAAACAATAATGGAGTAAAAAAGAAGGCTTATTCCATTCATTTTCCTTCTAGGAGCCTTTCTGGGGGCAATTAGTTTAATTTGTTTTTGAGGAGGTCCCTTTTTGTTTTTGTTTTGTTTTAATAATAAGCATTAATACATTTGGCGGGTATATAAATCAAAGATTTCTCCTACGTTCCCTTTTATTTTAATTTAGTATTTTCAAATGTTGGGAAAGAAAAGTATAAAATGAGTCAGCAAAGAGTTAATTTCTAAAAGCCAGCTGTTTAGGTGCTGGAAATAGGGTCTGGCCCTCAGGGTACAGTGAAAGAGAAGGAGGCGGAGCCTTCTTGATGCTGTGGGAAATGGATGGTACTGCCTCCGGCTGCAGTTTGTATACTTAAAATTAAACCTTGCTGGGTTAAGCTCTTCATCTTTAAAATAAATTGTTTTTAATCCCTCCCCCTCCCCGCTTTGGATTATTAAATGCTACTCTTTTTGACAGGGTCTCATTCAACAAACATTTGATATGAAGTGATAGAAGGCATCAGCAAATCAAACTGCTATTGTAAATTTTTTAGAATACATTCTGTCATCTCCAGAATGTTTTCTCCATAATTAGGTTTTAGTTAAGCAATATGGGAGTGGATTTCTCTCCAAGTGCCATCATTCCCTGCCTAAGGCATGTTTAGCTTAATGTTTTAGAATTTTAAAAATTATTATTGTTTAGAAATTCATTAAAGAGTTACTAAGAAATTAAACCCTTTTAATTAGCACTTGAATAACATTTCCTCAAGAGAAGTTGAAATATAATTATATTTTTATAATCATTCCACTAACTTAGACATTTAATAGAAAAAGAAGTGTAAATAAGTATGTGTAATGTGCTATTATTTTCATTCGATTCTTTGGGGGAAAAAAACCTCAACAACTCTAGTATTAGTGGTTAATAATCCCCCAAACAGTGGCAGTCCTTGCTGGAATGATGTCCAGCTGCTACTGATTTTTGTCACCTATAAAATGGACTCTGCATAATAGAATGGGAGTAGAGGAGGTATCCTAATGGTTTAAATGCCACATAGGAATCCATCACTTATAAATTAGAGTTAAATAAGTCCCACTTTCCTTTGCTTTTCCATTGGCTGTCAATGTGGTGTAACCAACAAGCATTTGTTAAGTACCTACGGTGTGCCAGGCAGGAACTGTGTGCTAATTGTTAGGGATATAAAGACAAAAGTAAAACAAAACCTGCCCTAAAGATATTTCCATTCTAACCTGAGAAATATCCTAGAAATATATGTAGTATTTGTATGAATATTTTGAGAAATGGATTTTATTTGGTTTCCACAGTATAAAAATTAAATTGGAGAAATGAAACTTAAATTAGAAAATTGAAGGGATGGAGGTTATATCGCCCAAATGAATGTAAGAATATGAGCTCCTTAGGGGCAGGGACTAAGTTGTATAATCAGGGATAGTGGTCCCATACAATATAAACAAATGCAGACATGTATACATATATAGAGATGCAATATGAAGCACCATAGATGGAGACCTGTCTAGATAAATCTCCAAGTAGGAAGCAGGTATAGTTTGAATATAAAATGAAGAAGGAACTAGACTCTTAAGAGTTTTAAACAGCCGGCAAATGGGAAAAGCACTGGTTCTGTAATCAGGAAGACTCTGACACCCACTAACCCATTACATGAATAGTTCCATTCACTGTGAAATGTATTTCCTACTCCCAAATCTTTTAGATCTATAATTATTTAGAGGAAAGAAGAAAACTCTTGCTATACAAATAGTCTGAAGATCTGCTAAGAATTGTCACTCCAACATTTTTAGCCTTTTTTCTTGCATTGAATCAATTAAGTGGGAAAGAAGAGTAAAATGGGTTTATTGTTTTTCATTACCACTCTATTCCCAGTCACTAGCTAGAAAAGTGGTCAGTTGGCATACCACCTAGTAAGCTCAGTTTAAAAATTAGCACTTACCAAGACTAAAATTAACTGACAGGTGAGTCAATCATTATTAGAAAAAACATTAAGGAGTGATCTCCAGCCTGCCTACATGTTTTAATTAACATTTTTTTCTTTCTTTTTTTTTTTTAAATTTTGAATTTTATTTTTAATTTTTAAAAATTTTGAGTTCCAAATTCTCTCTTTCCTTCCCACCCTTCCCCACCCACTTAGAAGGCAAGACATATGATATCAATTATACATGTGAAACCATGCAAAACATATTTCTCTATTAGCCATTTTGAAAAAAAAGTGTGAAAAATAAAGTGAGAAATTGCTCATATCCCTTGATAATTTATCAATTGAGAAATGGTTCTTATTTTTATAAAATTGATTCCTTTCCCTATATGCTTAAAAAATAAAAGACCTTATTGAGAAATTTGCTGTAAAAATTTTTGCTCTCACTTCACTGTCTATGGTACCTTTTAGGAAAATGTAGTTTTGTTGATTATCTTTTTTAATTGGTCAATTTTTGCTTTTGCTTTGACTGAGATCATGATTGCTACCCTTGTCTTTTTTACTTCAGTTGAAGCTTAACAGATTCTGTTCCATTTCCTTATTGTAACTCTGTGTATATACTTCTTTTTCAAGTGTCTCTTGTGAACAAAATATTGTTGGATTTTTGTTTCTAATTGACTGTTATCCACTACTGTCTTAATGGTTACCTCAAATCATTAACATTCCCAGTTATGATTACTAAACTACATGTTTCACTTCTTTCTATTCTCTTCTTTTTAGCTTTCTCTCTCATTTATCCTACTCTCCTCAAAATTCTATTATGCTTCTCACCACTGCCTCTGTTAATCCACCCTCCCTTTTCTCTTCACATGCACACTTTTTCTTCTCCAGTTCTCCCCATTTCTCTGTTGGGTAAAATAGATTTCTATACCTAACTATGTATGTGTATGTATGTATCATGTATATATATATATATATATATATATATATATATATATATATATATATATATATATATATATATATATATATATATATTTCTCTCTTTGAACCAATTCTGATGAGAGTAAGGGTCAAACTTTGCCCAGTCACCCCTTAACTAACAAGAGTGAACCAGACAGGAACACCATTCATGGGTTTTGGAGATAACATCTTCAGGGTCTCTCAGTCCAGAAATGTTCAGGTGTCAGACAACTGGTCAGAAAAAGATTATAGGGAATCCTTTGCTGGCAGTTAGTATAGCTGGTACTATCAGCTCTGTTGTCCATAGGAAGTTCTGAATCAAGATTGCAGAATGGAGAGGAGTTCCCTTAAGTTACAAGGAACAAGACCTGGTAAAATTCCAAGGCAGAGGGTAGTACTATCACTTGAAGCTGCAGGGGAACAGGAGCCTTTACAGTTTTAAGGCCAAAGTATAGACCAAAGGAGCATTGACCATATCTCACTCTGGATCATCCCATCTTGGAAGCACTGAAAACTTGCAGACCCCTAGAACTAGCTTTGAAAACAGAAGGATGATGAAATTTGAAATTCAGGACAATACCTCCCCATACCAAGATGAACAAAGCCCAACTTTAACATAAAGTTCAAAGTCAATAGATTGGAAAAATAAGCAAACAATAATTTAAAAAAAAATACTTGACCATGAAAAGCTACTATTGTGTCAAGGAAGATTGAGATACAAACTCAGAAGACATCAACGTGAAAACAGTTATAACTAAAATCGAAAAGATTCAAGTTCAAAATTGGACCCAAATTCAACAAAAATTCCTGGAAAAGTTAAAAAAGTGGTAAAGGGAAAATTGTGAAAAAAAAAAATGAGAGTGACACAAGAAATATGAAAATAGAATGAACAGCTTGGCAAAAGGAAAAATACCCACAAAAAACCAAAGCTGTAGAAAATAGCACCTTTAATTTGGCCTAATATAAAAAGAGACACAAAAATTCACTGAAGAAAAGAACTCTTCAAAAAGCAGAATTGACCAAATGGGAAAAAAAGTTTAAAAGTTCACTGAAGAAAATAATTCCTTAAAAATAAGACTTGCCAAGTGGAAGCTAATATCTCCATGAGACTTCATGAAATAATAATAATTTTTAAAAAGTCAAAAGAATGGGAAAAAATGGAAGAAAATATGAAAGAGTTCTTCTCCATTCTTCAACTATGATTCAGGACTTCATATGGGCAACAGAGCTGATAATACCAGCTATACCTACTGCTAGCAAAGGATCCCCTATAGTCTTTTTCTGACTAGTTGTCTGATACCTGTAACATTTCTGGACTGAGAGACCCTGAAGATGCTATCTCCAAAGCCCATGAATGGTGTTCCTGCCTGGTTCACTCTTGCCTGGTTAGCCACTATCCCAATGTTATAGATCATTTCTGCCAATCTCCTAAATTGTCTTAGACTATTAAAAATGTCTCACAGCTAGGTGGTTCAGTGGATAGAGCACCAGCCTTGAATTCAGGAGGACTTGAGTTCAAATCTGGCCTCAGACACTTAATACTTCCTAGCTGTGTGACCTTGGGCAAGTCACTTAACCCCAACCTCAGGGTGGGGGGAAATATATCATAGTAGACTTTTGTTGGCTCTGCTACTCCAAAATTTGATTTGAGGCATTATTTTAAAGTTCTCTGGCTAGGAATATTAAGAAAGTTTGACTGGGTTGCTGCCTCTATTCTGATATCTTGGCTCCATCCTCCTTCATTATTATTTTTCAGACTCTACTATCACAAAATTCTTGCACGTATTCTGCCTATAAGAAACCATATTTTATAATATAGTATGCAGACTTCCCATTAGGAAGCTACATGAATAATTTTCTCCCACACTTGATGTTTTCATTGTTGTTTATTTGTTTTTAGTCTTGTTGGACAGGAGTGAAAATGCCTGAACAAAATAAAACAAAAAGAGGAATGTTAGTTATATCAATAAGACAAGAAAAAGAAACTGAAGGCAGAGGCACAATGAAGATAAAATCATCATTTTTGTGGATGATATTATGGTCTACTCAGGGCACCAGATTAAAAAAATTAAACATTGGCTTTAGCAAGTATTCAGTGTATTATTAGCAAGCACCTACTGTGTTCTAAGTATTCTCTTAAGCACTGGAGATACAAAAATAAAAAACAGTCTCCAGAGTTTGCAATTTAATGGGGAAGAGACAATATGCAAACATCTTTGCATACAAAAGTTACATACAGGATAAACTGGAGATGATTTTAGTCAGATGGCTTTAAGAATAGGGAAAACTGGAAAAGGCTACTTGGAGAAGGTAGAACTTTATATGAGACTTGAAGAAAGTTGTCAAATGTAGGAGGTGGAAATGAGTAGGAAGAGAGTCCCAGGAATGGGAGAGAGCCAGTGAAGACATCCAGAATCAGAACATAGATTGTCCTATAAAAGGAACAGAAAGGAGGCCAGTGTCATAGATTACAGAATATGTGGAAGGGAGGCTGGAAAGGTAGGGATAGAAAGGACTTTGAAAGTCAAACAGAGGATTTTGTATTTGCTCTTGTGAATAATTGTATTTGAGTTTTTTGAAAAGGGCAGTGACATGATCAGAGGCACCTGTTTTAGGAAGATTAATTTTCTAGATCAATAGGCAATGAACTGAAGTGAGGAGAGACTTGAGGTAGAGAGAATAAGCAGAAGATTTTTGCAATAGTTGAGATTTGAGATGATAGGGGCTAATATCAAAGTGGTAGCAGTGTTGTAGAGAAGGGACTGTATACAAAAGATAGTAAAAAAAAAGTCAATTTCATTCCCCAACCGATAAGTGGTCTAAGGATATGAACAGACAATTTTCAGTTGATTAAATTAAAGCCATCTATATTCATATAAAAATGCTCTAAATCACTTTAGATTAAAGAAATTGCATTATTTTGGTTGATTAGAGAAATGCAAATTAAAACAACTCTGAGGTACCACCTCATATCTCTCAGATTAGCTAAAATGACAGAAAAAGATAATGATAAATGTTGGAGGAGATGTGGGAAAACTGAGACACTAATGAATTGTTGTTGGAACTGAGAATTGAACCAACCATTCTGGAGAGCAATCTGGAGCTATGCCCAAGGGGCTATCAAATTGTGCATACCCTTTGACCCAACAGTGTTTCTACTGGGTCTGTATCCCAAGGAAGTCATAAAGGAGAGGAAAGGACAAAATGTGCAAAAATGTTTGTAGCAGCTCTTTTTGTGAAGGCAAAGAATTGGAAAAGGAGTGGATATCCATCAATTGGAAAATGGCTGAATAAGTTGCAGTACATGGAGGTAATGGAATATTATTGTTTTATAAAAATTGATGAACAGCTGATTTTAGAAAGACCTGGAAGGATTTACATGAACTGATGCTGAGTGAAACAAGGAGAAACCAGGAGAACATTGTACACAGTAAGAAAAAGGTTGTATGATGAGCAATTATGAAAGACTTGGTTCTTTTTAGTGGTTCAGTGATCCAAGGCAATCCCAATAGATTTTGGATAAAAAATGCCATCTGCATCCAGAAAGAAAATGATGGAGATTGAATGTAAATCAAATGTTATGTTCACTTTGTTTGTTTCTGTTTTTTTCTTCTCTTGTGGGTTTTCCCTTTTGTTCTGATTTTTCTCTCCCAACATAATTCATAAAGACTTATTTTAAAAAAGTTAATACATGTGTATAACCAGAAAAAAATTTAAACAATTAAAAAAAAAAAAAGAAAGTAAACTTGACTTGACTACACTTGACAATAACTGGATGTGTGAAATGAATGAGAGTGGGGATTTTAGCATGACTCCTACAATGCAATCTTAAATGACTGAGAGAATGATAGTATCCTCGATACTATCAATAGGATACTAGCAATAGGATAGTTTAGAAGAGGAGAAGATTTGGGAGAAAAAAAATAAGTAATTCAGTTTAAGATGTCTTCAAGACATATAGTTTGGAATCTATACTGGGCATCTGGAAATGCAAGACTAGGGGTCAGGAGAGAGATTCAGGCTGGACAAATAAATCTGTGAATCAATTACATGCATGGAGATGATAACTGAATTTAAAGGAGCTGATCAAATCATCAAGTTGAGAAGAAGAAGAAAAGAACAGGACAAAGTCTTGGGGACCCCCACAGTTACTAAGCAAAGCCTGGGATGAAAATCCAGCAAAAGAGAATGAGAAAGAATGGCCAGACAGGTGGAAGGAGTTCCAGAAGAGAACAATGTCACAAAAAAAGAGAATGATCAACTGTAAAAATCTGCTGAAAGGTGGAGAAAGAGAAGGACTGAAAAAAGGCCATTAGATTTGGCAAATGATCATGATAATTTTAGAGAGAACAAGTAGCAGAATATAAAATAAACTTAGAACAACCATAAACATTTCTGCATATTATTTATTAAATGCAATGAGAAGAAATAGAGAAATTCCATTCACATTAACTATGGAATATATAAAATATTTTTGAGTCCACTTGTTAAAATGTCCATTAAGACAATCACAAAATACTTGTTTAGAAATAAAGACAAACCTGAATAATTTATAGAGATTAACTGAAATATGTTAGAATAAGGGTCAAAGGACATGAACAGCCAGTGTTGAAGGGAAGACATCTAAGCTATTAACAACCATATAGAAAAATCTCTGCATCACTAATAATAAGAGAATCACACACAAAAGCAACTCTGAGGCTCTATATCCATTAGATTGGCAAAGAAGACCAAAAAAGTAAAATGGTAGGATTATGAGGAAATAAGCCCACTAATTCACTATTAATGAAACTGTGATTTGGTCCAGTCATTCTGAAAGCATATTGGAATTACCCCCCAAAAGCCATAAATTCTGAATATTCTTTGTACCTGTGATATGATTGGTAATACAGTCCTCACTACAAAGTCTATACCTTAAAAATATAAAAGAAAGAATAAAAACAAACAGACAAACAAACAAAACTCCCATAACCACAAAAATGTAGCAACAATTTTTGCTGTAGCAAAGAATCAGAAAGGAAAAATAAAGAAATATCCATCAGTTGGATAAGGGCTGAACAAATTATGAAAAGAATAGTATGGTACATTATGAATGGAATGAATGAATAAATATTGAGATAGAAGAAATATGAAAGGAATTAATTTAGAAAAACCTAGAAGGATTTGTATGATATGATACACAGTGAAGTGAGGCTAAACAAGAGAACAATGTATAGCTACCATATTTTAAAAATAATAATAATTTAATAAACAATAAAGAGGATTAATGATTTTTTTATTAATTTTTTTATTTTCAAAACATATGCATGGATAATTTTTTAACATTGATCTTTGCAAAACCTTGTGTTACAAATTTCTTCCCCTTCCTTCTCATCCCTTCCCCCAGATGGCAAGTAATCCAATATGTGTTAAACATGTTAGAAATATATGTTAAATCCAATATATGTATACATATTTATACAATTATCTTGCTGCACAAAAACAATCAGATCAAAAAGGGAAAAAAATGAGAAAGAAAACAAAATGCAAGCAAACAATAACAAAAGAGTGAAAATGTTATGTGGTGATCCATATTCAGTTCCCACAGTTCTCTCTCTGGGTAGAGATGGCTCTCTTCATCACAAGATCATTGGAATAGGCTCAATCATCTCATTGTTGAAGAGTCGTTAGGACTAATGATTTAAAAACAAAAACAACAACAATAAAATATTCCTCTTACCTCCTGATAAATGATAGACTGAAAATGTTGAATGAGGCGGACGTTGCTAGTCATGACCATTTTGTAGATTTATTTTACTTTAATATTTAATATTAATTAATAACAAGGGAAATGTGGGTTGTTATTGTGGTTTTGGGGAAAACATACTTTCTTTTTTTTCTTTTTTAAAATAATAGCTTTTTCTTTTTTTTTTTTAAATTATAGCTTTTTATTTACAAAACAAATGTATGAGTAATTTTTCAACATTAACCCTTGCAAAATCTTCTGTTCCAACTTTTCCCCTCCTATCCCCCACCTCCTCCCCTAGATGTCAAGTAGTCCAATACATGTTAAATATGTTAAAAAACATATGTTAAATCCAATACATGTATACATATTTATATAGTTATCTTTTTTTTTTTAATTCATTTTTCCAAATTATCCCCTCCCTCCCTCCACTCCCTCCCCCCCATGGCAGGTAATCCCATACATTTTACATGTGTTACAATATAACCTAGATACAACATATGTGTGTAAATACCTTTTTCTTGTTGCACATTAATTATTAGCTTCCGAAGGTATAAGTAACCTGGGTAGATAGATAGAAGGTATAAGTAACCTGGGTAGACAGTAGTGCTAACAATTTACATTCGCTTCCCAATGTTCCTTCTCTGGGTATAGTTATTTCTGTCCATCATTGATCAACTGGAAGTGAGTTAAATCTTCTTTATGTTGAAGATTTCCACTTCCATCAGAATACATCCTCATACAGTATTGTTGTTGAAGTGTATAGTGATCTTCTGGTTCTGCTCATTTCACTCAGCAACAGTTGATTTAAGTCTCTCCAAGCCTCTCTGTATTCCTCCTGCTGGTCATTTCTTACACAGCAATAATATTCCATAACCTTCATATACCACAATTTACCCAACCATTCTCCAATTGATGGACATCCATTCAACTTCCAGTTTCTAGCTACAACAAAAAGAGCTGCCACAAACATTTTGGCACATACAGGTCCCTTTCCACTCTTTAGTATTTCTTTGGGATATAATCCCAATAACAACAATGCTGGGTCAAAGGGTATGCACAGTTTGACAACTTTTGGGGCATAGTTCCAAATTGCTCTCCAGAATGGCTGGATGCTTTCACAACTCCACCAACAATGTATCAGTGTCCCAGTTTTCCCACATCCCCTCCAACATTCATCATTATTTGTTCCTGTCATTTTAGCCAATCTGACAGGTGTGTAGTGGTATCTCAGAGTTGTCTTAATTTGCATTTCTCTGATCAGTAGTGATTTGGAACACTTTTTCATATGAGTGGAAATAGTTTCAATTTCATCATCTGAGAATTGTCTGTTCATATCCCTTGACCATTTATCAATTGGAGAATGGTTTGGTTTCCTATAAATCAGGGTCAGTTCTCTATATATTTTGGAAATGAGACCTTTGTCAGAACCTTTACTTTTAAAAATATTTTCCCAATTTGTTACTTCCCTTCTAATCTTGTTTGCATTAGTATTGTTTGTACAGAAACTTTTTAGTTTGATGTAATCAAACTCTACTATTTTGTGATCAATAATGATCTCTAGTTCTCCTCTGGTCATAAATTCCTTCCTCCTCCACAAGTCTGAGAGGTAGATTATCCTCTGTTCCTCTAATCTATTTATTATCTCCCTCTTTATGCCTAAATCATGGACCCATTTTGATCTTATCTTGGTATATAGTGTTAAGTGTGGGTCCATATCTAATTTCTGCCATACTAATTTCCAGTTTTCCTAACAATTTCTTCCGAATAATGAATTTTTGTCCCTAATGTTGGTATCTTTGGGTTTGTCAAAGATTAGATTGCTATAGATGTACCCTTTTTTGTCCTTTGTATCTAATCTGTTCCACTGATCTACCGTTCTATTTCTTAGCCAGTACCAAATGGTTTTGGTGACTGCTGCTATATAATATAGTTTTAGATCAGGTACACTTAGACCACCTTCCTCTGACTTTTTTTTCATTAGTTCCCTTGCAATTCTCGACCTTTTATTCTTCCATATGAATTTTGTTGTTATTTTTTCTAGGTCATTAAAATAGTTTCTTGGGAGTCTGACTGGTATAGCACTAAATAAATAGATTAGTTTGGGGAGTATTGTCATCTTTATTATATTCGCTCGGCCTATCCAAGAGCACTGAATGTCTTTCCAATTATTTAAATCTGACTTTATTTTTGTGGCAAGTGTTTTGTAATTTTTCTCATATAATTCCTGACTATTCTTTGGTAGATGGATTCCCAAATACTTTATACTCTCAACATTTGTTTGGAATGGAATTTCTCTTTGTATCTCTTGCTGTTGGATTGTGTTGGTAATGTATAAAAATGCTGAGGATTTATGTGGATTTATTTTGTATCCTGCCACTTTGCTAAAATTCTGAATTATTTCTAATAGCTTTTTTAGCAGAGTCTTTGGGGTTCTCTAAGTATACCATCATGTCATCTGCAAAGAGTGATAGTTTGATTTCCTCATTTCCTAATCTAATTCCTTGAATCTCTTTCTCGGCTCTTATTGCCAAGGCTAGCGTTTCTAGTACTATATTGAATAGTAATGGTGATAGTGGGCAACCTTGTTTCACTCCTGATCTTACTGGGAAAGGTTGCAGTTTATTTCTATTGCATATTATGCTTACTGAAGTTCTTAAATATATGCTCCTGATTATTCTAAGGAATAATCCATTTATTCCTATACTCTCAAGAGTTTTTAGTAGGAATGGATGTTGGATTTTGTCAAATGCTTTTTCTGCATCTATTGAGATGATCATTTGATTATTAATATGGTCAATTATACTAATAGTTTTCCTAATATTAAACCAGCCCTGCATTCCTGGTATGAATCCTACTTGATCATAGTGTATTATCCTGGGGATGATTTTCTGAAGTCTTTTAGCTAATATCTTATTTAAGATTTTAGCATCAATATTCATTAAGGAAATTGGTCTATAATTTTCTTTTTCAGTTTTCAATCGACCTGGTTTAGGCATCAGTACCATGTCTGTGTCATAAAAGGAGTTTGGTAGGACTCCTTCATTCCCAATTTTTTCAAATAGTTTATATAGCATTGGGGCTAATTGTTCTTTAAATGTTTGGTAGAATTCACATGTAAATCCATCTGGTCCAGGAGATTTTTTCCTGGGGAGTTGATTAATAGCTTGTTCTATTTCTTTTTCTGAAATGGGACTGTTTAAGCAATTTATTTCCTCCTCGGTTAATCTAGGAAGCCTATATTTTTGGAGGAAGTCATCCATTTCACTTAAGTTATCAAATTTATTGGCATAAAGTTGGGCAAAGTAACTCCATTATTTCTCTAATTTCCTCTTCATTGGTGGAAAGATCCCCCTTTTCATTTGTAAGACTAACAATTTGATTTTCCTCTTTCTTTTTTCTGATCAGATTTACAAAGGTTTATCTATTTTATTGGCTTTTTCATAAAACCAACTCTTGGTTTTATTTATTAATTCAATAGTTTTTTTTACTTTCAATATTATTGATTTCTCCTTTTAATTTTTGTATTTCAAGTTTAATTTTTGGTTGGGGGTTTTTAATTTGGTCTTTTTCTAGCCTTTTAAGTTGCAAGCCCAATTCGTTAATCTTCTCTTTCTCTATTTTCTTCAAATAAGCCTCTAAAGATACAAAATTTCCCCTTATTACTGCTTTAGCTGCATCCCACAGATTTTGGTATGATGTCTCATCATTGTCATTATCTTGGGTGAAATTATTAATTGTTTCTATAATTTGCTCTTTCACCCAGTCATTTTTTAAGATGAGATTATTCAGTTTCCAATTACTTTTTGGTCTATTTATCCCTAACTTTTTACTGAATGTAGCTTTTATTGCATTGTGGTCTGAGAAGAAGGCATTTATTATTTCTGCCTTCCTACATTTAATTTTGAGATCTTTATGTCCTAATATATGGTCAATTTTTGTATAGGATCCATGAACTGCTGAGAAGAAAGTATATTCCTTTCTATTGCCATTCAGTTTTCTCCAAAGGTCTATCATACCTAGTTTTTCTAATGTTCTTTTTACTTTTTCAATTTCTTTCTTGTTTGTTTTGTGGTTTTATTTGTCTAAATCTGAGAGTGCAAGGTTGAGATCTCCCACTATTATAGTTTTACTGTCTATTTCTTCTTGCAACTCTCTTAACTTTTCCTTTAGAAAGTTAGATGCTATACCACTTGGTGCATATATGTTTAGTATCGATATGGCTTCATTATTTATGCTACCTTTCAGCAGGATAGTTTCCTTCCTTATCTCTTTTAATTAGATCAACTTCTACTTTTGCTTGATCTGAGATAAGGATAGCTACCCCTGTTTTTTTGGCTTTACCTAAAGCATAATAGATTCTGCTCCAACCTTTTACCTTTACTCTATATGTATCTCCCTGCTTTAAGTGTGTTTCCTGTAAACAACTTATTGTAGGGTTCTGATTTTTGATCCAGTCTGCTATCCGTCTCCGTTTGATGGGAGCGTTCATCCCATTCACATTTACAGTTAAAATTACTAATTCTGCATTTCCTGCCATCATATTATCCCCAGATTATGCTTTTTCCCTTGACCCCCCTGAACCCCTTTCCCAATATTTAATTTATAGACCCCCCTTGTGACGCACAGCCCTCCCTTTTTTTTTTAGTATCCCTCCCCCCTCCCTCCACGTCCCTTCCCTTATTCTCCTTTTCCTTTTCCCTTTTCCTCTCCCCCCTTCTAATGAGGTGAGAGAGAATTCTCTGAAAAACAAATATGACAATTATTTACTCTTTGAGCCTCTTCTGATGAGAGTAAGATTTACACAATGATTCTCCCCCTCTCTAAATTCCCTCAGATATGGTGTATTTTCTATGCCTCTTCCTGGGATGTAGTTTCCCTCTTTATCACACCCTCCCCTTTTTCTGATACTACCCCCTTCCCTTTTACTACACCCCCTCCTTTTTTTTTTCTTTTATATCAGTAAAATCAAATTATCCATGCGTACTTTCTATATACCCACAACAGAGTTACAGTTCTCAAGGGTTCTGTGTACCTTTTTCTGTTTCTCTTCAGTCTTGTGGATGTAGATCAAATTTTTTGTTTAAGTCTGGTTTTTTTCTTAGAAACATATGGAATTCCTCTATTTCATTGAATGACCATCTTCTTCCATGGAAAAAGATGCTAAACTTAGCTGGGTAGTTTATTCTTGGTTGCAATCCTTGATCTTTTGCCTTTCGGAATATCAGGTTCCAGGCCCTTCTATCTTTTAATGTGGAGGTAGCCAGATCTTGTGTGACCCTTATTGTGGCACCTTGGTATTTAAATTGTTTTTTTCTAGCTGCTTGCAGGATTTTCTCCTTTGTGTGGTAATTCTGCAGCTTAGCCACAATATTCCGTGGTGTTCTTTTTTTAGGGTCTATTTCAGAAGGAGTTCGATGAATTCTTTCAACATCTACTTTCCCCTCTGTTTCTATTATCTCTGGACAGTTCTCTTTGATAATTTCCTGTAAAATAGAATCTAGGCTCTTTTTTTGGTCATAGTTTTTGGGAAGTCCAATGATCTGCAGATTATCTCTCCTAGATCTATTTTCCAGGTCTATAGATTTTCCCAGTAAGTATTTGACGTTGTTCTCCAACTTCTCATTTTTTTTTTTTTTTGTTTTGTTTGACTGATTCTTGGGTTCTCTGTGAATCATTCATTTCTATTTGTTCCATCCTGACTTTTAAGGAGTTATTTTCTTCTTTCACAGTTTTTAGTTCTTTTTGTAAATGCCCAATTTCGTTTTTAAATGAATTATTTTGCTCTATTGAATTTTTTTCCATTTCCCTAATTTTTTTTTTTTGAGAATTATTTTCTTTTTCCAATTCAGAAATCTTATTTTCTTGGGACTTTTTTATCTTCTCCAATTCAGAAATCCTATTTTCCTGTGATTTTTTTACCTTTTCTAATTCACAAATTTTGTTTCCCTGCATCTCCTGTGAATTCTTTATTTTTTCCAACTCCAATTTCAGTATGTTGTTATTCTCTATCATAGCTTCTCTTTCCTTTCCCCATTTTTCTTCAAACTCTCTTAACTTTTTAATAGTCTCTTCTAGGAGAGAGTTATGTGATGGGGGGCAGGAATCGTTTCCCTTTAGGTTGTTATCTGCTGACTCTCTGCTGTTAACTTCCTTGGGGTTGGATACCCACTCTTTCTCTGTGTAGAAGGAATCTATAGTTTTTTTGGGCTTCTTGCTCATACTTTAAAAATCTTTTGGGGTCTGTCCCTGGGGTAGGAAATTATTTATTTATTTCTTTACCACTTCCTCCCAGACTGGATGGATGCAGTGGCCCCTGCGCCTGAGCTAAGAGAGAGCTCTGGGAGAGAGTTCCCCACCCCCTCCCTGGAAGTGCCTCAGAGGTGACCAGCACTGCTGTGCTTTGAGGGCGCTGTGTTCTAGTGGCTTCCCTGAGGTTTGAGACTGAACAGCAAAGGCGACTCAAAGCCCAGCCTATGAGTTCCGGTGGGGCGTGGATGTCTGCAGCAGGTGACGTGAAAAGCCCCTGCACTCAAACTGGGAAGTGTCTGCCAGAAACCGCGGTCCTTAGTTCAAAGGTTCCGCTTCTCTGGGACTTCCGTTCCACAGCCGCCAGCCGAGCCAGGCACTATGAGTTACTGCCCCGCCCACTCTTCAATCTCTTAACTACCCCGAGGCGAAAGCCTGGGTTGCCTATGTCCCAGTGCAGAGATCTGCTGAGTCACCCCTGGGATCCGGGAAGATCCAATCTAGTTTTAAATTTTAAAGTGGCTTATATTTCTCCTCTGATCTGCTGTTTTATAAGCAGGGAAGAGCTAACAGCCTGTGCCAGATTCTTTTATCTCGGTGGATTCTCTGATCCCAGAGCCCTCCCCAGTGCGACTGGCACAGTGTGCCACTATCCCACCGTCTGCGCTGGCCTCTCTTCTTCCTCCCCTGGGAGCTGACCTTTCCTGCTGAAACTCCAGATTCTCTTCAGCTGGTAAGTCGTGCTTCCAGTCCTTGTGGATTCTATCAGTCCAACGCTATTTCTGAGGCTGATTAAATCTAGTTGGTTGTAAGGGAAGAAAGGAGCTGTATCTTCTCTGCCATCTTGGCTCCACCCCTATAGTTATCTTGTTATGCAATAAAAATCAGCTCTAGAAAGAAAGAAAAAAAAAAAACCTGAGAAGGAAAACAAAAATGCATAGCTTTTTATTTTTCAAAATATATGCAAAGGTAGTTTTCAGCATTTACCTTTGCAAAATCTTGTATTCTAAATTTTTCTCCTTCCCCCCCACCTCCTCCCCTAAACAAGTTGTATGTAGATTAAATTTGTGCAATTCTTCTAAACATATTTTCACATTTATCATGTTGCACAAGAAAAAACAGATTAAAAAGAAAAAACAAACAAGCAAGCAAACTACAACAACAAAGGTGAAAATTTTATGACATGATCCACATTCAGTCCCCATAGTCCTCTCTCTGAATGCAAAAGACTTGGGGAGAGCAGATTTTCAGGAAGAAATGGAACTACTGACAGTGATATCAAATTTATAAATATATTTGCATATATATGTATATATATATATATAAACACACATATATGCACACATAATTCAATATACCTTTTTATGTGATACATTGAAAGAAAAAGCAATCTGCTGTTAAAAATATAATCCTGCTATACTCATGAATATTTGTAAAATAAAATTCTGAAAATATCAACATAAAACAGTACTAGAAACTTGAAGTTTGACTGCCTGCTTTACACATTGTTCCTCAAAAGTATCTAATCCTCATTTAAAAAAAACAATTTAGCTAATTGACATGTAAGCCCCAAACTGCATTAACAATTCTAATTTTACATCCAAAATAAATGTTTTGTCTTTTTATGTTCTATTCTGAGAAAGGAAAAGAAATCCCATAGTCCTATTCCTCCTCAAAAGTTATACTAGTGTCATTGGAATGACATTAGTGAATATGTGTGAACATTTATTTAATCTGTTTAATGGGAGTTCCTCTACCTTGATTCTAAGTCCCTGCTCCTATTTGCTACAGATAAAAAAATCTTCACTTTTTGCATTTGTTTGAGTTCAAGATACTTCATTAATAAATGTTCTTACTTAGTGCCATGATTAGATATTTTTATTTCAACATGAAATTATGATGCTTAAATTATTTGCAGATAAATTAATGCCAACTTTCCTTTTCTAAACACTATCACAAATAAAGCTTAAAAGAGCTTACATTTACATAGTTTGAAATTCATTGTCTCACTTGATCCTCACAACAATCCTGTGAGATAGATAAGTCAAATAAATATTTTTATTTTCATTTTATAGATGAGGAAACTAAAATTCCAAAAATATTCAATTTGCCCAAGATTTAACAGCACATATGAGTAACAACAAAAGCTTAATCCTCTATTGTCCTGAACATCAGTTAAACCTTGTTAAGAAATGTTCTTATAAATGTATTTATCATGGATTTTGTATAGATAAAATATTTTGTTGAGAACAAGAGATTTAAGTTTGGGGATCATCCACAGAATGGGGTCAGTTGAAGCTTTGCCCTAATCTTCTAATGGTGAAAGGGTAGAAAGAAAAATGTTTAGAAGACTGAGGTTGAAAATTAAGGAAATGCCTCATTTAGATAGCAAGAAGAAAACTGATAGACAAATAAAAACTAAATAAATAAAAGGAATATGATAACCAAATTAAGTTAACAAGTATTTATTAAGACCTACTATGGGGCCAGACATTGTGTTAATCATTGGAGGTACAAATAATGGCAAAAACCAAACAAAAAATACACATGGTAGGCAAACAAAAGAAAGAAAAATAAAAGGAATGTAGTAAAGGGCTAGAACTGAGCAGATGCGAGGTGACCTAGCACAGAGGGCTAATTACCAATTGGACAATTCTCTATTAACATATGCTTGAAGAATGACTCTCCCCAACTATTCTGTGCTGGATTGGTGGGTGTGGACAAAGAAGGAAAAGAGAGAGATGAGAAGGTGGAGTAGGACAGGGAGGATCATTCTTTTGGAGGTGGAGAGAGAGAAGGAGGTGTGGAGACTGCTAGATCTAATCCCCTGACTGCCACCCCAAAAACCCAAGAATAAAGACTTTTGCTTATCATGACTCTGGCTGATTCTAAGATATTCAGGGTCACAACAGAATGTGATAACCAAATTAAATTAACAAATATTTATTAAGACCTACTATGGGGCCAATAAATACATAGCTGCCCATATTTGATGGAGGTAGGAAGAAAATATGTCATAGGAGGATACCAAGAAGGGGACCTAGGTATGCCCTTGAGTCAATGGCCAAGGACCTTCAGATCTACTCCAATTCTGGGGTAGATGAAGCCTTCCTTACTTGATTTTCACAACTGTCTTGAGAAATTTCACTTCATCTCATTTAGCTTCAAGTCTAAAAGGAGGAAATAATAACGTACAAACAAGAAATATGCAGAATAAATTAGAAATAATCCCAAGAAAAAAAGTTTACAGAGAGCTGAGAAAGGTTTCTTATAGAAGGCAAGAATTTTAACAGATTTGAAGAAAGTCAAGGAGGTTGAGATGAGGAGGGAGAAAGTTCCAGAGATGGAGAACAGTAAGTGAAAATACTTGAGAATTTTCTGCTTCAAAGAGTTTCTTTACTGAATTACATCTAGTGGCTTTTTTGAAGAATATTAAGGAGAAAATAGGATTCATATTTACAAAAGTTAGCTTTATGGACAAATAGGCTAAAAACCATCATCAACTCAAAAACTCTTAGCCATATATGTATATATAATCATTCTTTCTTACATGTCAAGTCAGTGTACTCACAGGCAGAGGAAAATAAACACTGGATACAAATTCAGAAGACCTGGAAAGCATTTTGCTTCTGCCAAATATTTGGCATTGATTTATCACTTAACATTCTAAGACTTAGTTTCCTCATGTGTAAAATAGGAGTAATAATGGCTATCCTGAATTAGTATGGCAGAAAATAGACATGGGCTCATACTTAACACCACAAACCAAGATAAGATCAAAATGGGTCCATGATCTAGGCATAAAGAACAAGATCATAAATAAATTAGAGGAACTAGGATAGTTTACCTCTCAGACTTGTGGAGGAAGAAGGAATTTGTGACAAAAGAAGAACTAGAGATCATTATTGATCACAAAATGGAAAATTTTGATTACATCAAATTAAAAAGCTTTTGTACAAACAAAACTAATGCAAGCAAGATTAGAAGGGAAGTAATAAATTGGGAAAACATTTTTACAGTTAAAGGTTCTGATAAAGACCACATTTCCAAAATATATAGAGAACTGACTCTAATTTATAAGAAATCAAGCCATTCTCCAATTGATAAATGGTCAAAGGACATGAACAATTTTCAGATGATGAAATTGAAACTATTTCCACTCATATGAAAGAGTGTTCCAAATCACTATTGATCAGAGAAATGCAAATTAAGACAACTCTGAGATAACACTACACACCTGTCAGATTGGCTAAGATGACAGGAACAAATAACGATGAATGTTGGAGGGGCTGTGGGAAAACTGGGACACTGATGCATTGTTGGTGGAATTGTGAAAGAATCCAACCATTCTGGAGAGCAATCTGGAACTATGCCCAAAAAATTATCACACTTTGATCCAGCAGTGCTACTACTGGGCTTATATCCCAAAGAAATACTAAAGAAGGGAAAGGGACCTGTATGTGCCAAAATGTTTGTGGCAGCTCTTTTTATAGTGGCTAGAAACTGGAAAATGAACGGATGCCCATCAATTGGAGAATGGTTAGGTAAATTATGGTATATGAATGTCATGGAATATTATTGTTCTGTAAGAAATGACCAACAGGAGGAATACAGAGAGGTTTGGAGAGACTTACATCAACTGATGCTGAGTGAAATGAGCAGGACCAGGATATTATACACTTCAACAACAATACTGTATGAGGATGTATTTTGATGGAATTGGATATCTTCCACAAAGAGAAGATCTAATCCAATTCCAATTGATCAGTGATGGACAGAATCAGCTACATCCAAAAAAGGAACACTGGGAAATGAGTGTAAACTGTTTGCACTTTTGTTTTTCTTCCCAGGTTTTTTTTACCTTCTGAATCCAATTCTTTCTGTGCAACAAAAAATTCAGTTCTGCACACATCTATTGTATCTAGGATATACTATAACATATTTAACATGTATGGGAATGCCTGCCATCTAGGGGAGGGGGTGGAGGGAAGGAGGGGAAAATTCGGAACAGAAGTGAATGCAAGGGATAATGTTGTAAAAAATTACTCATGCATATGTACTGTCAAAAAAAAGTTATAATTATAAAATTAATTTTAAAAAATTTAAAAAAATAATGCCTATCTTGGTTACCTCAAAGCACTGTGATGAAAATTAATTCTCTTTTTTACAACAAGGCAGTTAGGGGTATGGTACTCCTTTGAACTAGAAAGTCTAAGCAAAATTTTTTTGACCTTCCCTTCATATCAAAGAAGAAGTCTGAATTATAATGTATTAAAAGATAAAATATGTTGATATTACATGATATATTTTAGGCATTTATGAGTTTCTAAACTTTTTCGGTGTCCTCTGCTGTCTTTCTTGTGTTATTTGTAACTTTTACAAATTCCCACAAAATTCCCGTTTAATTTCATATTATGATTCAGAATATGATTCAGAATATATAGAAACCTCAGTGGATAAAGTCTCAACAGGGAAGGATAATTGTAATGAGCCAAAGGGCATTATTTATAGACTTCTATATAAATGTAAGCTATGTGACATTTATAATATTTTGAAATTTTGTTTTTAAACTTTTGTTTTAGCATTACTTCCATCCCTTCTTTTAAAAATTAAAATTAAAAATAATTTAAAGAGCTCAAGAAAAGATTCATCAAACAAACATATGTAAAAAAAAAAAAAAACACCCAGAAATCCATCCAATAATATGCTATTATATTCAGTATTCCATATCTATGGTTCTCCAACTTTGTAAAGAAGCAGGAAAGAAACTGAACTTAATCATTAAAATTTCACAGCATTCAATTTCATCTGTTATCTGATTTTATCCTTTAAATTTTAATTTTAGATAGTCATTGTACAAGTTATTTCTGTCTCTTTTTACTTTATCTTGCTCTAGTTAATAAAGTTTTTTGTTTTTTTTTCCATTTTTCTCTGCATTTGTAATCGCTTTTAGCACAATAATGCTATTACTTTCAGGCATCAAATTTGTTCAACCCACTTGGTGGGTACTTTGTTTCTAGTACTTTGCTACCACTCACAGTGCTGCTACAAATATTTTGGTATGTGGGTGAGATTCCTGTTTGTCACTGACCTCTTTGGATTTTATGCTTAGGATTGGAATAGCTAAGTCAAAGAGTATGGACATTTTAGTTAGTTTCTGGAATAATTCTAAATTGCTTTTTTCAGAATGGCTATACTAATTCACAACTTCACCAGCAATGGATTAGCATGCCTGTCTTTCCACAATCGCTCCAACATTGATTTATTTCCATCTTTTGTCAGATTTGTTTAGTTCTATATTTCACTTATTTTTAATGATTTTGGAGCATTCTTTGTTTCTTAATAGTTTGCTATTTTCTTGAAAACTATAGTCCTTTGCTATGATTATTGATCTATTTACAAGCTATTATATTAATTTTATTAACTAAAAGATAAGAACTTTAGAACACTAAAATGGAAAGTTCCCTTAAATGTTTCGGTAATCCTTCTTTGCCTGATTTAGGGTTGCCAATTGTTAATTTTGGAATGAGTTTTTCCAAGTAAAGTCATTGAATAAAGCTTCCTTATTTACAGGTAGCAATGATGTCATTATGTTACTGAAGGGTGAATTGTTTTATTTTGGGGATTTTGTGCCTGTACTCTGAACATAACTTATCTCCTACTACAGTACATTGTCCCTTTCAGAATCATTTTGGAAGTGAATCTGAGCACTGAGTGCACCCATCAGTAGTATCAATTCATATTCTCTCAGGGTGTCCAGCCATTTTGCCCAGGGAGAATTCCAAGCAGGATTCCAAGTGTGGGTTTGCTTTCAATTAGAAATATGAAAGCTGTTACTACAGATACAGAATACAGTAATTCATTATATATCACTTTCAGAAGAAAATTTGTGTAGGACCAGAAAACTCTACTTTGAACTTTTCCTTTTTTTCAAGAAAACTCCCCAACACATCAGAGAAGTTCCCTTTAAAGAGAACTACTCGGGTTTTGAACTTGATCTTCTTCCATAATGTACATTAGAATCACTCTGTCAATATATTTTTACAAGATTGTTCTTAATAGCCTTGGGAAAAATAAATAAATGAATGAAAAACCATTTGCTTATTAAGTGCCAAACACTTTGCTAAGCTTTAGGCTTGTAAATACAAAAGTAAAAGCAATTTTTGTCTTCAGAGAACTTCTATTCTAAAAGGAGAAACATCACATCAAAGAGACTGGTGGCCAGTAAGGAACATTTGGCTTTGAAAGATTACTACTATGGAGAACAGATTGACCAACATCTTCCTGGAATTATGGCATTATGGTTCAAGAGCTTGAAAGTGGATGAGAGAGGTAAGCAGTGCAAGCAGGTTCTTGGATTGAAGCCTGGTAGGGCTCAGTCTAGATATAAGGGGTAACTATTAATCAGATAAAGACTTTTATTTAAAATGGGGGGATGTTTAATTAGCATTATATAATAAAGATTTAAGATTAAACTTTAATTCTGTTTAAAACAACCGCAACATTTTTTTCATCCAAAAGTAGATACACAATGGTATGAACAAAAATCTCCTTTATACCCATCCTCACAATACAGATAAAAATAGGATTTTTATCATGCTTTCCTATCTCAACTTTTTTTTATAAACAATCTTTAAGGAAGGAAAAGTATTTTAGTTTCTCTTCCTATTCAACTACTTGCCCCTTTCCTAGAAATGGGTCTCAAAACCCAACTTTGAAATACAGTGTGTGTGATAGGTAGTGGTCTTATTCCACTAAGGACATCTCCATGCTATATTCTAGTTCATGGAATCATAGAATTTCAGATTAAAATTTCAGAAGAATTATATAACAAAGTCACCCTTGTTCCTTGTCTATATTTATATAGTACAACTGAAAAAAAAATTCCCACTAAAACAAATCTTGAGGAAATGGAAGTATTTTAGTTAATTTTTAAAAATAAAAATATTATTAAGAAATAATATTTGTCCCTAGAGCCCTTTCTAGATCCATGGAAAGGTGGAAGGGAAAAAGTCTTTCTTAAGGAAAAAAGGATTAATGATGGAAACCAATTTTTGGACAAAGTCTTGATAAGGTCCTAAACAGCTGATTGTGGTTGCCAGAGAAAGACTAAGGCAAACAGGGAAGAAAACTGGTGGAAATCAGTATGATCTTATAGTCCACCTTGCTATGTCCAGCCAAGAAATCCAAATTATGTCAAATTCCTGAGACTCACCTTCTGTGGGGATCATGGGCAGCCTCACCTTCTTTTATATCCTTTTAGAAATCTCAGTTATGTCTCTTAGGTTAAGTTTTCCCTATAAATCTGCCCATGGACTGTGCCATCTTTGTTGAACTTCTTTGGGTCAGTTTACCATAGTGTTATACCTTATGGTGTCTTTCCTTTCACCCCTCCCACATGACATGAAGTGTCTCTCCTCCCATCTCCTCACCATATTTCATGATGTCTCTCCTACTTATTGCTAACTGTGTTAGGGTGCTGCCAGCTAATGGGATGTCCTAACCTCTTGAGATGTTTCTCCTGGTTAATTGTAAGTTCTCCTAAGGAACTTGTCTTTTCCATCATTAATTATTGAAAACCCTTTCCTTGCTTTGTGCTCTCCCAACTCTATTGTATCTCTTTATTTTGTCTCTAATCTCTTCTCATAAATAAACTTGCCTTTTGCCAAAGAAAATGGCCATTGTGAATTCTTCACACGTGGAAACTCCAACATTTGCACATTATTTGGTTCCTACAAACCACATGGTTTGCTACATCAATCACATCAGTCTAATCTACTTGATTGAACTAGTCCAAGAGAATATCCTCTTCCTTTACAAGGGAATCTCCCTTGTAGCTTCTAATTCAGAAAAGATTCACAATCTTTGACATAATCTTTGGGAGGATTCCTATTGATTCCTCCCGAAGCATGGTCCAGGAGAAATCGGATAGTGATGTTTTACTTAACTATTCTGAAATTTTAACCCAAATTGTATTTTTACATATTGTGATTTCTCTTTTTCAAAATTACTATAGAGATTGTCAAAAATTGTCTTGGTACTGCAGCTCATGTCCAAGAGCACCATTTTGGACATATCTCTCTCCAAGCTAGAAATGGCCTGAATATATATTAATTGACTTAAATAAAATTTTTTGGGGCAGACTTGTGGCTAAAACAGAGTAATTAATTTTTTAAAAAACACATTTGATAGGTGGTCATCTAACCTATTATCAAAGATTTTCAATGAGAATTGTTAGGATTATGAAAAGTCAGGTTTCCTCAGATAATGTTAAAACAGGATGAAGGGAGGGGCAAAAGATCTTGTTAAGATATTTCCAACTAATCAAGTTGTCAAAGAAATATCTAGACATCAAAGTTCTGACAAAGGAACCCAGTTTTAAACTGGTCCAAACCTGCTAAGGTCAATGACAGACTACTTTTTGTTATGTGGAATGGTTGAATAAAGAGGATTATAAATCCAACTAATTGTAATTCTTGATAGTCAATGTGATCAAATTGTAACTCAAATTGTAAATCTGACCAATTATAATTCTGATTGTAAATCTGACCAATTATAATAAACTCTGACTATAAATCCAATCAATCCAAACCATGAAGAGAGAGGTAAGGAACCAAAGTAATAATATAAAGCTTGCTCTTACTTTGGGGTATGTGGCCACTGAGCACACCTGCTTCTTATGAGAATCACTGAATATTCTTCTCTTACTCCAAAAGGCCATGGATCGTAACATTACTCCTAAACCAGTTTGCAACTGGGGAAGCAGTGAGCAGAGACAGCTCTTCCCAGGCTTACTCCCCAACCTTTCTGAGTTCCACTGGGTCTTTTGATAATAGAGTGAATCCCACCATCTCTGGGAGTAGCCCAGCTTACTTTCCCCCCCCAATACCTCGAATTGTTTGGAAGTTTTCCTCGACATATGGCCTAAATTTGCCCTTTTTTCAACTTTCATACATTGCTCCTAATTCTGATATAGTTGAATGTTGAATAAGGGAAGTCTATTTTTAGCTCAAACTTCTAGCCAGCAGCCAGAAAGGACTGCATTTTAAAAAACTACCCAATTGGAACCGATTCCCTTTCTCCTTTAAGATAAGTCTGGAAGTGAAGTCTCATTCAGTTACAGCTATGAAGGAGAGTGTGGGACAAAGGTCCACCTTTCTCTCTCTTCTCATGTTAGGACCTGTGGCTTGAGAACCAGCTTGGGATATTGGTCTGTTTCATTTGACTTTTTCAGTTGTAGGTACAGGTGCTGGATCCACAATGGGTGATCTTAGAGCCAGGATTCCAAGCCAGGTGCTGCTGCCAACTTAGCAAGCAACCCTTAGAACACAGAATGGCAGAAGACAAGCCCAGGATGAGTTTTCAACTTGGAATTTGGGCAATGCTATCTATACAAGAACTGAACAAAGTGAATCTCCCTCCTCTTCCTAGGACCTGGAGAGGAAGTACATAAAAGGGATCATGCCCCCAGCTGTTGGGGATGGGTTAATATTTGTATTTTTGTTTATGTCTTTGAAGTAAATATTACTTTGTTGAAGTAAACCAATCAAGAAGACCTAGGTCATAAAATATTTTTGAAGTCTTCACAAACTAACAGAATACAGTCTTTCCCATAGTCTCTTAGGGCAGTAGGGGAAAGGAAATAAATAAAAACCAATTCAAAGCCAACCAAGAGTAAGGACTTTCTTGAGTTGCAAGGGAAATACCTCTCTAGAAAACAGCCTGCTCCATCTGTCATAGAGAGAGGCTCTGCTTTCATTACTGTCAATCAGCCAGCTCCCTCTGCCACTTCCTGCTGCCATTTCAGGTTTCTTTAAGGACATGTGATAAAACTTGCCTGTTCTGTCTTTCTGATGTTTCTGCTGTCTATAACTATTCTTTAAACACCCAGCTTGGAAGACAAATGACTTACTGAATGCTTTTGTAGAACTGAGTAACCTGAAACCATGGCCACTGAAACAGTAGAATATATAGACATGAAGTTGATTTGGTCCTTTTCTTCATAATCATTGGCTCATTAACAAATCCCTACCCGGTGTCTCAGGGTTGTTGCCAATCATGGCTCACAACACTAGGATTCTTCCAAAGAGGCAAAGAAATAAAGTATTCATTTAGTTCAGTATCCTCATTTTACAGAGAAGTAAACTAAGTCCCAGAGAAGTTACACAATAGGATGGACAGATATTTTATTCCCACTCACACACAAAGAATGCTTTTTATAAAAGAATTCAAGCAAACATTAATGAAACTTTTTGGACAGCATGTGATATAAACTTCTATTTAGTTAGAACCAGTTAGAAGGCTAGACAGCTACATAGTTCACTAGAAAGAGTGTTGGACTTGGAATTAAGAAGAATTCATTTCAAATCCTTACATAGTTTTTAGTTGAGTGATTCTGGGTAAGTCACTTAACCTTATTCACTTCAATTTCCTCATCTGTAAATTAGGTATAATAATAGCATCTATTTCACAAAGATTTTGTGAGGATATATAGGTAGCATTTCTATAAGCCTGAATACTAAGATTCAATGGTTGACCCAAGGTCACATATGTAGTAAATGATAGAGAAGGGATTTGAACCCAGGTCCTTTAATTCCAAAATCCAGGGAACTCTTTTCATCGGACCACATTTTCCCTCTGAGGACTCTGAATGCTCTAAGAAAAAAAAAAGTTAAGATGGAGAGAACTTATTCAACTTTGGATATCATGGACATTTTAGTAGCACTTAAAATGAGGCTCAGTGGGTAGAGTGCTGGACCAGGAGTCAGCAAAACATACATTCAAATTTAGCTATGTGATACTGGGCAAGTCACTTAACCCCATTTGCTTCAATTTCCTCATCTGAAAAAATGAGATGGAGAAGGAAATGACCAACCACTTTAGTATCTTTGCCAAGAAAATCTTAAATGGGGTCATGAAGAGTTGGACATTATTGAAAGAACTAAATAACAAAAAACAAAAAAACAGATCTAATTTAGATGAGGATTGTAAAAATTGAAGGTAAGTTGAGAGTAAATTCTAAACATGAAGAATGATTTGCACCAATCTACAAAGAGTAAAGATTGCATAATATGTCATCACAAATCTAGTGAAAAACTATTATTCTAGTTTGCCTGGAAAAGAGAGTTTGTGAAGGGAAATAATGCTAAGTAGACTGGAAAGAAAGGCTCAAATTGAACTGTGATGGGAATTAAGTGCTTTGTGTTTGAATTTTATCCTTGAAGTAACTAGGAGCACACAATCATTAAGGGCAGAACATTGACATAGATTTGTGTTAAAATTATTAATTAAGATTATAAAACATTAAGATTATTTGACAACTGCATAAAGAAGGAAGGATTGGAAAGAAAGAATAGAGATGGCAATAAACCTGATCTAGGTTGTTAGCAGTGTATTTGAAGAGGACAGATATGAAATATACTGTAGATGGGAGAATCCACAAGACTTAAAAAAATGGTTGAATCTTAGGGATGAAGAAGGAGAAAAAGTCAAAGATTAGATAGTATAATTAATGCAGTAGAAAATAAATTAGATTTGGAGTCAACTTGACTACTTAATATCTATATTAACCTCTCTGGTCTTCTTCCTTGTAAAATAAGATTGGATTAGATAGTTGCTAAATTGCCTTCCAGATCTAAATCTATGACCTGATGATACAAATTTAATCCCAACAGATTATGAGGATGGACATTCCATTTGCATAAATAAGGGAATTTGGCAGAGGAGGAGTTTTAAAGGTGAAGCTTTGAATGTTCTGAGTTTGAGATCTCCCAGAAGGACAATAAGGTGGAAAAATTCAACAGGCAAAGTTGGAAATGTGAAAATAAAGTTTATAAGAGAAATTAAGAGTTTAGGTAGATATTTAGTCACCTCCATAGAAATGATCATTGAAGCCATGAGAATGGAAGAGATAAGCAAAGGAGGTGGGGGAGGGAGATAATTGGAGGAATAGAGAAAGAGAGATAGATGGGGAAAGGCAGAGGGAAGGAGAGAGAGGCAAGGAAGAAAGGGAAGGAGACAGACAGACAGACAGAGACAATAGAGACAGAGAGACAGTAACAGACAGAGATAGAGACAGAGAGAGAAGAAGAAAAGTAGGAAAGAAGAAGACTAGGGAAGAGGAGGAAGGAAGGAAGGGGAGAGGAGGAGGGTAGGAAGAAGGAGAAAGAACCTAAGATAGTGCTTTAGGGAACAGCTAAAACTTAGAGGATTAAAGTATGAAGATGGAAACAGTGGGAAAGACCAAGAAGAAGCAAACAGGGAAAAGGAGAACCAAACAAAGTAGTAACATGGAAGCTCAATATGAATGGTGAGGTGATTAGATGATGAAAGTGATCAGATATGGATTAAATTAGATGGCCATTGAGTTCCCTTCAAATTCTGAAATTCTGAGATGAGAAAGTATCAGGAGGTTGGAAAGTGGACACTGAATACTTAAGATAGGATAAAGAAGAGTTGAAAAAAGCCATTGAAATTAATAATTTTTTGAAAGAGTGGCTTCAATAGAACAGTTAAATCATAAGCCAAATGGTAAAGAGTTTGGGCACCAAGTGAGTAATATGGGAGTGAAGGCAAAGAGTGCAGACTGTTCTTTCTAGGAGTTTAGCAAAAGAGACATAGGACAATAGTTTGAAGATGTTTCCCTTTCAAGGAAAGGAGACCTAATCTGGTTTAGTCATTACCCATCTGGAAAACTATATAGCTCTGGGTATCATTTTTTAAGGAGAATAAATTGAGGAGTATTTGGAAAAAGTCAACCCTAATGATGGAAATGGCTCAAGTCCATGAGGCTGGTTGTCAATTCAGTGGGAATTGGTTGAAGAAATTAAGAATGTTTAGTCTAAAGATCATGTTTAGCTTAAAGATAGCTTTCTTCAAGTATTTGATGAACTGTCATGTGAAAAACTGATTAGATGTGCATTATTTGGCTCCGAAGAGCAGAATTAGCAATAGTGGTTGGAGCTAGGTCTGGTGAGAATGACAATTGTTGCTTGTCCTTTGTTTCAGACAGGAACAATATCATCAGGAGTATTATCTTGACTCCTAGGTGGATTGGTTTTAAATGAGATACAGCTGCACAAAGTCATCAACCTCATTCTCTCTTCTGGAGTCAGGAAAGTCCAGGAGCAAGACAAAAATCAAGATGACTGGCAATAGCCAGGATATAGCAGATGCCTTTGGCATCTTCTATGTCTGACCAAGCTCTAAGCACTCCACAGCACCTGCTTCAGCCCTGCTTACAGCCATTGGAACAAATTGTTCTCATATCCCATTTCGCTGGAGAAGACTTTATATGCTTGGGGTAGACACCTTCCCTAACTCCTAATTAAGGAGGAAATTGATATGGTAATTGTAGCCTATAATTGTTTTTTATAATATTTTCCCCCAATTACATGTGGGAAACATTTTTTTAATATTTTAAAACATTTTTAAAAATTTTTGCTCCAAATTCTCTCTCTACCTTCTTCCTTCCATCCTTCTTTGTCTCCCTCCCTGAAACAGTAAGCAATTTAATGTGTTATACATATCCAAACATGCAAATCTAGTTCCATATTAGATATTGTAAAGAAGTTTGATAATATAAGAGAGGAAACAGTTAACACTTGATCAAGAGGTTTTTTTTTCTTTGGGATTAGGGGAATGTGAATTATTTGTGAGCTAAAGTCAAGAAGATGGAAATTATATGCAAGAGAGAAGAATGGACAAGTTCATAGATAAGTCATAGAATATTAGAGCCGAAAGAGACTTTACCAATTATTTGATCTGACTCCCCTCATTTTACAAATGAGAAAATAGGTTCTGAGAGGTTAAATAATTTGCCCAAGATGACTACACAAATTAATTCAGGTTTCTTGAGGCAGAAGGGGTAAGATCCAAAACACAGATGTGTGGAGGTTAAGCTTGGCAAGGAGAAAGAATATATTTTCTAAGATAGGAGGGAATGAAAAGAGAATGTGTAAAGATAGAAAGATTTGGGGATATAAACAAGAAGAGATAAGGGAACCCATATTGTATTGTTTTGTTTCATTAAAAGAGAAGGGGAGGTCATTAGCTAAGAGTGAGAAAAAGAGTGAGATGGTTGAGAAGAACAGGAAAAGAGAATAAAGAGAGATAAATAACAGCAACGAGAATTTAGCTGAGGATAAATAGTTCACATCTGTAATATTAATGATAAGGGGAGAAAGGCACTTTATTCTCTTATCTCCATAAAATATCACTACCTTTAACAGAATAATATAGACCAGGTCATGTAGGTGGCACAGTGGGTAGAAAAATGGGCCCAGGAGTAGGAAGACTCATTTTGTTGAATTCAAACCTGACATCAGGCACTTACTAGTTGTAGGATCCTCAACAAGTCACCTCACCCTGTTTACCTTAGTTTCCTGTCTGTAAAATAAGCTGGAGAATGAAATGACAAATTGGTCTTTGTCTAGAAAATCCCAAATAGGGTCGCAAAAAGTTCAACATGACTAAAATTAATGATCAACAAATAAACAGGAATATGTCATTATTTGTGTTCTATGATTTAATCTCCTGTTTATTTTTAATAATTCATTATATCATGTATTAAATTATATTAATATATATAATATTACATATCATTATATATGTAATTATATTAACAATTTAATAAACTGAAATCTCCTACCTCCTCTCTTCACCAAATAAATAAACAAAAGTCTACTTATCACTTACCAGAATACTTAAATTACTTTTACTAGAGTCAGTCCTTTGATTATCATAATTATTAATATAATGTCCTTATTTGTACAAATTATATTTATACAATTTATTATTTGACATATTTATATATAAACATACTTGATATATTATACAAAAACATAATATACATAGTTATAATAGATTTGTAATAAATCAAACCAATCTATTATATATTTCTATATTTGCATTATATTATGATATTTAAATACATACATTTATATGTGAATATAAGCATATTCTATATTATTAATTTTATGTATTACATGTTTCTCTACTGTTATTAATATTACCAATACAAATATTTATATGAGTAGAAACCCTATGTGAGATAAACTTTCACATATTTGTCTTTAGGTTTCCCTTGCAGTATTTCTTTTCTGTTGTTCTTGATCAACATCTATTAATAATATAGTGGCAGCCTCACCTATATATAAACCCATTAGCTTGATTGGTTAATGAACTTCTCTTTATGGAAGATGTTAATCCAAGCAAATCTTCATTATGTGTGAGGAAAGGACATTGGCAAAAATATAGAGAATTCATACTCATTTTGTAACTGGTTCTAATCATCTAACTACTTATTGAGGAAGAGACTCATTAGCTATTGAAATATTCAAAAAGACCTGTTAACTTCAGGAAAATTCTTTGTACTTCATTCATGTCTCAGGAAATTTAGCAATTCTTCTGTTCAAGGTTTCTGGTGAGAGGAATCTTGGCCCCCTTCTAGATTTGATGTTACAGCCAGTTTCTTACAGATACCCTGAAAAGCAGAGCAATCATTAGGACTTTCTGGACCCCTGCCAGTGAAAGTTGAAATCAGGATTCATCCAGTAGAGATATTGCCTTTAGATATGAATTCAAGGGACCAATACTGTCTAGGAACTGAGCTAAGTTTTGAGCTTACCTCTCCAGAGACTAAGGTGGTAGAGGAGAAAGTCCGTTCCAAAGGTATTGGGAGAAACAATTGTAAATTTGTTTTTGCTATACTTTTTAAGGAGTGTCTCTTTATAAATGCTACTCTGTGTTAAATGGTTAAATGAAACCTGGGTGCCTAAAAGGCCCTTAACAAATGGATCAATGAGGGTTCAAACTGATGGATGAGAAAAAATTAAAACAAAAATTTAACCTTACCTACTGCAACCCTGAAGGGAGATGTAACAGACCTGACTCTGGGAAAGAAGTCTGGAGCATATATTTTAATAAATCTTAAAAGCAAAAAAAAAAAAAAAAAAGCCAATTACCATACATTATGGGTACCAGTTTTGGAAGAGTCCAAGGCCTCTGAAAATTTTATGGACTTAGAACTTGTCCAACAAGGAAAGTAGCCCTGATAACTTTAATAACCTCCATGATTTTGATCAAACCCATAGGTATTTGAGCTCTACAATTCTGACTCTTAGTTCTTTAGAATTATTACAACAACCAAAGCTTTGACAGCTATATGGCAATCCAACAACAACAACAAAAAGTTTCTTTTACTTGCTGGTTTGAGTTCACTCCTCCCATATACAAGGGATCAGCTTCCTAGCCCAAAGAAGAAAGATAGAAGAATCTTTTTAAAGAAATGCTATCTAACCATATTGAAAAACAATCTGGAATTATGCCCCTATGTATACCTTCTGACCCAGAAATACTATTATTAGGTTTGTTCCCCAGGTGATTAGGGTAAAAGGAAAAGAATTTATATGTTCTAAAATATTTATAGTAGTTTTCTTTGTGGTGGCAAAAAACTGGAAGTTTAGAGGATGCCTTTCAACTGGGAAATGACTAAATAATTTGTGGTATATAATTGTGATAGAATACAACTGTTCTATAAGAAATGGAGAACTGGTTGATTTTAGAAAAACATAGAAAGCCTTACATCAAATAATGAAAAGTGAAATGATAGAATAAAGAAAACATTGTACACAATAATATAAATATTGTCATAAGAACAACTTTGAACAACTAATTCATTTTGAGTATCATAAATACTCAGATCAACTACAAAGGGCCTGTGAAGGAAGATGCTATCCATCTTCAGAGAAAGAACTGATAAGTAGAAGTACATATCATGAGGTTTTACATAT
Source organism: Sminthopsis crassicaudata (assembly GCF_048593235.1). Lineage (NCBI taxonomy): Eukaryota > Metazoa > Chordata > Mammalia > Dasyuromorphia > Dasyuridae > Sminthopsis > Sminthopsis crassicaudata. The sequence continues at coordinate 270,761,425 of NC_133619.1, read as the reverse complement.
ATATGTATGTGTGTATATGTATTTATGTCTAATGGTAACTTTCTCTAGGAGTGGAGTGAGGAGGGAGGGAGGGAGAAAAATATTTTAAAATTCACAGTAGGGAACAAAAGAAAACTTGGAAGCACAAAAAGCAGGTAGTTTTGAAAATAATATGTATTTATTGCATAGATTTATTTTTTATTTTTATTTTTTAATTTTTAATAATAATAGCTTTTTATTTTCAAAATACATGCAAAGATAGTTTTTAACATTCACCCTTACAAAATCTGGTGTTCCAATTTTTTTTCTCTCCTCACTGCACTCCCCTCCCCTAGACAGCAAATAATCCAACATAGATTAAACATGTGCAATTCTTCTAAACTTATTTCCATATTTACCATGCTACACATGAAAAATCAGATCAAAAAAGGAAAAATTAGAAAGAAAAAAAGCAGCAAACAACAACAACAAAAGTGAAAAACTATGTTGTGATCCACATTTAGTCCTTATAGTCCTCTCTGGATACAGATGGCTCTCTGTATTAAGTTTATTAGAACTGGCCTTATCATCTTATTGAAAAGAGCCAAGTTCATCAGGTGTTGATCATCACATAATCTTGTTGTTGCTGTGTACAATGTTCTCTTGGTTCTACTCAATCACTTATCATGTTCATTTAAGTCTCTCCAGCCTTTTCTGAAATCATCCTGCTGAATAGATTTAATTTTTTTAAAATAGTTTTTATTTACCAGATATATGCATGGGTAATTTTACAACATTAACAATTGCCAAACCTTTTGTTCCAATTTTTCCTCTCCTTCCCCACTCCACCATGGCAGGTCGACCAATACATGTTAAATATGTTAGAGTATAAATTAAGTACAATATATGTATATGTGACCAAACTGTTGTTATGCTATACAAAAAGAATTGGACTTTGAAATAGTGTACAATTAGCCTGTGAAGGAAATCCAAAATGCAAGCAGACAAAATTAGAAGGATTGGAAAGTCTATGTAGTGGTTCATAATCAATAGATTTAATTTTAAAAATAAACAGTATGAAATGCAAATTCATGACTTTAATTAATTCTCTTTTTATTTTGTGCTGTGGACATAGAAATATTCTTTTTATGTATCTTTTTGTATTTCAGCTTAAAATGAATTTTTTAAAATTAAAGAAAATAACTGCTTTAACCACAAACAAGCTGGAAGAACAATTGATCTGTGGAGCAGAAATATAAGAACTGTTATTGATAGCATCAGTTGGTGAGTTAGGCAATAAATATAAATTCCCTACCCCCAAAAAATTTCATAAATTATTTTTAACATTCATTTAAAAATTGTTTGAATTCCAAATTATCTCTTCTTTCAGTTAGCAATTACCTTTCAGGTGCAAACAATGTAATATCAATTAAACATGTGAAATAATGCAAAATATATTTCCAGATTAGTTGTGTTGCAACCAAAAAACCCAAAAACAAAGTAGAAAAATCATAATTCAATATACACACAGACTCCATCAATTCTTATCATGTTGTTTCAACAATGTTTTTCAGAATGGATATTATTTTATTGATTAGAGTAAAATCTTTCACAATTGATCACCATTATAATGTTATTACCTTTTACAATGATCTCCTGGTTCTGCTCACTTCATTTTGCATTAGTTCATATAAGTCTTCTAAGATTTTTTAAAAGCCATCTTTCTTTTTTTTCCAAAGAAAAAACAATTTTTTTTATCCAGGAAAAATGATTTTAATATCTAAGTATATATTCTATAAGATACAACAATACTATGTGATATGTAATTATGTGTAATACAAATTATCACCAGTTACAGTATCTAATATCTGACATTTATATAGCACTTAAAAGTTTACATGTTTTACACATATTATTTTATTAGAGATTTTTGAAGTAATAGCTTTTCATTTTCAAAATTCATGTAAAGATAGTTTGCAACAGTCATATTTTTAAAATCTTGTCTTCTAAATTTTTCTCCCTCCCTTCCCCCATACCTTGCATTAGACAGGAAGTAATCCAATATATATTATTATTATTTTTTTTTGAGGCTGGGGTTAAGTGACTTGCCCAGGGTCACACAGCTAGGAAGTGTTAAGTGTCCGAAACCACATTTGAACTTGGGTCCTCCTGAATTCAAGGCTGGTGCTCTATCCACTGCGCCACCTCGCTGCCCCCTCCAATATATATTAAACATGTACAATTCTTTTTTTTTTTTTTTAAGTGAACATATTATGTTTATTTATTTATTTGTTCATCTTATTTTTTTTATTAAAGCTTTTTATTTTCAAAACACATGCACGGATAATTTTTCAACATTAACCTTGCAAAACCTTGTCTTCCAATTTCTTCCCTTTCTTCCCCCTGCCCCCTCTTCTAGATGGCAAATAATCAATCCATTATATGTTTTGTTTTGTTTTGGTTTTTGCAGAGGCAATTGGGGTTAAGTGACTTGCCCAAGGTCACACAGCTAGGACATGTATTATATGTTAAACATGGTAAAAAAAAATGTGCTAAATTCAATATATGTATACATATTTATACAATTATCTTGCTCACAAGAAAAATCAAATCAAAAAGGAAAAAAATGAGGGGAAAAAAATTCAAGCAAACAACAACAAAAAGAGCGAAAATGCTATGATGTGACCCACACTCAGTTCCCACAGTTCTCTCTCTGAGTGTAGATGGCTCTCTTCATCACAAGATCATTGGAATTGGTCTGAATCATCTCATTGTTGAAAAGAGCCACGTCCATCATGATCATCTTATAATCCTGTTGTTGCTGTGTACAATGATCTCCTGATTCAGCTCACTTCACTTAACATCAATTTATGTAAGTTTCTCCAGGCCTCTCTATAATCATCCTGCTCATCGTTTAAAATATCTTTCTCACCATTTCATACAGTACAACAGCATTTCATCAGTCAATAGAGATTTATTAAGCATGTATTATGTTCCAGGTACTGTGTTAAGTCCTAAAATTATGATTCCTCTTTCTCTCTGAGGATACCTAAAACTTGCCTATTAAATCAGTTTTTGTTCAGGCTTTTGGGTCAGCATTCCTGGAGTAGTACTCACAATGTATGGCTGATTGGGGTGTCAAGAGGAAGAGCAACAATGTTTGTGGCAGCCCTCTTTGTAGTGTCCAGAAACTGGAAACTGAGTGGATGCCCATCAGTTGGAGATTGGCTGAATAAATTGTGGTATATGAATGTTGTGGAATATTATTGATCTGTGAGAAATGACCAGCAGGATGATTTCAGGAAAGCATAGAGAAACTTACATGAACTGATGCTGAGTGAAATGAGCAGGACCAGAAGATCATTATATATGGCAACAAGATTATACAATGATCAATTCTGATAGACATGGTTCTTTTCAACAATGACAGGATTCAAACCAGTTCCAATTGTTCAGTGTTGAAGAGAGCCATCTACACCCAGAGAGAGGACTGTGGGAATTGAGTGGGATTCACATGGCACTTTCTGTCTTTTTGTTGATGTTTGCTTACCTTTTGTTTTCTTTCTCATTTTTCTTTTCTTCTTGATCTGATTTTTCTTGTGCAGCAAGACAATTGTATAAATATGTATACATATATTGTATTTAACATATATTTTAACATTTAACATGTATTATATTACCTGCTATCTAGAGGAGGGGTTGGGGAGAAAGAGGGGAAAATTTGGAGCACAAAGTTTTGCAGGTATCAATGCTGAAAAATTACCCATGCATTTATTTAATATATAACATTAATATATTTTAATATATGTATATATATAAAATATATTATTATTACATTACATCAATTGTTCTTTGGGCTTGCTTGTAGTTATAGCAGTTTTTTTCTTTAATTTTAAAAAACTCATTTTAAGCTAAAATACAAAAAAGATACATAAAATTGTAATAATGTAAAAATAATATATTAATATATAATATAATATATTATAATGTAAAAAGCTTTAATAAAAAAAAAGAAGAAGAAAGAAAAAGAAAGATTCATGCAGTGGGCTGCCTGAGAAGACCTTGGAAATCTTAGGGGTCAGCAAAAAATGACATTATCATAATTGTATACTTGACTATGTTTGTGGATCCCATTCCTCGGTGTGTGTCAATGCTAGAGACACTAAAACCAACAAGAGAATTTGGGGACTAGAATATAAAAAGAGTGTCCCAGAGTTCTTCCACTAGTGCCTTCTCACCAGGCTGACCTGGTGTTCCAAAGTAATTATTCTAAGGAGGGAAATGCTAATTGTCTTCTTCATGGTCCTATCTTAGTTCTCTGAATTTTTCTCCCTATAAAATTTTCCTCCTAGCACCATATTTAGTTTTCCCTCCAAGAGCACAAGTTAGGTGCTAATCTTTTCCTCATGCCCTCCAAAGAAATCAGAAGACAGCCCCTTACTTCTATATGTATATATGTGTATATATGTATATATATATATATATATATATATACATGTGTATATATATACACATATATATGACTCACTGCATGTAACACATATGGCATATATACATTCATGCACATATATGTATGTATAAATCATATATATGTAGTAGAAAGAGCACTGATACTGGTCAGGACTTGATACTTGCCATGAACAAATCACTTAAAAATTGGGTTATTAATACTGACACTATCTGCCTCACAGTATTGTAAGAAAAGTACTTAGAAATTTTGAGTTGACATAGAAAAGTGAGTTATTAGTAATATTTTTAATGACTAGCACTTGTCAATTTCATACTGTAGTGGTGCTCTAGGATTTAATATTATTATTGTTTCTATTTTTTTTTGTAAGGCATTTGTCTCCCTTTCCTACCCCATCATCCCCATTTTTTTTTTTAACCTTAGTTAATGCTATCACAAGATATAGTCAAGATAGAAGTGTTAGGACATCAACTAGCTATTAACATCTTGTTATCCCTTTATGAAATACCAACATCCGTGATTGAATTACAGGGCATTAGTGGATCAACAAAATTGAACATGGCCTTGCAGGGATTTAGATAGCTATGTTCTAGACTCAATTTGGCAGTTCTGGTTAGAGAAAGAGAGACAGGAGTCAGGGAAGAACTTAGCTCTTTATCTCTTCCAGACAAAGGTGAGAATCTTGTCTCCTGCACATCCTGGGTACTTAGCATCTACTGCTCTGCCTGGTCTCAACTCAAGAATATGTATTGTACAAGATTATACAATGATCAATTCTAATGGATGTGGCTCTTCTCAACAACGAGACCAGTTCCAATGATCTTTTGATGAAGAGAGCCATCTACACCCAGGAGAGAACTGTGAGAACTAAGTGTGGTTCACAACATAGCATTTTCACACTTTTTATTGTTGTTTACTTTTTTGTTGTTTGTTTGTTTTTCCCTTTTTTTTCCCTTTTTGATCTGATTTTTCTTGTGTAGCAAGATAATTGTATAAATATATATGCATATATTGTATTTAACATATTTTTTTATTATACTTAACATATGTTGGATTACTTGCCAACTAGGGGAGGGAGTGTTGGAAAGGGGGGAAAATTGGAACACAGAGTTTTGCAAGTGTCAATGTTGAAAAATTATCCATGCATATATTTTGAAAATGTTTAATAAAAAATTTTTTAAAAAAGAATATGTATCCTCTCATCAGATAGTGAGCTTCTTGGGGAGAGGGATAGGGGCTATCTTTCTGGTTTTTAATTATATCCTCAGTGCTTAGCACAGTGCCTGGCACTTAATAAAATGTTAATTGGTTTGGATGGATTAGATTCCCCAACTTTCACAGCTTTGTTCAATGATGCTATTTACCAGAAGGAAATGCCCCATCCAGCAGTTTGAGAATATTGGTTCAAAAAATTTCAAGTCACAGTTAAAGAACATAGAAAGAAGCATTCACTCAAGGCTGAATTATAGTTTCAAGGACATAAAAGAGAGAGATGGGGCTGAAAGAATTACCCTACTTTTCAAGTTTCTCTAAACTTGATAAATGGACATAATTTTGACAACACATTCAATAAGACATTAAAAAAAAAAACCCTGCCTGGAATGTAAATGCTTATAATGCTTTGATAAAGTTACTGGAAATTATATGCAACAATTTAGCAAATTTTAATAAATAACAACATCTTGTTTGAAACTCTTATTCCCTCAGAGTTGCATAATTTCCCTTGATGAGGCACAGAACTGTTTAAACATTTACATAATTGATAATTTGTGTATAATTTTCTAAACTTTGGAACATGATTATCGCCACTTGTCTCTGAGTTAGAAGGAAAACCAAACACTTTGGTGAATTTTCTTCAGATGCTATCAAAGTTTGAAAGAAAACAAACATTCGGAGGAAATGAAAATTTGACTGGGCTACTACCAATATAATTGTCATATACATTTTATGCTTAATAACATCTCAGAACAAAATTAATTTGGGCATAACCAGATAATTGATTTAAATCAGGCAGATTTTAATGGGCTTAAAAGCTCCTTCTCTTTCAGTTGAATGGGCAGCTTCTAGTCCTTTGATTATTTATTATGCACTGGAGTCAAGAGCTAAATTAAAAGCTCCATGAGGAAATGGAGAATGTCATAGTAATTTCTATATTTCCTTTAAAAATGACATTGTGTTCAACACTTAGGAGAACCTTAATAAATTGTTGTTGAAAAAAAATGCTGAATAAATGAATGAATAAGTTAATGCTATGCTAGTCCACCCTATTTATCACTTCTTTAATTTTCTCACCTGTATTAAGGAACAGTACTTGCTTTGCTTAACTCAAAAGAATGTTGTAAGGATCAAAAAAGATTATGTATTTATATATCCAGGTGTGTATATGAATAAGCTATAACAATTATGAAATTCCAAACAAATATAAGGTTATAGAATTAGAGCTGGGGAAAGACATTAAATCCATCTGGTCTTGAATTTACATTAAGGAATGTTTTGAAAGTTAATAAAGAAGCTTTACAGAAACTTCAACAGTTATTTGAAAATGACTAGTGATGAAGAAAACCAAAAGGAATCAGAAACTCTTCCATCTAGTCTAGGACTATGCAAGAATATGGTCAGAAATTAGTGGATGGATATCACCAAGAAAGACAGAAGGAGTTTAGATAAAAAAGTAGAATTAGGGGAAAAGATTCATACATACCATGGAAACCAAAGCAAGTACATGTAAATGATTCCATCAGTATAGGTGGAGTCCCACCAAGCAAACCAAGCAGAAGGTCCTACAAACTAGCCAGTGCCCTGAGCAAGCTAGTTTAAATCAGGAACCTATAGTAACAGAAAAATGGACACAGTCAATTATCCTAGATCTCTATGCAAGGACACATGAACTGGTCATGCAATCCTTGAGGTCCAACAAGAATTCAACAAAAATCAAGGACAACCTGTGTGCCAGTACCAGCAGGCCTATGCAAGAGACCTGAGACTAGCATGATCTCCAGCATCTCACTTGGATTCGTGAGGATCATAGTGGCAAACAGAGTCAACTTTCCATGTAGAGAATTGTTCAAGGAGAAAAAGACAGAACCTGACTAAAAAGAAGACTGGCAGGGACTCGTCAAGGAACTGCAGGAATTGAAGTAGCAGCAGCAGCATTCAATCTATGAAGGATACTTAACAAGATCTTGTCTAACCCATTCAAAAGCCAATAGGGACTAGCTCAAGCACAAAATCCCAAACCAAAACCTGAGGCTAAGGTAAAGAAAAGAAAACACAGGACAGAATGAAGAAATACTGTGGAATAAAAGAATCCCAGAAGAGAAACCCAGAATTGAGTGATTCTACAGCTGCAAAAAAGAGCCCCAGAGAAAAAAAGGGGACACAGTGCAAAAGTTGCTAGAACTGAAGAAAGAAATTATAAATGAAATTATAAATTTAATTATTTTGGGAGGGTAAAAAGAAAAGGGAAATTCCACCTATTATAACAGGTTTGGCTTGCCTCCAGTCTTCTTGCTGTAAGACAAAACACATGTAATATTTAAATACCAGTGATGAGCTTCGTTACTTAGTGAGTGGACAGAGGACTATAATTATCCAGTAAGCTGCTGAAAGGGAGGTAGATATAGGGAAGCAATAATGTGAACACTGAAAAAAAATTATAGAAAGAGATTCTTACTGTGTCCAATGGAACATATCCTTTCTTTCTTAGATCTTCTTGGATCTGCCACAAAGAAATTATTGTCACTAGTCTAGAGGATTTTAAAAATTTGCTTCATCCTATTTATCCCTCCCTGTTTATAACCTCTCCTATACATCAGCTTCGTGCTGGATAATGGATATGACCACAGAATGACCAAAAAGGTTTGTGATAACTAGAGGCTAGTTATCACAGAAGCTGGAGCCATCTTTTATTTTCTAATACTAATTCTGAATCATCTATTATTATACAATTAGCAATTACATAAAATCACCAATATAATGTAATATATAATAAAATATAGTGGAGCAGCTAGATGGCACAATGAATAAAGCACCAGCCCTGAAGTTAGGAGGACCTGAGTTCAAATCTGGCCTCACAGACTTAATATTTCCTAGTTGTGTGACCTGAGCAAGTCACTTAACCCCAATTGCCTTAGGAAAAAAAAATTTTAATAAAGTAAAATAACTTTACTGACTAAGTAGGCAGCTATCAAAGTTGTTTCTTGAGCTCCAAGATCAGATATATGTTGTTGAGTCATTTCAGATTCTTCATGACCCCATTTTGGAGTTTTCTTGGCAAAATGACTGGAGTAATTCACCATTTTCTTCTCCAGCTCATTTTATGAGTGAGGAATTAAGGCAAATAAATGACTTGTTCAGGATTACACAACTGAGTAAGTGTCATGAAGTAAGGTCAGCTTTGAACTCGTGAAGATGAGTCTTCCTCATTCCAAGTTCAGTGCTCTGTTCACTGTACCACTTAGCTGTCCTAGAAGAATGACCTTGGTAACTGAATGAAGAATAGATTGAAGTGGGAAAAAACTTTGAGGCAGGGGGACCACTTAGAAGGTTATCACAGCAGTTCATATGAGAAGTGATGAAGGCCTGAACTAGGGTTATGACTGTATAAGTGAAGAAAAAGGGATGGACATGGAAGCTGTTATGAAGGTAGAAATGACAAAATTTGGTGATTGTTTGGATATATGGGATGAGTAAAAGTGAGAATTCTAGGATGACACAAAGGCTGTGAACCTTTGTTCACCTTCCTATGACTGAGAGGATGATGATGCTTTCAACAGTAATAGGAAAGTTCAGAAGGGGAGAGAATTTGGAAAAAAATAATGAATTTTTTCTTGAACAAAGTAAGTCTGAGGATGTCCAAGCTAAGATGTCCAAGAGACAGCTAGAAATTTGTGATTACAGTTCATGAAGCTGGATAAATATATCTAAAGACCATCTACAAACTGTCTCTCCAATTCCACTGCCTCAAGTGCTCAGCTCTGAAGTCTGTCACTTCCTAGGAAGGAGGTGGGAGGAACATACCCTCTGCTTTTCAACTACTGTTCTTGGTTCACAGACAGATTCCCTGGGAGAGAGATCACCTCCTAAGTTATGGTAAACATTAGGCACATTTCTAATATCTTCCTCTCTGATATTCAAATGAGAGATGTAAGAAAAGGTGCCAAAGCAATCTGCGCCTTGGAGGCAAAATCATTGTCTCTGCTGGAGGTGCTTAAAATTTCAGATCCCCCATAAAGTGTAACCCTTCAGTTACATCTAAAAGACTTTACCCATACATTTCATTATCTACCTACTACTTATCATATTTCAGAACTATAAAATATACAGTTTTATACTAATAAGAAAATGCAAATTAAAACAACTGAAGTTCCACTTCTATCACAGTGATTTAAAGATGACAAAAAAAAAGAAAAGAAAATGTCCATTGGGGTTGTGAGAGTGGGAGGAATGGGACAGGACTACCAATGTAGCTTTGCTGAAGGTGTGAAGTCATCCAGCCATTCAAAAATGATATTTGGAGCTCAACACCAAAAGTCACTAATTTGTAACTAGTTTCTGACCCAACACATGTGTGTGTTATACACATATATACATGGGTATATTTATGTACATGTTTGTATAAAGAAATACACAAATATTATTATTACTATTAAATAGCTTTTTATTTACAATATATATACATTGACCCTTGCAAAACCTTCTGTTCCAATTTTTCCTCTTTTTCCCCCCATCCCCTCCTTTAGATGGCAGGTAGACCAGTACATGTTAAATATGTTAAAGTATATGTTAAATACAATATATGTATACATATCCATACAGTTATTTTGCTTCACAAGAAAAATCGGACTTAGAAATAAGGTAAAAATAACCTGAGAAAGAAATAAAAAATGCAGGTGGACAAAAACAGAGGGAGTGGAAATGCTATGTTGTGGTTCACACTCATTTCTCAGAGTTCTTTCTCTGGGTATAGCTGGTTCTATTCATTATTGAACAAATGAAACTGATTTTGTTCATCTCATTGCTGAAAAGAGTCACATCCATCAGAATTGATCCTCATACAGTATTGCTGTTGAAGTATATAGTAATCTTCTGGTCCTGCTCATTTCACTCAGCATCAGTTCATGTAAGTCTCTCCAGGCCTCTCTGAAATCATACTGCTGGTCATTTCTTACAGAACAATAATATTCCATAACATTCATATACCACAATTTACCATTCTCCAATTGATGAGAATCCATTCAATATCCAGTTTCTGGCCACCACAAAGAGGGCTGTCGCAAACATTCTTGCGCATACAGGTCCCTTTCCCTTCTTTAAAATCTCTTTGGGATATAAGCCCAGTAGTAACACTGCTGGATCAAAGGGTATGCACAGTTTGATAACTTTTTGAGCATAGTGCCAAATTGCTCTCCAGAATGGCTGGATGCATTTACAGTTCCACCAACAATGCATCAGTGTCCCTGTTTTCCCACATCCCCTCCAACATTCTGCATTTTCTTTCTTTGTCATTCTAGCCAATCTGACAGATGTGTAGTGGTATCTCAGAGCAGTCTTAATTTGCATTTCTCTGATTAATAATGACTTGGAGCATCTTTTCATATGGCTAGAAATAGTTTCCATTTCTTCATCTGAAAATTGTCTGTTCATATCCTTTGACCATTTATCAATTGGAGAATGGCTTGATTTCTTATAAATTAGAGTCAATTCTCTTTATATTTTGGAAATGAGGCCTTTATCAGAATCTTTAACTGTAAAAATGTTTTCCCAGTTTATTGATACACAAATATTATTGCAAAATAAGAAATAATACAAAGAAACCTTGGAGGACTTGCATGAATTAATGGAAATAAATGAAAAAGGAAACCAATTTACGTAATTACTACCACATTGTAAAGAAAAACCTATGAAAGATTTAAAACTCTGGTTGATTAAAAAACCAATTACCACTCCAGAAGACTAACAATAAACCACACTGCCCTATCCTATTACTTAGCACAGAGATATTGGATTAAAGGTGTGGTATAGGACATAAGTTTTCAGACATTGTCAGTGTGTGAATCTGTTTATGGAATTATACTTATTTATTACAAAGGATGGCTTTTATTTTTCTTTGGAGGGCATGTGAGAGATAAGTAGAAAAGGGAATGAAAGGGTATTGATTCTAAAAATGGAAGAAAAGAAAAAAAGATCAAATGAATCATTAAAAAAATAAAATAGAGCAAAAAGAAGTTCAGAAAGGGGCACACAATCAGAACAGTGTTGATATTGCCATGTTAAATTAAAATTACATACTCATATCCATAAACACAAGACTCAAGCTATAAGTAATGGGAAAAATTGTACATAACAGAATTTCCTCCTTTACTGAATGTTCATGTTTGTCAATGGTTATTAAAACATCATTTAAAAAAATTATCTAGCATAATGCTTTCATTTTGTAAAAAAAGGAAACCAAGTCTTAAGGAAGTGAAGATTCACCCAAAGTCATATAGAACTTCAGAGCCAATATGCTTTTCACAGTATCACCAGATATATTATCTCTGTATATAATGTATACTTATAATTTATATATAGATATATAAAACAAACATACACAATAAATATGTAAAGTATGTACATATAAAATATAAATTAATTTTCTTTTACATATACATGTATATCTGTATATATATAATATGTAGACATAAAAAAATACTGACAAGTATAAAACTTTCTCAAATTAACTGAAATGTCTTAGATTATAGAACTTATTTTTTACAGATAGTCCTAATTTTAATAGAGACCTAATTTTAATGATGAAGATTAAAATTAAACAACAGAATATTTTCAAAGCCTTACTAATCCAAAGAATGTAAGTGCAAATTATTAAACCAGCATTTAGAAAGACCTCAAAAATCATACAGCCCAACCTGTATCTAAGTAGGAACTTCCTATATCACTTTTGTTCAAAGACCCAAATGGCGAAGAACTCATCATTGATTTGGAGCTGAAAGGGACCTTGATGATTATCTAGTTTAATCTCTCTTTTTATAGATGAGAAAACAGAGGTATTAGGATGTTAAATTACTGGCTAGGAGTCACCTAGCTAGAGAGAGACAAAGGTAGAATTTGAATTCAGGCCCTTTGCATCCAAGTACAGTTTTCCTCCCACTGAGCCAACTTGCCTCTTCAATCCATAAAGTGTAAGACCAGTGTATTTCTGTCAACTTCCAATTGTTAGCCAATCTTTTCATTATATCAAGCTAACTTATCTCTTTGCAACTCCCATTCATTGTTCTGACTTCTTTCATCTATTTCACTTATTTATCTTTTTGTAAACAACTCAGTTCTTATGGTAAAAGCCAATATGATTCTATTTACAGAAGTCTATTTTACCAGATATCTTTTGAGTAACATACCAATTTCAGAAAGTGGAGGATAGTTGTATAATACCATTTCTATAATACCAAAGATGGGTTCTTATGGTAAAAGCCAATTTGACCCAATTTACGGAAATCTATTTTACTAGACATCTTTTGAATAACATACCAACTTCAGAAAATGGAGGATAGCTGTATAATTCCATTTCTATAGTACCAAAGATGGGTTCTTGTGATAAAAACCAACATGATCCAATTTTCAGAAGTCTATTTTACCAGACATCTTTTCAGTAACATACCAATTCTGGAAAGTGGAAGCTATATAGCTATATAATCCCCATTTCCATAGTACCAAAGATGGGAGTACTCACACTATAGGGCTAATGACCACCAAATTCTTTATTCATGATTGAAAATTTTAAAAACAGTGAATTCAGTAGAAATAGAGTTCAGAACCATTCTAACCCTAAATAACAACAAAATATATCATGATAATGAGGCACAGAGTTTTAAAGATGCCTCAAAGTACCATCACTTTAAGTTTCTAAAACAAAATTTAAAAAAACTTGTTTGGAACAGGTAAGTGGTGCAGTGGACAGAGCACTATAGTTAGAAGGACCTGAATTCAAATCTAGCCTTAGATACTTGCTTGCTTTATGATGCTGGGCTATTACCTCAACCCCAAATGACTCCCAAAATAAATAATTAAATAAATGACTTGCTTGACTATACATCCTTGTAATAGAGATTTTATTTTCTTCCTTTCTAAGTTGAAGCAGGGAACAAAATGGGAGGGAAAAGTGTTAATCTTTGTTTGAAAATAAGATAAATTCTAACAAAAAAAAAAAAAATCAATAAAAGATGATTCCCAAGACAGCACAATTTATAACAGCCAGTTAGAATTTGATTACTGAAAATAATGATAATCCACATTTTTATAGTTTTTAAGGTCTCTGAAGTGTTTCCAACAAATAGATGTAAGTTTTATTATTATGGCATGACAGGAGTTAGAACTAAAATTCAAAGATAGTTTTTCTTTACTGCTGTTCCATAGATTCTTCTAACATATTTCACTTTTTATTTATTTGTTTCATTGTCTGTCTGTTTATTTATTGTGACTTGGATCTGTGATTTTATTGGTGTGGGAATTCTCAGTGAGGAAACTCACCCAATGCAATCATTTCTTCCCCCACAATTTAATCTTAAGAGAAATGCCATGGACAGAGAATGGATGAGCACCTCCCTCAGGATCACAGTGTGCTAGGTTAAACTTGAACTCAGATTTTCCTCACTACATCTAAGTAGTTGGACCTCAATATATTAAGAATTAGGACTGTCCGAAAACAGAACAGACTGTTTTAGAACAGAGTTTCCCCATCACTAGAATTCTCTAAGCAGGAGCCAAAAATTGCAGGTTTAGAAGGAACTCCTGATCAAGAAAGAGTTGGATTCAGTGACCTATGAAGTGACTTATAACCATGAGATTCTATAATTCTGTGACTAATTTTATTTTTTGGCAAGGTATTTGGGGTGAAATTGCCCAGGATCACACAGGTAGTAAGTGATAAGTGTCTGAGGCCAGATTTGAACTTCTGACTGATGTTCTATCCATTGTACCATCTAGCTGCCCCTAGACCATATTTTAAACTACATATAATTACTGCATTTAATGAAAAAAAGGGAATGGAGGGGGAAATGTAATACTGATTATGTAAATACAGAATAGATTCTTCAACACATTCTGCTAAATTAATAGTTATAGTATATCACATCTAAAATGTAATAGTTTATAATAGTTAACTCCTTGAAAGGTTCACACTACTTTGTATAGTAATTAGCATTAAAATTGAATCAAGTATTAAGTTTCTATCTCAGAGGCATATTTCCATTAAAATATCTTTTCCAGAAAAATTATATATATATATGTATATATATAAAATTTCCTCCTACACTAGGAAAGCAATTTCAGATGCTTTTTTTTTCTTATCAACTGACTAGAAAGGATTGTCTTCCTTTGTTCTGATCATTGTGAACCTTATGAGCTTTAAATAAATGCTCAATTATAATAATTCCATCAATAATATACTCAAATGGATCTGATCTCATTGGCTTAGGTGTTCCCTTCAATGAAGCAGGTCATAACTCATCCCAGCTGCCATTGTATGCCTTTTATAACCATAATCCCTCCAAAAGGGGATCATGTCCTACGAGTTAGAGGCTTTCCTAACTTTTTCCTGATGTCAAAGGGTACCAAGGGAGCACTCATGCAGTCTATCTCTCTTTATCTTTTGCCACATAATCAGCCCTTCCTTTACATACAAGTCTTTATTAGCATTTTTTACTCCCATTCTTCATAATTCCTCATTAGCACCAAACTGTTCCCACCCACCATAAACTATCTCCTTTACTCTCTATGTGATCTTCCATTTTAATTCTCTGTAGACTGTTGGATTCCTTGTCTTTCTTCCAGAAAACAAGATCAGTAAAATATTATGGGAAAAAATATGGGCCTTCAATTTCAAGAGGAGCTTGGAACTATTAAAAGCTTTGTAATTTCCCAAAAGCAATTCAGTTTGATTTCTTCCTTCTGTTTAACTTTAAGCCTAACTTATTGACCGTCTATATTGTCTGACTCATATATAGAGTGATAAGTTGTTCATTCAAAAGCATGTTGAGATCCAGGCAATAGTTATTCTTCCCATACTTGGTTTTTGCTTTGTTGATGGTGAAGTTCAATTCCTTTTAGTGATTATAGGTCTTTTAAAGGAGACTCTGAAATTTTCTAGAATTAACTTACGTTAGACTTCTTATAATCGGTGTCACATTATTTCTGTTCTCCACATACTACTTTTTATTTCCAATAATTTTTTTCCCCCCTGAGGCTAGGGTTAAGTGACTTGCCCAGGGTCACACAGCTAGGAAGTGTTAAGTGTCTGAGACCAGATTTGAACTCAGGTTCTCCTGAATTCAGGGCTGGTGCTCTATCTACTGCGCCACCTAGCTGCCCCTCAATAATTGTTTTTAAAATAGAATTATCTTTTGTTTTTATAGCACTAAAAACTTCCATATATATTCATCCTTCCTTTCCTCCTCCTCTGAGAGCCATCAGTTATAAATATATTTATATGCAAATAAGTAAAAAAAAAAAAAAAAACAAGGAAGAAGAGGGAGAAATCTAATCATATCTCCAACAACAACAAAAATTCACAAAATATGCAATGTTCCACAATGGTAGATCTCCCACTTCTACAAAGGACTGGGACAAAAGGCTAGAAGAAGGGTTGTCTTTTCTCATACCTCCATGGACTCAAGTTTATTCTATATTATTTTATAACATTCAACTATTATGCCACACACAAAAAATGACAAAAGGGATGGATGGTTTCAAAGAGATCTAGGAAGAAATGCAATGAAATGAGTAGCACCAGAAGAACAATTCACACAATAGCAATGACATTTCAAATACTAGCAACTTGGAAAAATTGAAAAACTCTAATTAATACTATAAATTCCAGGACTCTGATAGTGATGCATGTGATGACTAACAGAGAGGTGAAACATACAAAATGAATGAGTTATATATAATTTTGACATAGTCAATGTGGGAATTATTTGTTTTACTTGACTACAAATATCTGATCCAAAGATTTTGTTTTTCTTTATTTCAATGTTAGAAAAGAGAGAAGAAAAAAGGAAGAAAATGAAATTAAGTTCTTAATAGAAAAAAAAATTAAATTAAAATTGAAAAATTACAACAAACATTTTTCTTGTTTTGTGAATATTGTCCTTTCCATTTAAATTGATGTAATAATTATGTTTATTGTTTTCTTGACTTTTTTTCCCTTTCACTTTGCATCAATTTATGTATTCTTTCTATGTTCTTCATACTCTTCATTTTTGATAACATATTACCTTTATATGCCATTTGTTTAGCCATTCCCCCAGCTGACATCTACTTTGTTAGTTTCTTGCTACCATGAAAAATGTGGCTGTACATATTTCAGTGTTCTTTTTGTTCATGACTTTCTTAGGGTAGATATCAATCAGTGGAATTTCTAGGTCAAAGGTTGTCAATATTTTAGTCATTTTCTTGGAATAATTCCAATTTTTATTTTCCAGAATAATTGTACTAATTCATAACTTTATTATTAGTGTGCCTATCTTTCCACTACCCTTCTAACATTAACTATTTCTACTTTTTTTGGTCACATTTATTTATTTGCTGAGTATGAGCAAAGCATTCTAAACCTCTGATGCTGGTGATAAAGATGAAGGACTGAAAATTTGGGAAGAAATTTATAAATGCATTATACATATAAATATGTATCCTATATGTATATGCACAGATATATATACTTATTGAATTCTTTCTTGTTTCCTTGAATTGCAAAGAATTTTAAAGCTAAAAGGAATCTTAGAATATAACCAGCCCAGCTTCTTCATTTTATCATCAAAAATGTTATAAATCTAAGTTTTTTCCTTAAGCAAACACAAATAAAAAGTAATATTGGGATGGTTATTTTATCCAAAATTTCCAGTTTTAAATATAAACTGAGTGGTTGTTTTGTTTTGTTTTGTTTTTAGTTTTGTAAAAACCTTTGTAAATTTATTTTCTTTTTCTTCTTTTTTTAATTAAAGCATTTTATTTACAAAGCATATGCATGGGTGATTTTTCAACATTGACCCTTGCAAAGCCTTCTGTTCCAAATTATCCCCTCATTTCCCCCACCCCCTTCCCTAGCTAGCATATAGTCCAATACATGCTAAATATGTTTAAATATATGTTAAATCCAGTATATGTATACATATTTATACATTTATCTTGTTACACAAGAAAAATTGGATCGAGAAGAAAAAAACTGGGGAAAAAAAAACAAAATGCAAGCAAACAACAACAGAAAGAGTGAGAATGCTATATTGTGGTCCACACTCATAACTGAGTATTTTTGAGTTATAGGAGTTATGTATAAGTATTATATAACACTTGTCAGAAAACAACCATAGATATTTAAACACATATATTGTATCTAGGTTATATTGTAACATATGTAAAATATATGGGATTACCTGTCATCAAGGGGAGGGAATAGAGGGAGGAGGGGGATAATTTGGAAAAATGAATACAAGGGATAATATTATAAAAAAAATTACTCATGCATATATACTGTGCAAAAAATTATTAAAAAAAGAAAAAGAAAAAGAAAAAAACCATAGAGAGCTGAGACTCTAACTCTAAGCAAAACCTTTTCTGTCCTTTAGGAGATCAAAACAAACTCTTTTCTCCTAAACTGATTTAGATAGTTTCTTTTCAGAAAAAGCATACAAATGCTAGCAAGAATTTAAATTTTAACAAAGTAGGTAAATTCACAAAACAAAAAATAAAATCACTCTAGACAATTTCAGTTCTGGGAAAAAATATATATAATTTGGTGGGGTAGAAAGAATGGAAAGATTATGAAGAATATAGAAATACCATGGAACTGGGGATGGGCAAATATTTTCAAACATTTCC
The DNA here is from genome assembly GCF_048593235.1 of Sminthopsis crassicaudata. Taxonomy (NCBI): domain Eukaryota; kingdom Metazoa; phylum Chordata; class Mammalia; order Dasyuromorphia; family Dasyuridae; genus Sminthopsis; species Sminthopsis crassicaudata. Next base: position 270,743,130 of record NC_133619.1, on the reverse strand, counting down.
TCATTTTCCAAAAAAAAGGAAAAAAAGTTCTTCCAACTAAATGTCAGTTTAAGTTTGACTCTGATTTTTGACAAGTACTTGAATGGATTATTAAAAGATGGATTTGTAAATACTTAGAAAAGGAAGGATCACTATAAGCCATCATAGATTCATTAAAAACAAGTCATGTCAAACAAAACTAATTTTTTAAAAAGGGTTATTAGAATAGGGGTATGGACATAAAGTCAGGAAAAGCTATGTTTGCATTTTATCTATAACACCTGCTAAATGACCATGACTAAGTCTTCATTTTACTTCTCTGAATTTTAGGTCCTCATTTACAAGATGATAATAAAACCTGTAATATCCTCATCTGTAAAATTAGGATCATAATATTTTTAACACTTCAACAGTCTATTATGCATATTAAATGACAGTATGTGAAGTATTTGGCAAACCTTAGAGTGTGTATAATTGTCAGTTATTATCCTGTCACATGTGTGTTTCTATAAAGTACTTGAAAAAGTTTTTTATGATATCCTTCTATATAAGATGGAAGTTATGTGAATTGGATCATAGTATTATTATGTAAATTTGGAATTGATTTATTTATTGACTAGACCCTAAGAGTGGTAAGTCACAGATCTAGTAAACTTAGTGTAGGGAATTACTTTTTTTTTTTTTTTTCCAAAGTACTTACTCAAATGGAACAACAAGAACTGTAGTTCTCCTAATACTGTTCAACAAATACACAGGTTGTCCAAGAAGGGCAGAGTTGGCACACAATTAAACTATAATGGTAGTAAAAGAAACATGTATGGAGGGTACATGGCCAACGTACAATCGAAACTTCAGGACCTCAATTCTCTTTCTCCCTTTCAAAACATCAAATGTTGTTCACTTCAGTGCATGCTATTGATGATTAGACAGTTACCTTGTAGAGTAAGGATTTTTAACTCTTTTTGTGTGGTGGATTCCTTTTGATAATCTGGTAAAGTCTATTGACCCTTTCTCAAAATGATTTTTTAAGGCATAAAGTAAAATATTATAAGGGAAATCAATTATGTTAAAATACAGTTATCAAAATATTTTTCCTATCCAAATTAAGGACCTCTAAAATCTATTAAGAGAGTAGCAAGTACACCCTTTGATGCAGCAGGATCTCTACTGAGTTTGTATCCCAAAGAGATCATAAGAGAGTTGGGAAAGGACCCACATGTGCAAAAATGTTTGTGGCAGCCCTCTTTGTAGTGGCAAGAAACTGGAAACTGAGTGGATGCCCATCAGTTGAACAATGGCTGAATAAGTTATGGTCTATGAATGCTGTAGAATATTATTATGTCATAAGAAATGATGAGCAGGCTGATCTCAGAAAAGCCTGGAAAGACTCACAGGAACTGATGCTGAGTGAAGGGAGCAAAGCCAAGAGAACATTGCACACAGAAACTACAAGATTCTGTGATGACCAACTGGATGGAGATGGCTCTTCTGAACAATTTGGTGATTCAAGGCAATTTCAATAGGCTTGGGATGGAGACTGAATGTGGATCAAAATATTTTATTTTCATCTTTTTTGTTTGTTTTTTCTTTCTCATATTTTTCACTTTTGCTCCAATTTTTCTTTCACAGCATGATAAATATGGAAATATGTTTAAAAGGATCACACATATTTAGAAAGAGAAAGTAGCAAATGAATATATCAAAACCTGAAGTCAAGATTCTTAACTATGTTTGTGTCATGGACAGAACCATTCAGGGTCAGAATGTATAAGCAAAGAGAGTTAGAAAAACAATCTGGCTGAAGCCCAGGAAGCAAAAAATCCTTAGATTGTTCAGTGCCGGCTCTTAGTTATTTGTGTCTTTAGTTAGTTCTCTGTTTTCCTAATTTCTCAAGATCCTAGCCCTGAATTTGTTTACAAAGTCCATGGTTAAACCATTGGTTTTATTATTTTGACCTATGATCAGTATTCTTTCCACATCCATTTATTGTTAAATCATCCTGGAATGATCCAAATTTGGTTTATGAGAACATCTTCTGATTGTCCTTGGTCTAGGAAGCAGTTTTATGAGGGAAAAGTGTTATATTTGGAGTAAGGAATCATAGGTATGAATCTTAACTTGACAATTGTGAGCTATGTGACCATTGTTAATTAAAATTGGTAAGTCACCAAATACTGAGATTCAATTTTTTCAATCCCAAAAGCAGCTGCTGGCACAGTGGGTAGAGTGCTGGGCCAAGAATAAGAAGATCTGAGTCTAAATCCAGACTGAGATATTTACTAGCTATAAGGTCTTGGGCAAATAATTTAATCAGTTTGCTTCAGTTCCTCAATTAAAATGGAGATAACAATAGCACCAACCGCAAAGAATTGTTATGAAAACATATTTGTAAAAAGCACTGAGCATAGTACCTGGCATATAATAAATACTTATTTTTTCCCTCTCAACTCTCATCTATAAAGTGAGGCTGATTAATTTCACTACATAGCTCATAAAAATGTTGTGAGGAAAATACTTACCAAATCTCAGAATGACATACAAACGTAAAGTTTTACATATTATTTTCTGATGAACATTTTTTAGTGTCAATTTAGGTTTTCCTTTGGCCACAATTTTCAGATTAAAATCTTTGTGGTTGATAATGATTCACAACTGAGGACTCTTGAACCTTCCAGATTTTTAGGTGATAGGAAACTGGAAAGGATTTCTAATAAAGAAAACCCTAGTAGGAAGCAGGGCAAAGGAGGCTGTTAAATTTAAGAGAAAAGCAAGCATACTAATAATCCTGAAAAGCCAAGCTGAGTTGTTTTCCAAAGTGTCTTTAGAAATACTGAGATCAAATGAGCTGAGATGGATGGGGGAACACCAAAGGAATCTATAAGAGATTAAGAAACCAAAATATTAAGATTCCTAGGGAATTGAGACTTTTAAGTTCAGTCTGATTCCTCAAAGTTTAGTCTTTTTATTATCCCAGATTGGGTGCCACTCTCCCCACTGAGATGCTTTCCTTTATATCACCCCTCATTCACTGAATGCTTCCACAGTCCTCAAGGCTGTAGCATGTTGTGATAACTTTGATGGAAGGACACCACTATATCCAAGGTAAATACATTATGCATTTGTTCACATAGTCTTTCCTTGACCTCATGTTTGTACCAGTCCAGTAATAAAGATAAGAATAATATAGTATTTTAATGTTTAAAATGTCCTTTCCTTATAACTCCATGCTACCTTTTAAAAATACTTTTTGTTATTCTGATTTTGATAAAATATTGATCAACAAGCATATAAAAACAAACATTTCTGTATAAAAAGAACATCTACACATGAAATGATGAATCTCAATTAGAAATAAAATTTTAAAAGCATAAAATACATTTAACATGTTAGTTTCAAAGATATGTTGCTTTGTAGTTCTCTCAACATTTTCCTGTTATCTTCCATATTTTTAGTTGCTTCAGTTACCCTCTCTTTTTTTTTCACATCTCAAATCATTCTTCTTGACCCAATCAGTTCTTTTAAATACCCTTTTTTAAAATTATTTTTAAATTTTAATTATTTAAAAAAACACTTTTGGATATGAATAGACAATTTTCAGATGAAAAAATTGAAACTATTTGTAGGCACATGAAAAGGTACTCCAAATCACTATTGATCAGAGAAATGCAAATTAAGACAACTCTGAGATACCACTACACACTTGTCAGATTGGCTAAGATAACAGGAAAAGAAAATGAGCAAAGTTGGAGGGGATGTGAGAAAACGGGGACACTGATGCATTGTTGGTGGAGTTGTGAATGGATCCAACCATTCTGGAGAGCAATTTGGAACTATGCTGAAAAAGTTATCAAACTGTACATACCCTTTGACCTAGGAGTGTTTCTACTGGGCTTATATCCCAAAGAGATCTTAAAGGAGGGAAAGGGACCCACATGTGCAAGAATATTTGTGGTGTCAAGAAACTGGAAACTGAGTGGATGCCCATCAATTGGAGAATGGCTGAATAAATTGTGGTATATGAATATTATGGAATATTATTGTTCTGTAAGAAATGACCAACAGGATGCATACAGAGAGGCCTGGAGAGACTTACATCAACTGATGCTGAGTGAAGTGAGCAGGACCAAGAGATCATTATACTTAGCAACAAGAAGACTATACGACAATTAATTCTGATGGACATGTCTCTCTTCAATAATGAAATGATTCAAACCAGTTCCAATTGTTCAGTGATGAGGAGAGCCATCTACACCCAGAGAGAGGACTATGGGAACTGAGTGTGGAACACAACATAGCATTGTCACTTTCTCTGTTGTTATTTGCTTACCTTTTATTTTCTTTCTCAGTTTTTCTTTTTCTTCCTTCTTGGTCTGATTTTTCTTGTGCAGCAAGATAACTGTATAAATACGTATACATATATTGGATCTAACATGTATTCCAATATATTTAACATGTATTGGACTACCTGCCAGCTAGGGGAGGGTGTGGGGGGAAGGAGGAGAAAATTTAGAACAAAAGCCTTTGCAAGGGTTAATGTTGGAAAAATTACCCATGCATATGCTTTGTAAATAAAAAGCTTTAATAATATAAAAATAAATAAATACATTTTTAAAAAGAGAAAAAACATCCCCTTTTGACAAATAAACATAATAAAGCAAAATAAACATAAGCATGTCACATCCAAGAATTTAGATCTAGCTCTGCATCTCATTTTCATCATCTGTCAAGAGGTGAGGAGCATGCTTCATCAGTACTGTAAATTTTATTGGATCATTTAATTAATTAGAATTTTTAAAGCTTTCAAAATGTGTTTCATTGATTCAGATCCTTTTATGTTACATCTATTCACATCCATATATTTCTCAGAATCTATTCTTTCATTATTTTTATAGTGCCATAACACAATTTATGCAGCTATTCTTTAATTGATAAGTACTCTCTTAATTTCCAGTTCTTTGCTAAAACAGCAAGCATGTCACTATTTCATAAAAATTGCTGGAAAAACTGGAAAATAATATGTCAGAAACACAGCAGAGATCTACATCTCATATTTCATACCAAAATAAGGTCAAAATGAGTACATGATTTGGGTATAAAAGGTGATACCATAACCAAATTAGGAGAGCAAAGGATAATTTCCCTATCAGATCTTTGGAGAAGAGAAGAATTTGTAACCAAAGAAGAACTAGAGAATATGATGAAATGCAAAATAGACAACTTTGATTACATTAAGTTAAAGAGATTTTGCACAAACAAAAGCAAGACAAACAAGATTCAAAGGGAAGTACAAAGCTGGGAAAAATTTTTACAATCAGTATTTCTGATAAAGGTCTCATTTCTGAAATATATAAAAAATTATGTCAAATTTATAAAATTACAAGTCATTACCCAATTGACAAATGGTCAAAAGATATGAACAGACAATTTTCAGATGAAGAAATTAAAGCCATCTATAATAAAAAAAAAATATATTCTCTAAATCACTTTTGATTAGACAAATGCAAATTAAAACAACTCTGAGGTACCACCTCACACCTCTATAAGATTCCTGTAAGATGACAGAAAAAGATAATGATGAATTTTTGGAGGGGATTTGGGAAAACTAAGACATTAATATATTGTTGGTGAAGTTGTGAAATGATACAACCATTCTGGAGAGCAATTTGGAACTATTCCCCAAGGGCTACAAAACTGTGCATACATTTTGACCCAGCAATGCCAATACTGGATCTGTATCCCAAGGTAATTAAAAAGGGAAAAGATATCATATGCAAAAATTTTTATGGTAGTAAAGAAGGTAAAATGAGTAAATGCCCATCCATTGGGGAATGGCTGAACAAGTTGTGGTACACGAAAGTAATGGATTATTACTGTTCTATAAAAAAAAAAAAAAAAAATGAACAAGCTGATTTTAGAAAGGCCTGGAAAGATTTATATGAACTTATGCTGAACAAAACAAGCAGAACCAGGAATACATTGTACACAGTAACAGCAAGATTGTACGATGATCAACTATGAAAAACTTGATTCTTCTCAGTGGTTCAGTGATCCAAGGCAATCCTAATAAACTTTGGATTGAAAATGCCATCTGCATCCAGAGAGAGAAATATGGAGACTAAATGTAAACCAATACATGTTATGTTCACTTTTTTTTTCCTTTTTTCCTCCTATGGTTTTTCCCTTTGGTTCTGAATTTTCTCTCCTGACATGATTCATAAAGAAATTTGTATTTTAAAAGTTAATATACATGTATAACCAGAAAAAAAAAACAAACAAGAAATATGTTGTAAATATTTTGTGTACATTGAGATCATTTCCCTTTGTCTTTGATCTCTTTGGTGTATAAGTTTAGCAATGGTATCATTTCAGGCCATTTTCTGTTTTTGTCATATTTCTCTTCCTGATAAATATGAGGTGAAATTTCAGAATTTTTAAAATTTATTCCTCTTATTAATGATTTAGAGCACTTTTTTTCACAGTTATTGATAACTAGTTTTTCCTTCTTTCTTTCTTTCCTTTTGGAAAACTACCTGTTCACATCCTTTGACTATTTGTATATAGAATATAGTTCTTGCTCATATATTTGAGTCAATTTCTTATATATCATGTATATCAGCCTTTATTTTTTAATAATGTTCTATTTTTTCTTAAATACATGTAAAGACAATTTTTAACATTCAATTTTTAAAAATTTTTGTGTTCCAAATTTTCTCCTTTCCTCTTTCACTTCCCTTCTTCTTGAGATGGAAAATAATTTCATTTAGGCTACATATGTACAATCATGCAAAATGTGTATGTGTGTATAGCTTATTGAAAGATATGAAATAAGATGTTAGTCAAAATCTAATTTCTGCTATCCTATATAGTTTCCCTAAATTTTTTTCAAATACTTAGTCTTTTTTTCAGTAGTTTGTAGTTTATCTAACAGTATGCCATATGCTAATTTGATCGATTATTTCATAGATTCACTTTTTAATTTGTCCAAATAATTTTGTTAACTATTATTTGTAGCATAATTTGAGATTTGAAACTATTACAGCCATTTCCTTCCCACTTTGAAATCTTATTTTCCTTGAGATTCTTAACCTTTTGCTTCTCCAGAAGAATTTTGCTATTATTTTTATGACTACCTAAAATAATCCTTGGAAGTTTGATTGGCATGGCACTGAAAAATAAATTTATATAGATAATGTTGCCATTTTATTACAGTCACATGGCATAGATATTAACAATTGACATTTCTCTACCTAGTCCTGTATTTATTTCTGTAAAATAGTATTTTTAGTAATATTTATGTAATTATCAAATGTGCTTCAGTACTGATTAACAGATTTGGTATACATTCTATAGTAAATACATGTCTCTTCCTACTTAATTCTATTGCTAATATACAAAAAAGCTGAAATGTATTTGTTTATTTTAGATTCTGCAACTTTGCTAAAGTTAGTTATTGTTTCAATTAGTTTTTAATTAAATCTTTAGTGTTCTCCAAAGAAACCATTATGACATTTTTAAAAAGAAATAGTTTTTCGTCCTCTTTGTCTTTATATATTCCTTTAATTTTCTTTTTACTATTTATATACATTTGCTATAGAACTATCATTCTTAGAAGTAACAGTGGAAGCCATATTTTACCCCTACTCATATTGGAAAGCTTTCTACAGTTTCTCCATTATGAATGATTCTCTTATTTTTGACTGATATTTGCCAAATTAACCAAGGGTCCATTTATTTCTATGCTTTTCAAAACAAAGGGATGCTATATTTTATCAAAAGCTTTTTTTTCTCCTTTATTTATTAATATATGATTGTCTTTGTTTTTGCTATTGATAAGGGCTATTTTATTAATAGTTTTCCTAATAATGAACCCAAACTGAATTCCTGATTAAATTCAACATATTTTAGCATATAATCTTTTTGGTATGTTGTAGTCTCTTCATTAATATTTTATCCAATATTTTTGCAGTCTTTATTAAAGACATTGATCTATAGCTTTCTTGATACAGTTTCCTATAACTTACAATTTTAAAAGAGGCAAAATAGATAAGATTCTGGGAAGATAGCACAGTTGGTTAGGAAATTTCAAGCTCTGCAGATTTCCTCCACCAGTAGAATAAATTTGTGCCTCCAAGGCAAACACATACTTGGGTGGGGGGGGGGGAGAAAGATTTGGGGCAGATACAGACCTAAAAGACCTGAAGAAAGGCCCCAGGCTAGGGATTAACCCAAACAAAGTGCCAACCTTAGGTCTAGCTCAGAGAAACATCAGGTGGGGACTCCTGGGGCAAGCAGGGTGGGGCTGGAGCCTCTACAGGAACCATAAAAACTTTCACCTCTTGGACAGTATGAAGAATGGAGTTCTGAGTTCGGGGAGACTGAGGGAACCTCAGCTGATTAGGAATATTGGACTCAGCTGTGCTACAGAGATATGGCCCTGGGTGAGAAGGAACCAGCACCCGTGAGTGCAGAGGCAGGAGGCGCAGGGGCGCTGCTGACTGTAGCCACTTGTAGGAGTGGGGAGCTGTTGGTTTGGGGTTCCAAGTCCAAGGAGAGAGCTGCCATAAAGCTAGAGACACCATCCCCTACTCCATAATTACCTAATTTTTATATATCTTATTTTTATGTCTCATTTTTAATAAATGAACCAGCAAAGCAGAAAGAACCCCATCATAAAAACTTATTATGGGAACAGTTCATCTTCAGAGGAGAACACTGAAGTAAAATTAGCTTCTACCCCAAAGAGTAATGTTAAATGGCTCCCTGCCCTGAGAGAATTTATAGAACTCAAAAAAAAAAAGAATTTAAAAATCAAATGAGAGACATTGAAGAAAAATTTTAAAATAAATAAATAAATAAAAACCATCCAAGGAAAACAAAATTATGAAGGAAAAAAAAAAAAAAAGATTAATCAACTGGAAAAAGAGATACAGAATATAAAAAATGAAAATAATTCTTTGAAAATTAGAATTGGGCAAGGGGAAGCCAGTGAAGCTATGAGAGATCAAGAAATAACTAAACAGATTCTACAGAATGAAAAATTAGAACAGAATGTGAAACATCTCGTTTAAAAAAACAAACAAACAAACAAACAAAAACAATGGATCCAGAGAACAGATCAAAAAGAGAAAATAAAATAATGGGAGTGCCTAAAAGTTGTAACTGAAAAAAGCTCTTGATACAATAATACAAGAAACAGTCCAAGAAAATTATCCCTGAATGATAGAACAAGAGGGGGAAAAATAGAAAAAATTCACCAGTCACAACCTCGAGATCCTTTATGGAAAACACATATGAATATTATTGCCAAATTTTGAAACCCCCAGATCAATGAGAAAGTTTTGCAAGAAACAAGAAAAACAAACAAACAAACCAATTCAAATACACTGGAGCTACAGTTAGAATTTCACAGGATTTAGCAGCAGCCAAAATAAAAAAAATTGTATCTACTGGATATTATCCTGGAATTATATCTACTGACAATCAAAAGAATTAAGCCTGCAGCCAAAAATATCATATCCAGCAAAATTATCTATAATATTGAAATAGAAAAAATGGACATTCAATGAATTTGCAAATTTTCAGGACTTTCTATCAACTAAACAAAAATTTAATAGATAATTTAATATACAAGAGTTAATATATCAGTTTCGAGGAACTCAATATAAACAAATTTATTTTTTTTAACATGGGAAATGTATACCATATGTTTAAGATCAATAATCTTAATTGTTGATTGTCAGTCTTGATTGTCAAAAGAGAGATTAGGGCAGAATTAAGGTAAAAATAGTAATCATGTTATACAAATGAGGTACAGAGGAAGAATAGACACAGAGACAAGAGTTAAATAGGCAATCAAGTGAGGAGGTCTCATAACTGAAAATCTATGAAAACATCATGAATATATTTATATATGTGTACATATATATATGTATGTGTGTATGTATATATTGGGAATATACATATATACCATGAAGGATATAGCACCCTTCAAAATGTATAAAGAAATAGAGAGGAGGGATAAGTAGATGGGGAAGCAAAGAGTAAGGGAAGAAGATAAGAAAGGCATCCATGGGTAGGGAAAGTTAAATAATAGCAAGGCAAGTTATGGAGCAGAATTTAATTAAAGAGGAGGCAAGGATAGGAAAAAAAAAATGTGTGCGTGTATTTGTATGTATATGTATGTGTATGTACATATGGAGACATAAATATATCCTTTCTTAACTTGTTTTGGAATGGTAGGGTGAATGGAAAAAAAGAATAAAATTAAAAAGATGTGCAGCAGAGAACAAAAGAAAAATTTACAAGAAAGGAAAGATGAACACTCATGAATATAATTTTTTCTACTTATATATATATATATTTTCTTGAACTAGTAATTTTTGTTACATATTTTGAATCCTCCCTGATATTCTCCTGGGCACATGAAAATGTTCTTTTGTTTTGTATTCCTCTTTTGTTTTTCTTTTTCTTGTTCTTTTTTTAAAAATAAAATAAAAGAGGCAAGATGAAACTTTTTTCCTTGAATGGATAAGTACTTGTAATAAAGACCTATATGTAGCACTAAGTGCCTAGACAGTCAAAGTGGAGTCCCTTTTAATCCTCAACTAATAGTATGATTGGAATATCAGTTTCAGATGAAAAATTTCCAGATTTTCTAGTGAAAATTACCTGATGCTAAATGTCCTAATTGTGCTATGCAAAAATGAATTATCTTATGGATTCATTAATGGAACACATCCCCTGTATGAGTGAATAGGTAGTGTCAAGAAAGTCTAATATATCATTATCCTATTCCCTAATCAGCTCAAAGAAACCAAGTGATTTGAATATTGGGTTATGCAAGTTTAAGTTAAATGTTCCTTTTGAGCAACTCATTTCAGAGTTATAGATGCTATATGGATGCACCTCAGGGATATACCCTATTTGTTTCTGAGTCTCTCTATTATGGACTGCAACATGTTCATGAAAGTAATTTGAGAAAATTACCAAGACTGGATACCTCAGTATCTCTGTTTGTATGAGGCAATGAGAGTATCATTACATTATTTGTCCTTCACCCCTCTATCCCAATACCTATGTAAACTTGGCAGTAGTGGGTAGTGCAAACCATCAAGTGGCCGGTGTTCTAAAAGAAAGATAACTTTGAAGAGATAGAGAGATCCCCCAATGGTACTGAGGAGAGCTACTCAATGTGTGTCACTATTCTATTAGGAAGGTGTTCCATAATTAGTCTGTGGGTATTGGGGCAGTGGAATATCCAGAGAGTGACATGTTTATCTCTAGTCAATGAGCAGCAAGGAGATGAAATATGAATCAATCCAAAGAGAAAAATCAGAGAAGTTTCTGATGAAGAATTGATTAGGATTCTAAGGAGTTTATCATGGCCCATCCAGAGCCATACTTCACAGAATGACAAAAACCAAAGTCAGAAAAGGAATCCATGGGAATCAGAGAAAAACAGAAGCCATTATAGGAAGGGGAAAATCAATATAATCAACTTGCCAATTGTGACATAGAATGAAGTTAAAATAATTCTTCAATAGGATAGGGGATATTCCAAATTGACAGGAGACATAATAAGCAGATTGTTTTTAAATCCATGGAAGGACATGTTGCTAAACTCAAGCAAAGAAAAAAATCATTCATAGCATATCTAGATTGTTCATGGGACCAAGAAACAAAATCATGTAGATCAATGGCAAAGTAATGAAAGATAGTTTGGGAGAGGGCATCAGACCATGTTCCAGGAGTCAGAGATATGGCTAGATCCACAATGGAACATCAGCATGGTAAGTGTGGATAGAGATGGAGGCTGAAGTTCATGACACAGGTTGGAGTACCACGCAAACTTATCAGCAAGAGTCCAGTCATGGGAGGACCATGCTCCAGACCAGGGAAAAAGACAAATTGCTCTGAATTCCAGATAGCAAGTGAGTTCTTTGAGAGAAACACTTGATAATTTCAGAGAAAGGAACTTTCAATATGACATCATTGAGGGAGTAATAGATGAATCCATCTGGAAGAAGACATACATCAGGAGAAGAAATGAAGTTGTCTCTGCCTTTAAGGAAATTATATTCTAATGGGGTAGACAACATTATTCATAGAAATATGTGCATCATATATGCTGGTAACACAGTGTAATGAACATAAGGTGATTATAGGAGGAGGTGAGGGGATGAGAGAGATGCGATGGGAGAATGGGGGAATCAAAAAAATGTTCCTGTGGGAGATGGGAACTTGAACTGAGTTTTGAAAGAAACTAGGGTTTCCACAAGGTGACAATGGGGAGGGACTATGTTCTAGACATAGGAGACAGCTAATATAAAGCACAAAGATCAGAAATGAAGTGCTGCAGATGCAGAGAATTGAGTAAACCAGTCTAGTTAGAATGTAGGAAAATGTAGGGTAGTAATATGAAGAAAACTGGAAAAATAAGAAGGAGCCAAGTTCAGAAAAGTTTTATATGTTAAATAGAATAGTTTATAGGTGATTTTTGAGGCAACAGAGAGTCATTGAAAGTTTATTGACTGGCAGAGTGATATGATTAGACCTGTACTTTAGGAAAATTATTTTGGTAGCTAGGTGGTGCACGGATTGGAGTGAGGAAAGGCTTGAGGCAGGAGACGAAAACAGGAGGTTATTACCACAGCTCACTATAGGTCAATCCCACATGTTCAATTAACAAAACAAAGTTTAGGATAAAAAGAGATTTAGGAATTACATTTCTGGCAGACAATCATTACACACCACAAGCCATCTGTTTTAAAGACTAAACAAATAAGCTGGTTAAAATGTGAAATAGTTGGAAAAATAACACTCAAAACGGGTTAGTTCTGCAATGGCAGCACCCAGGAGGGGAGGGGAAATTTCTATTTGGCATATTTGGCTACAGTGGGGTGAACATTGACATAGGATCTATGCTTAAGAGATGCATATAAATTTTACATTTGGGTTAAAAAGAGATAACCCCAATGGTGAGAGGGTAGTAGCCAAAAGGACTAAGAATAAATTACAAATATTTGTGATATGGACGCCATAGGCCTCTAAAGTCTCTTATTACCCCATTAACTTAGAAAAGTTAAAGGGAGCAAGGGTGACCTCAGGCCCAAAGGCATAGAGTCAATGGCTTAATAGACTATGACAAATATGAAAGGCCAGTCAGAGAAGAAAATATAAATGGATAGATCCTGTTCCTTCCAAGGTCCTAAAGAAATTAAATACAGGGAAATAGGATTTCCTAATTATTTTGCTCAAAATTGCTCAAATTGCTTAGTGTGACCAGAGTGTATAATATTTGGTGTCCTGGAGTTGGAGTGTTAACCTGAATAGAAAATTTAGTCTCTCTACTGGAGTTGAGGAAATGGCACCTGAAACAGCTCCAAAATGATTTTATATACTCATCAGAGAGGAAGTAGAACTATAGTCAATAGAAACTTTTAAATATCACTTTCAAGAAAACAATACGTTTTCTGGAGAAGGAGAAACCTGAGAGCAAAAAGAAAGTTCCCTTCAAGGTTAGCTTGTGATTCACATTGAATGGGATAAAGCAGGTTGTTGCAGTAGTATTCATACCTTGAAAAGCCCTGAAGGTCATGAGATTTTATATAGACATCTATAGACAGCAGCTGGGGTTATCAAGGGTAAATAGATAATGTTGCCTTCAGGGAAGCTGGGTCACCCTGAAATATAGAGGAGTTTAAAGAAGGTGAAAAGAGCAGGTTTTCTCAGGGGACCAAAAATTAAAACAAATGGCAAGGAAAGGGTCCAGGGTAACAGAGCTAGACCCTGTAGATTGTGTCTTCAGAAATATTTTGCCATAGCAAGTAAATTTAGACTTCTTTCCTTCCTTCCTTCCTTCCTTCCTTCCTTCCTTCCTTCCTTCCTTCCTTCCTTCCTTCCTTCCTTCCTTCCTTCCTTCCTTCCTCTCCTTCCTTCCTTCCTTTCCTTCCTTCTTTCTTCCTTCCTTCCTTCCTTCCTTCCTTCCTTCCTTCCTTCCTTCCTTCCTTCCTTCCTTCTTCCTTCCTTCCTCCTTCTTCCTTCCTTCCTTCCTTCCTCCTTTCTTTCTTTCTTCTTTCTTTCTTTCTTTCTTTCTTTCTTCTTTCTTTCTTTCTTCTTTCTTTCTTTCTTTCTTTCTTTCTTTCTTTCTTAAGTCCCATAATACTTGCATCATCTCTCCTTTCTAAAGCAACTGTTTTTCCAATAAGAAATTTTATATTATTCTTTTTGTTGTTGTTTTTATTTTTAAATTTTGTTTTACTATATCTTGGTGTCTTATAAAAAGATTAGCTTTCACTTACTTAATTTTAATTTTTAAGAAATTAGTTTATTCAGTAGGTTTTTATACTTTCTTTCCCATTTAGTCAATTCTATTTTTAAGGAGTATTTTTCTTGGTATTTTTTTGTATATTTTTTTCTCATGCTATTAGTTCTTTTTTCATTGATTCTCTTATATTACTTTCATTTCTTTTCCAATTTTTCTTCTACTTCTCTAATTTGCTTTTTTAAATCCCTTTTAAAATTTTCCAGGAATTCTTTTTTGGATCTGAGACCAAATTACATTTTTCTTTGAGGCTTCACATGTAACCATTTTGACACTATTGTCCTCTTCTAAATTTATGCCTTGATTTCCCTTTCACTATAGTAACTTTCTATAGTCAAGCTCTTTCCTTGTTTGTTTGTTTTTTGGGGGAGGGGGTTATTGTTTTGGGGTTTTTTGCTCATTTATTGTTTTTTTGTGACTTGCTACTTTTATGTGAGTTTGGGTTCTGGTCCTTCATTTTTCCAAGCTTTTTGTATTGGGGCTCAGGGTTCTACTACTGGCTTTTAATGAGCTTGTACTGGGGCCTTTCTTTGGGGTTGCTTTTGTAACAATTGGTGGCTGACCCTGGAGAAGAATCTTGTTGCTGGCCTACCCAGGGATGAGCCCCTGCTGCTAGGTTTCTATGAAAACAGGGTCTCTCTCCTGATAGGACCCAGGAGTTGGATCTTGCTATTGGGAAGCCCTGGAGTGGGGTTTCACTATTCCCACCATTGGGTCAAGACCTTGCTGGTAGCTAGGGCTGGGGGAGTCGATGAAGGGACCTTTGCTTCCCTGCACAAACTTACTTGCCTAGAGCTGCTGGTTTGTAGGAGGGCAGGGCCTTGCTGATAGATTGCCCCAGGTTTAGAGTTCTGCTGCAGGCCTCCTGCTGTAAGGCTAGACCTCACCCCTTTTCCACCCCAGTGAGAAAGATCTTTCCTTCTAGGCTGGCAAAGCTATTTTCCTGCTTCTAGATCACTTCTGAGATAGTTTTCTAGTTGTTTGGAGAGGAATTTTGGAGGATTTTAGAGGATTTCTTTCTCACTCTACCATCTTGGCACTGGAAGTCCCAGATATTTCTTATATATTTAAATAACATATATCATTTTAACCAATCTAATAGGTTGAGATGATATCTCAATGATGTTTTAATTTGCATTTCTTTAATCAATAATGATTTAGGGAATTTTTCCATATGACTTTAGATAGGTTTGATTCCTTTATCTGAAAACTGCCTGTTCATATCCTTTGACATTTATCAATTGGGGAATGACTCATATTCTTACAAATATGACAAAGTTCTCTATATATCTGAGATATAAAGCCTTTATCTGAGAAATTTGTCCATAATATCCCATCCGTTCTTTTCCCCTCACCACCAATTTTCTGCTTTTCTTTTAATCTTGACTATATTGGCTTTATTTGTCTTTTTTTTTAAAGAAAAATTTATTTAATGTCTCATTTAGTACAATACACCTAAAAGGAAATCAATACAATGAAAGATTTCAATCAAGTCCTCAGAATTTAATACAAACACCAAGATCAAATCCTAAATTATCCATATTGTATCTTAAAATTATCTCCATTAACTTAAAAAAAAAAAACTTAAATGTAGGTGCTTTACAGGATAGTAATTGAAATAAATTAGAACAAATTGGCTTTATTTGTACAAAATATTTTTTTTAATTTAATGTAATCAAAATTATCTATCTCACATCTCACAATGCTCTCTATCTCTTGTTTATTCATCAAATTTTCTCCTATCCATAAAGCTGAGAAGATGTTTTATATTCTCCTAATTTATTTTTGATATCTCCCTTTATGTTTGGTTCATGCATGTATTTTGACCTTATTTTGGTAAATATTGCAATTTGATAAATGTTGCAAGATATTAATCTATACCTACTTTCTCTCAGACCACTATCCAGTTTTCCCAACAATTTTTACCACACAGTGAATTCTTATCTCAAAAGTTTAAATCTTTACATTTATCAGATACAAGGTAACTAAAATAATTTACTACTGTATATTGTATATTTAATCTATGTCACTTATCCCCAGTCTATTTCTTATGACAGCTTTTCTAATTACTATTTTATGATATAGTTTGAAATCTGGTTCTGCTAGATTTCCTTCCTTTGTTTTTTCCTTCATTATTTCCTTTGAGATTCTTGATTCATTTATTCCAAATGAATTTTATTTTTTTTCTAGCTCAATAAAATAACTTTTGGTAATTTAACTGGAAAGGGACTGATTAAATAGATTAATTTAGATAGAATTTTCATTTTTATTATATTGGCTTGGCCCATCCATGAACAATTAATATTTCTCCATTTATTTAAATATGACTTATTTAGTTAAAAAATGTTTTACATATGTGTGTGTGTTCACATAGTTTCTGGGTTTGTCTTGACAATATAACAAATATAGACAATATAAAATACTTGGGAGTATACTTGTCTAGACCTTTAGAATTTGACAATTTTATATCTTCTATACTTATTTTAAATGAAGCTATCTCTTCTTGTTTATGACATAAAGAAATGCTGATGATTTATGTAGGTTTATTTTACATCCGGCTACCTTATTAAAATTATTTTTTCAACTAGCTTGTTAGTTGAAGTTCTAGAATTTTTCAAGTATACCATCATATTATCAGCAAAAAAGAGATACCTTTTCTACCTCATTGCCTATTCTGATTCCTTTTCTTTTTTTTTCTCTTATTGCTATTGCTAGCATTTCTAATTCAAAATTAAATTTACTTCTAAGTCTCCCTTACTAGTTCATTATTCATATCATCCTCTCTAACTGTGGATGTTGCTCAAGACTCTATCCTGGGTCCCCTAATCTTGTCTATGTATCTTGTCCATATATTTTTTTCATGCTAAATTATTTTTCCAGAGTCACTCAACTATTAAGTGACTGAGGTCAATTTGAACTTAGATCCTCCTGATTTCAGGGCTGGTGCTCCACCCACGCACCACCTAACTTTCCCTACATTCTTTTTTTAGTAACTTCATGAGTTCCCATAGGTTTAACTATCATCTCTATATGGATGATTCACAAATCTATATCTCCCATCCTATTTTCTCTCCCGAATTTTGGTCCCACATCTCCAGTTACCTATTGCCTATTAGACATTTATAAATTGTTTGTACCAGATATATCTCAAACTCAACATATACAAAACAGAACTCATTTTCTTCCCCACTTTTTCCCAAAACCTATCTATCTGTTTCTTTGTGTCCTTGTTTCTTTGAGTAAAAGTTACCACCATCTTTCTAGTTTCCTAGGTTTATAACTTTGGCATTAGTTTTGAATTTTTATTCTTCCTCATACCATATATCCAACCAGTTGCCAAATATTGCTATTTCTTCTTTCACAATTTAACTGATTTTCTCTACTCCCACAGCTACCAGGCCTTATCCTCTCACTTAGATGATTATAAAAGCCTCCTCATTAAACTCCCTGCCTCAAGCCTCTCCCTTCTTTTGTCCATCCTATACAATGCTGCCAAAATGACATACCTCAAGGATGAATCTCACCATGCATTTCAACTTAATAAGCTAAAATGGTTTCCTACTGCCTCTAGGATCAAATATAAAATTCTCAGTTTAAATTTTTAAGCTCTTCACAACCTATCTTTCCACATTTATTAGACATCACTTTTCTTGGTCCGTTTTTTGTTCTTCACACACAGACACCCATGTCCCTTATTTGTGCCTTTCTAATGACCATCCAGTGTGCTTGAAATGTACTCTTTATTTCACTTCCGTTTAATAGAATATCTTTTCTTTTGAGATACAACTCAAACACCCATTTTAGCATTAGGTTTTTTTGTTTGTTTGTTTGTTTTTTACATAGATCTATGAATCATCTGCATAGAAATAAATGATCTTTATGGAAAATAAATAACAAGCTCCTTAAAAAATGCTAAGACAATTGGAATATCAGTTTAAAACCAAGTAAAGAATTCTCATGTATCTGGACCATCTTCAATCATGGGAATAGGTAAATTACTATAAAACTACCCCATCCTCATCACCAGATATTCTAAATTTGTGAGTCTAATTCCAAGGTTTAGAGGAATAAGGAAGTTCTCCTGTTTGCTCCTCAATAGTTAAAAGCAAATGCTCTTCAAATGAATAGTTATATAGTAAGCATTACTTCATTTCTTTGTTTGATGATGTTTTTGTTTTGTTTTGTTTTTGGTAAAGCAATGGGGTTAAGGGACTTTCCCAGAGTCACACCACTATTAAATGTATCTGAGGCAGGATTTGAACTCAGGTCCTCCTGACTCCAGGGTCAGGGCTCTCTTCACTGTGCCTTTTAGCTGCCTCTATAAATATTTACTTCCTAATCCCTAAAAGATAAAAGCAAAATCCAAAGCACATAGTGTGTTCCTCAAAAATTATCTTGACAAAAGTTATTATTATTGAAGATAGTACCTCCCTTAAACTCAGGCAAATTGAATTCCTTTCCTGGGTCCTGAACCTGGGAAGGTCCCAAGCATTGAAGAATTCCCTCATCATAGGCCCTTAAAAAATTATTAAGGAGATCTTTGTTTATGGATTGTCTCATAATAAGGAGATAGATACTATTATCCCCATTTTACAAGTGAGAAAACTAAGGATGAGAAAGGTTTAAGTTCATTAAATTGGAAATCACTATCTTTGAAACCTCAGAAATAATTTTTGGAAATTTTTTTTTTTAATCTGTTGCTACAAGCAGGGGATAGGAAGTACTAGAAGTAGTGGATTTTATCTGCCAAGGGGGCAAATCTCATCTGCTGCTGAGAGGCAGCTGATGTTTCCTGATTTAGGAGCTATGTCACTTAAATCCTCACTGTCCTAGATCAGGATTCTCTAAATTCTTTTTTGGCAGTGCATCTCTATCAGTAAAAAAAAAGGTATTTATAAGATACATATATGTACTTTTTACTATATTATATTATGTAACATTCACAAAAATAGACCTTAAAAGGAGATAAGGGTAATACAATTTTAAAATAGTTTGTTAGTGTTACAAAATCTTCTTCCTCTCATGAAAATATTAATTTTTAAAAATATGAATTAATAAATTTTAATTTTTAAGTACCAACTGTGTGCTAGCACTATGTTAAGCACTATACAAGTATCTCATTTGAGAATGAGAACAGTGTGATTAAATATTAGATTAAATATATTTTTAAAAGACTATATCCTGGCAGAAAAGGCAGCTATAATTAATAATTGTTTAATGAATTGATTATTCAGTTAATTTAATTTATATACTTAGAAAAGCATATGAATTTTGGGGGCTATTTAAAACTCACAAGACAACAATCAATAGTAGATCATAATTCAGTGAATACTTTTCTATTGATCCAAATAATCACTTTTAGGATAGGGATTAGGATTCTGTGAGTTTATTTGGCATAGATAGCTTTAAGGTGAGGAAATTCTCTTTACCAATGCAGACCTGCATTTTCTCGGCAGTTAATGAATTTACTAATCTAAATCTTTGAGATGCTGGGTCATTTCACCAGGGTCACACAGTCTATATATCTATATATCTATATGTCTATATATACACATATATCAGAAGAAGGACTGGCAACCCAGGTTCCAATGCCAGCTTTCTATTTACTTTGCCACATTGCTTTATAAATTTTGCTGCTTTTTATGTGGTTTCTTTGATGACACTATTTCATTCCATACTTCATTTGAAATTGTGCATCGCTATTATTGCATTTTGTTTGCATAACAGACTGGTTTTATACAATTATATTCAGCCCATCAGGACTAGGAACTATTTTCCAAACTCCATCTGCTGTCTCCTGCCTATGTTCCTATGTACAATCTGTCCCTCGGTCCTCTTAATGCACGCCTTCTTCATCTCAAGTCTGTCAAAGCCTGCTTTTGAGTCAAGGTTCTAATTAGGGGCAACTTCCTCCCTCATCCTCTTAGCCAAATGTTTCTTGAGCTAGCCTTCCCTGCAATAGACTTGTTTGTGTATATGCAACAACATGCAAGCTCTGCAATGTACCTTTATTTTTGTAGTATCTGATGAACAAACATGCAACAAGAGCCTGCTATATGTTAGGTATTGTGCTAGGTCTTGCAGTTACACTGAGTCAGTCCCTGTCCTCAAAGAGCTCACAGTTTACTAAGGAAAAGTAATATATTCACAGAGTACACACAGATTATACACAATATAAATACACAGTGATTTGGAGTTCTAATAACTAAGTATCAGGAAAGGTCTCTTGAAGAAGGTGGCTCTGAGATTCAGGATTAAAGGATATTAAAGATTCAAGAGGCATCAAAAAGGAAACAGAGAACACTAAACAGAGGACAGCTTGTTCAAAAACACAGAGAAAGGAAATGGGATATCTTGTGCTATATTACATCTTGATCATCTATTTATATATTTATTTATCCATTTATTTATTTATTTATTTATTTATTTATTTATTTATTTATTTATTTATTTGCTGGAAAAAGAATTTTTACTTTTTTTTTTTTTTTTGCATTTGTTCCTCATGTATACTTTCATCTCTCTAGGTTTTTTTTTTTTAATTAAAGCTTTTTTTTTTATTTTCAAAACATATGCATGGATAATTTTTCAACATTGTCCCTTGCAAAACCTAGTGCTCAAAATTTTCCCCTCCTTCCTTCCCCACACCCCATCCCCTAGATGGCAAGTAATCCAATATATGTTATACATCTTAAAATATAGATTATTTGATTTTTAAATATTGATATTACTAGTTTACCATTTATTAGCTACATGATGCTGGACAAATCACTTAATTTTATTTGCCTCAGTTTCCTCACCTGCAAAATAAGCTAGAAAAGGAAATGGCAAATCTTTGCCAAGAAAACTCCAAATGGGTTTTCAGTCAGAAATAACCAAACAAGCACAACATTAGTAGCATATTCTTTGTGTTCTGATTAGATATTCTCCATTTCTTTTTAAAATTTCTACTATGGGGACTTCTGGCCAAGATGGCGGCGTGGAGGCAGACAGCTGCTTGAGCTCTGCGTTTTCTCTCTCAGAATTTACTTCATGACAAGCCTCGGAGTTAATGCTTGACTGGAAAAGAAACCCACAAATATTCACCAACAGAAGACATCCTTGAAATTCACCAGAAAAGGTCTGTGTTTGCTCAGGGGAGGGTCAAACAGACTGTGCGCAGACTGAGGGCAAGCAGCGAGAGCAATGCAGGCAGCTCACACAGCTTAGACCCGAGGGTTGAGGGGTGCGATCTCTTCCGTTTCTGCGAAAAGACTTTTACCCCAGTGTGGATACTCCGTCTTGGCAGCAAGCCAGGAGCAGCAGAGAAGGTATAAACACCGGAGGTAAAGAATAAAACCCCAGAAAGCTAGTGTCTTTTGGGACCCGGCCACCCCCACCCCCACCTGGAGTGACTCAGTGCATTCTTAGAGCCTCAGAGCACAGATGCAGCGCAGCCATCACTGTCCTGTTAGTGCCTCGCTACTGTCTCCCACAGTCTGTAGAGGGAAGCCCGGAAATCCATCCAACCCCATCCCCCCCAAAACAGACCAATTGTTTCTCTTGTCAATTTATTTTCTTCCATTCCCGCTCTAACAAAATGAACAAAAAATTTAAAAGGACTCTAACCATTGACAGTTTCTGTATGGAGGGAGAGCAGACTTCAAACACTGAGGAGACTAAAAGCAGACTGTCTCCAGAGGAATCCCCTAAGGGGGATATGATCTGCTCCTCAATACATAAGACCCTCATAGAGGAAATCAAAAAGGCTCTCACAAGAGAGCTAGAAGAGAAATGGGAAAAGGAAAGGGAAGCTTGGCAAGAGAGCCTGGAGAAGTCATCAGTTTGGTATGCAGCCAAGAATAACTTACCCAGCAAAAATGAGCATCCTTTTCCAGGGAAGAAGATGGACATTTAATGAAATAAATGAATTCCATCTATTCTTGATGAAAAAACCAGATCTACACAAAATGTTTGATCTTCAAATACAGAACTCAAGAGATTTCTAAAAAGGTAAAAAGAAATCCTGAGATCTATATTTCTGCCATAAAGATATGTAAAGAACACATGTATAATTTGTCCTAGAAAGCAGAGGTGGAAAGGAAATTATATCATAAAAAAGGGTAAAGTGGTGGTACTACATCTCATGAAGAGGCAAAGGTAACCTATTATATCTGAGAGAAAGAAAGGAGGGGGATGAACATAGTGCGTATCAATTGACATATTCGATTTATGGTGAAATTTCTTCCACTTCATTGAAAAGTGAGAGGGAAGGAATAAGCTAAGGGGAAGGGAATATAGAATTTGGACATTTGTTCCTGTATAGGGACAAGGTGACTGTTAACAGAGTGGACCAATCTGGATAGGAGTGAAGTGAAGAGCATAACTATGCTCCCTCACAGAACAGTAATTTTTGTTCAATCTATGAAAACATACAAAATGATAAATTTGATTTATCCTTTGAGACTTGTTTGGAGAAACAGAGAATATTTAGTTTAGAGCATATATTATGATAGTACTATAAAGATTATTAGATTTGAATCTTAGCTC
The DNA here is from genome assembly GCF_048593235.1 of Sminthopsis crassicaudata. Lineage (NCBI taxonomy): Eukaryota > Metazoa > Chordata > Mammalia > Dasyuromorphia > Dasyuridae > Sminthopsis > Sminthopsis crassicaudata. The sequence continues at coordinate 270,720,302 of NC_133619.1, read as the reverse complement.
TGTGACTTACTGTTTGTGTCTTTGGACAAGTCACTTAAATGAATCAGACTTTAGTTTCTTCATGTATAACATGAGGATATTGATCAAATGGCCTCCAATGTACCTTCTAACTCTAGGTCAATGATCCTATAGTTAGGGTAAGGGAGAGGGAGAGAGGTTTTTTAACAGAATAAGGAGCAGTGAGTAGAAGTCACCTGATAAAAATGTTGTCATATTCAAATGGAAAAAAGAAGTTCTCACATATAGAGATGCCAAAAGTGTTATGGGTACCCCTGAAGATTTTCAAGTGGAAGTTGCATGGCCACTTTATTTTTATTTTAGTGAGGTGACTCATGCTTCAAGTTGAATGGGACATATTGATGTTAAACTTCTTTTCTCTTTATAAATCTTATAACTGTAGATGATTTGTATTTTTAAATGTCTATATTTCAATTGATTCCAAATATTTCCAGAGAAGCTTTTATAATTCTTTATTATAATTCATTGTAACAATGAAGTACAATGTTCTCCTTGGGGCCTGGGCCACAGGATGGTATAATTAGTGATATGTTTTGCTGAAGGTTTATCTCCTTGAATTCTAATGAAATAAATCTACTGAATAAGATAATGAAGAAAAAAAATAAAAAATAAAATAAAAGAATTTCTACTATGTCTCACAATGGTTGCTTCAAAATTCTGGGTGCTTTACCTAAATTCTTAATAATTCATAAAATAAGCTACTGTTTCTTCAAATTTGTTTTAGAATATATCCTAACAAAAAAAAAAAGAATATATCCTAATCATTAATGCTAGGATTATAATTGTAATAAAGTTAAAATTTTTAATTCTCCTTTCTAAAGAAAGGGAAAGATTTGATAATTGCCATTATGATGCATATGTGCTAATTCATCATATATTATATAGGGCAGTAGCTTCTATTACGTAACATTAGGTTAGAGCTGGCATAGTTTGATAATTAACTGGAGTATTTTATTTTTGAACTTTTCTGTCAATATATATTTAGACTGTTGCAAACAATAGTGACAAAAAAATGAGAGGTGAGGAAATTTTCAATCTAAAAATATTCTTATCACTTTATATCAGCAATTAAAGCATAAGTTCCATTTGATTTCATTTTTCAAACAATAATTTTAATATGTTTATATTTAATATGATGAAATAATTATTATTTTAATTTTAACAGCTATTATATTTGAACTTTCAAAAACAGGACTCCATGAAATGTAAAAACAATATTAAAATCCCATTCTCTGCTTTATCATACTGCTAATATAACAAGTAATATTAAAAATAATAATTCAAAATTTAATTAAGGCACTACAAAAGAAAAGGAAAATGATCCACATGTACAAAAAATATTTCTACTAGCTTTTCTATGGTGTATTAAAATTGAGGAGATTCCCATCAATTGGAAAATGTCCAAATAAGATGTGGTATATGAATGTAAAGGAATATTATTTCTATAAGAAATGATAACCAGGAGAATTTCAATAAAACCTTGAAAGATTTACATAAACAGATGCTGAATCAAGTGAGCAGAACCAGGAAAACATTGTATACAGTAACAGCAACATAATATGATCATCAGCTTTGATAGACTTAGTTCTTCTCAGCAAAACAGTGACTCATGACAATTCCAATTTGTAATAGAAATGCCATCCACATCCAGAGAAGGAAGTATGAAATGTGGAATACAGCATATTATTTTCATTTTTTCTCTTTTCTACTTTTGTTCGATTTCCCCCCAAAATATGACTAATATGGAAATATGTTTAATATGAGTATACATGTATTATCTATATCAGATTGCTTGCTGTTTTGGAAAGAAGAAAGAACAAGAAAGGAGTTTTTCCAGAACAATTTAGAACTCAAAATTTTGCTAAACTGAATGTTGAAAAACATCTTCATATATAATGGGAGGGGGAATAAAATACAAAACAATTTGATGTCATTGATAAATCAGTATAACTCACATGGGCTCATGAATTTTGTGACATACTTGCAATCGAATTATTATTGTAAAAAAAATGCCCAGACTTCTATATACCCTATAGAATACTCTGACTAGAAGTAGGATATAGCATAGTGTAAAATTCTTTGCAAAAGTTAAAAGGAACATAATTTTTTGCACCTTTTACAAATCAATTTATGAGGCAACAAACAGCTATGCTTCTAAGAAAGATATTAAGTTCACGAATAAACAAAGAGGTTATCATGTAATTGTAATATAAGTATTTATTCTACTTAGGAAAGGATTCTCCCCAAAAGGTGGTTCCACTTATAGTTTCCTTAGAAATAAGTGATAATAGTAACACTAATAGCAGCAATAATAATACTGGTTTAATTCATCCACCAAGACTCCCTTCTGAGTTAGAAATTCATACATCATTAGCATTTTGAAAGGGGAAATGGAAGCAAGCATTCATTAAGGGATAGAATAATTATGACTATGAAAATATTCTTTTCAACTTATATCAATAATTAAAGTGTAAGTTCCACTTGATTTCATTTTTTCAAGTAATAATTTTGATGTATGGGCCAGACACTGGAATTAAGTACTTTACAAAAATCTCATTTGATCCTCACAACAAATCTTGGAAATAGGTACTATTTTGATCCCATTTTACAGTTGAGGAAATTGAGGCAGACAGAAATTGCATCGTGTTCAGGGTCCCAAAATTTGTAAGTGTCTGAAGGTTGGATTTCACTGTAGTCCTGGAACTTTATACACAGTATTACCTAGATACCTCAGACCTGAGAGAGAAAGAGAGAGAGAGAGAGAGAGAGAGAGAGAGAGAGAGAGAGAGAGAGAGAGAGAGAGAGAGAGAGAGAGAGAGAGAGATATCACAGCAGCTAAAATATAGCCCAAATTGATGAAGAAAAAAAAAAAACAAAAACAAAAACAAAGCAGAACAATCATGTCAGGGTTGGAGTGGTCAGGTTTCAGAAAAATGGATCTTCAACTGAGTTTTGAAGGATGGATAGGAATGATAAGTAGAGATTAACAGCTAAGGTATTCAAGATGGAAAGAATGTTATGGGCAAAGGGGACAGTGAGCAGACCAGCTTACCTATAGCAAATTCAAGTAGGGAAATGGGAGGTTTTAAAGTGACAGACATCATTCAGCCCACTTGCAGAGGATCTTCAAAGCTAATTTATATGTACTGGAGTAAAAGCAACTGACTTAAAATCATGAATGTTCAGTTAGATTAGTATGCCTAGTTTAATACAAGAGAACTTAAGGTTATGTTTAAATATAAATTTGTTTTAACTGCTTTAAATTTCTTTTATAACTTATGCAATTTTTCATGTATTTGTTGTCATAAAGTCTACTTTATTTGCCTTAGGACATATTTCTGCCATATCCATCATTTTTATTGTTTTCTTTCCTTCTATTATAAATGGAATCTTATAGTGCAAACTTTTAAAATATATCTAAGCAACCTAGATTCTCTTTTGGACTTCCTTTTCTAAGGATAGTAAAAGGAAAGTGACGCAGTGAGAATGTCCTGCATCAAGGCTTTTATACATTTTCCCTGGAAGGGCTGAGAAAGTGGAAACAAAAAAGGTCTGGAAGTGACCTAACTCCTAAAGTCCCATTTCTTCTTGAATCAAACACACACACACACACACACACACACACACAATGAGCTATTTATATTGAATCACTATTAAAGTAAAATTTTATGATTTAATCAAATCTTCTTCTGCCTAAACATTTATGCTTTCTACCTAGACCAATTCACATATGCAATATTCCTGTCTTTGATTAGTCTGTAGAATGATTTTATTTTAATTTCACCATGGCATACATACAAAAGACATTGAGAGGACAGAATTCTAGGCTTCGCACAATGCTTTATTAATCGTGTGGTTTTAGGAGTTTATATAACTTCTCTAGTCCTCAATTTCCTCATTTGGAAAATGAAGAAGTCGGATTAAATGTTTTCTAAGGTCCCTTTAGGTTCTGACCAGTGAAAAATTTTGTCTATCTTATCATGGGGAAATTGCATAATTCTTTTAATGACCAGAGTTTCTCCCTGAAAAAAAAGTCCACCTTTTGACACAAATATTCCACCAAGTATACAAAGAACTTCAAACAATGAAAACAAGATTGCCCAAAGAGCAATGAAGAGGTGTATAGTGTGTGAAAATGACGCAATACATTATAAAATGAGGAATTAGTTGGACAAGTTGTATGAAATAGAGAAACATACATTTGAAAATTATGATCGCCCAGTCACATCATGCAAGCAGAGGATAGTTAATGGACTTCACTAATGCCAAGAGAACAAAGTCCCTTCCAGCATGTTGATGAGTCTCATCACAATTGATATGGATGGATGGATGAGAATTACACAAGGTTGAAAGGCATAGATTGGTTACAGTCTGCATCAATAGAGAAAATACCCACAAAAATGAGATCACCAGTTTCCTAGAATCCAATTTTATATTCACGAAATAACTGTCCTTGAACCCTTTCTCTGGTGACTATACATAAGGTTTGCTATAGAACCTGAATTATCATTTTCATTACATATTAAACATTAAAAGAAAATATGTTTGAAACAGTTTACCTTTTTAGCACCATAGAAATGATTGTTAATTATATTAAATTTAGTCACATAAGACTTATACCCTTGAATTCTTCCCAGAAAGATATGAGGCAGTTTAAACAAATGAAAAAATACTAAATGCAAGCATTAAGGATAAAAAGAGAACAGAACCTGTAACAAAACAGAGATTACTGTCTAATATAATACTAGAAATGCTAAATACAGTAATATGACAAGAAATTGAAAGAATAAGCATAGGCAAAAATGAAACAAGATTATTACCTTTTGTAGATTGACTCAGAGAACCATAGATAGTCAAATAAAAATTAATTGAAACATTAACTTCAGCAAAGTTGCAGGATATAAAATAAACCTATATAAATCATCAGTATTTTTATATATCATCAACACAACCCAGCAAGTAGAGACGCAAAGAAAAATTACTTTTAAATATTAACTGCTCAAGGGTAGGTCAAGGCAATATAATAAAAATGACAATATTCGCTAACTTTATTTAGTGCTATACCAATCAAACTACTAAAGGATTACTTTTTAGAGCTTGAAATAAAGAATAACAAAATTCATGTGGAGGAACAAAAGGCCTACAATCTTCAAAAGGAAATAATGGGAAAAGGGGGGAAGGAATGGAAATGAAAGCAGCTTTGCAGTACCAGACCTCAAACTATACTACAATGGAAGAAAAGAAGCTGGCAATCAATTAAGATAAGCTGATTACTCCATTTGGTCACCTAAATTGACTTTAAGTTTATAGGCTGTAAAGCAAAAAAGAGAAACACAGTAATTTGCATAATTTCATATATATTAGTGTCTCACCTTACCCAACCCTTGTACAAGTCTATTATTATTGGACTCACTAATAAACAACTAAGCTTCCATTCTTTCATAATTCTTAGTCACAACATCCCTTAACACATTACCCAGGATGATGGCAGTGTGGAGGTGAAAAGAATGATCCTTTTTTGACTATTTCATGGCCTCAGGTTAATTGTTGGATGATTTTATAACAAGAGTTTATAGTTATCATGTCAAGCTCTATGGAAACTGGAACAGAGATGGATAAAGTTCTAGAGTCATTATTATGGTTAATAATTTTCTGCTTTACTACATGACATTATGTTGATCTGTGTGTTTAAAAGTATTATGGAATGAAGGAAACAGTGATAAGAAAAGCAGTTTACTGTGTTTTTAATCATTTGCATTTCTCCTTAAAAAAAAAAAAAGTTGAGATGATATGGGAAGTTGTTTTCAAATCATAGAAGTCATAAATCAGTATCCAGGCATGAAACATTTGGGGGTATGTCTTTACTTGGCAAGACAAATGATCTGCCATGCAGCTAACCTGGTTAATGTAGTTAGTTTTTGGTCCATATTAAAAAAATACAGATTGCTAAAATATTATATAGTTCTGTCATTAGCAAACAGCATAACTCAGAATAAGGATTTGTAGTAGAAGTATAGCTAGTACATATAAAGAATTGTGAGAAAATAATCATTCTTTATAACATAGTAGCTCATTATACATAACATAACAATGTCTCCCAATATAAAAGAAAGAAGGAAAGGAGAAAAGAAGGAAAAGAGAGAGGGAAGCAGAAAAGGAGGGAGAAGAAGAAAGAGAAGAAAGAAAGAAAGAAAGAAAGAAAGAAAGAAAAGAAAGAAAGAAAGAAAGAAAGAAAGAAAGAAAGAAAGAAGAAAGAAAGAAAGAAAGAAAGAAAGAAAGAAAGAAAGAAAGAAAGAAAGAAAGAAAGAAAGAAAGAAAGAAAGAAAGAAAGAAAGAAAGAAAGAAAGAGAAAGAGGGAGGGAGGAGAGAGGGAAGGAGGGAGGGAGAGAGGGAAGGAGGGAGAGAGAGAGGGAAGAGTGAGAAAGGGAGCAAGGAAGGAAGGAAGGAAGAAGGGAAGAAGGAAAGAAGGAAGGAAGGAAGGAAGGAAGGGAGGAAGGAAGAAGAAGGAAGGAAGGAAGGAAGGAAGGGAGGGAGGAAGGAAGAAAGGGAGGAAGAAGAAAGAAAGAAAGAAAGAAAAGAAAGAAAGAAAGAAAGAAAGAAAGAAAGAAAAGAAAGAAAGAAAGAAGAAAGAAAGAAAGAAAGAAAGAAAGAAAGAAAGAAGAAGGAAGGAAGGAAGGAAGGAAGGAAGGAAGGAAGGAAGGAAGGAAGGAAGGAAGGAAGGAAGGAAGGAAGGAAGGAAGGAAGGAAGGAAGGAAGGAAGGAAGGAAGGAAGGAAGGAAGGAAGGAAGGAAGGAAGGAAGGAAGGAAGGAAGTGTGAGGGATGTAGAAGACCCCTTACTCAAAATGACTACTTAGAGATCATTCAGTAGAAAGCAGAAAAGTTGTTTATTAAAACCTCCAGAGGATGATCCATCCATCTCCCATCACGAGATAACAAAGAGAAAGCTTGTGGTAGGAGGGCTAAAGAAGTAGTAAAGATACACAGCTTTTATACAAGAGATTACATCACAAGTAAGAGAGCATTGAGAAGGGGAGGGGGAGGCATCTAATTGGTTGTTGCTATTCGGAGAGATTGGAATGGAAGGTTTCTGTTTCCTTGAAATTACCTGATTTCTAGGAAATAGAAAATCCGGCCTTCAGGCTTAATCAAGCAGATAGTGGTCAAGCTAATAGACTAAATATTGATAAATGTCAAATACTGATAAATGTCATCAGCTCAGGTTAAGTAAATATGTTTATAGCTGGCCAAGGCTCAAGTAAATATGGGCCTGCACATATTATGCAGGTCATAGGGGAAACACAGAAATAATGAAAATAAAATACAGGAAGGGAATTCACATATTCTTGTAAGTTTTTTCACCTTATCTCTCTATTCCATATAGAAAGAAGGAAGGAAGAAAGGAAGGAAGGAAAGAGAATTACCTGATTACCTTGCAGAAAAGAATTGACATTCCATGTGTTATAAGATAGATAAAAAGCCTACTCCCAACTCCAGCATATTTATTTATTATTATTATTATTATTATAGCTTTTTATTTACAAGATATATGCATGAGTGAGTGGACACCCATCAATTGGAGAATGGCTAAATAAATTTTGGTATATGAATGTTATGAAATATTGTTCTGTAAGAAATGACCAGCAGGATGATTTCAGAGAGGCTTGGAGAGACTTACATGAACTGATGCTGAGTGAAATGAGCAGGACCAGGAGATCGTTATATACCTCAACAACAATACTGTATGATGATCAGTTCTGATGGATGTGGCCATTTTCAACAATGAGATGAACCAAATCAGTTCCAATAGAGCAGTAATGAACTGAACCAGCTCCACCCAGCAAAAGAACTCTGGGAGATGACTATGAATTTTCACTACATAGAATTTCCAATCCTTCTATTTTTGTCTGCCTGATTTCCTTCACAGGCTAATTGTACACTATTTCAAACTCTGACTCTTTTTTTACAGCAAATCAACTGTTTGGACATGTATACATATATTGTATTTAATTTATACTTTAACATATTTAACATGTATTGGTCAACCTGCCATCAGGGGGAGGGGATGGGGGAAAGGAAGGGAAAAATTGGAACAAAAGGTTCGGCAATTGTCAATGCTGTAAAATTACCCATGCAAATATCTGGTAAATAAAAAAAAAAATTAAATTAAAAAAAAAAAACAAGACATATGCATGGGTAATTTTTCAGCATTGATCTTTGCAAAGCCTTCTGTCCCAAGTTTCCCCTCCTTCCCCCCACTGCTTTCCTTAGATGGAAGGTAGTCCAATGCATGTTAAATACAATTTTTTAAATGAAGAATTTTCATATTAGTTATTTTGTGCAAGAACATTCAAATAAAAGAAATGAAAGAAAGTAAAAATAGCATGCTTCAGTCTATATTCAGTCAATATCAGTTTTTTGTCCAGAGACAGTATGCTTCATCATTAGTCTTTTGGGATTGTCTTAAATCATTGTAATGCTGAGAATATCTAAGTCATTCCCAGTTCTTCATCGAACAATATTGCTGTTACTCTGTACAATACTCTGGTTCTGTTCAATTCATTATGCATCAGTTCATGTAAGTTTTTCCAGGTTTTTCTGAAATCATTCTACTTGTCATTTCTCATAGCACAATAATATTCCATTTCAATTATAGACCACAGCTTGTTTAGCCATTCCCTAATTGCTGGGAATCCCTTTGATTTACAATTCTTAGCTATTACAAAAAGAGTTGCTATAACTATTTTTGTACAAATAGGTCCTTTCCCCTTTTTCTGGATGTCTTTGGGATATAGAACTAGCAGTGGTATTGCTGGATCAAAGGGCATACACAGTTGCAAAGCCCTTTGGGCATCAATCCCAGCATAATTAAGGAATTCCACTGTACTGTTTTTAGTATGCCCACCAGCTGAAGCATGAAATTCAGAAATTGGAAAAGGTCCAAAAGGGAATAAGAAAAATAATCACAAAGACTAAAAAATGGCTTCTGTAAGGAAATACTTTTAAAAATAGGCTTTTTTAGCCTGGAGAAAAAAGCCTTTGTAGAAGTTGTTAGACATATGTATTATGTAACATAATTTTATTATATGCTGTATGTCTAACAGTGACTACTCTGGACCCTACTCCTTGAAGACTAGGTGTGTTACATTTCATCCCTCCCTCCCTCAGAATTCTTCACTACACTGAAAAGAGTTCAGGAAAGTGTTTGGTCTCTGTCATTGCTTCAGAATGATTTTAATCCCCCCAAATTTTAAGCCACCTAGTTCCATTTTACTACTTAAAAGTCAAATCTGGTTTTACAAGGAAATATTTGCCTCAAAGATGTACACACACACACACACATATATGAGAATAATGAATAAACAGTCCCCATCCTAATGCCTGGAGGAAGGAAAGTCAGTCTCTCCCCATGTTCTCAGGTTTGTGTCTGCCCCCTCAAGAAAAAGCTCATCACCAGGAAAGATATCATCATCATGGAGATTGCATCAGCCTTGATACTCACATCTTTATCAGAACCTCAGCTGCTTCTGATTGGAGGGCTGCAATATGGAGCAAAAAACTCCTTTCAAAGTCTCCCTTTAGCGAAGGCTTAGAAAACCAGGCAACTCATTTCCTACCAGCTGCACTGAACCCTACAATCATCCCTTTGGGTACCTTCTTCTCCAGCTCCTCACTTTCACCTTCCTTTTGCTTGTTGTCATCTCCCATTAGATTGTAAATTTCTTGAGGCAAGAATTATCTTTTTCTTATTTGTATCCCCAACATTTAGCAGAGTACTTGACATAGAGGAGGCACTTAATATATTTGTGTTGTATTATATTTTATTGACATACAGATCATTGGTCTCTAGGAAAGGAAAAGAGATTAGGTTCACATCTGAATTATACATTTATCCTACTGTATAAATTTCTTAGAAATATGGTAAAACAAATAAAATAGACTCAAACCCCAAGCTTTTTCTTGAAGCCATAAGACCTAAGGGGAAAGGAAAGGGAAGATGGACCTTTTTTTCAGTGCAGGGTGTCCAGGAGTTGGGGAAATAAGGACTTCACTAATGGACATTGGACTTAGAAAAACATATATCTCTAGAAGATAGATTTTAGGATGCAGGGAGTTCCAGCTATACAGGCAATGAAAAAAGGCTTCTCTCACCCATGGGGTAGGGGAATGTAAAATGTCTTCTCCTAGAAACAATCCCTGAGATCTTCCACAGTGAAGGGGTCCCTCCAACTTTGGTGACCAGATCACATGTCAAAGTTCATTATTTTTGAATATGCATAACTCATTTTTTTATCCATTATCATGAAAAAATAGAAATAAATTGGAGGCAGAAGACTGTTACACATTAAGTAAACATCTAAATTGTAAGAATTAAAAGATATTGGTATGAATTATAAAGTGAGAATCTGGAATCCTTTTTCTGATGATTCTTAAGAGAAGCTTTCTTCTGGGGCTATTTGGGTGCATTGCATTTAGAGGAAAGTATATGAATTATGTAATTCCTTGAAGTCTTTCCAGCTCTGTAATTTCATAAAATGTAGAATGTAAATCTAAGGTCACTTGGCAATGAGGAGGGTCAGACTAAAGAAAGCCAAATCTAAAAAGTATACGAAGGCCTAAAAATGCAGACAAATAACAGAAGCCTGAATCTTGTATTAAAGCCAGTAGTCAGACATCCCAGGAATGATACAAGAAAAGGAACAGGTGGGGTATAAATAATAATAAGGGAAAAAGACAAATTCAGTCCAATATATCTCTTTAGGTAGGTTTGAATAGATTATCAAGAAAAGTTCAAATAGGAGTCATTTGGGGGAAGGGAGAAAACCTTTATTTAGTGCCTATTATGTACTAAATGTTTTATAAATCTCATATATATATATATATATATATATATATATATATATATATATATATATATAATTCTTCTAAACATTTCCATATTTATTATGCTACCCAAAGAAAATCAGATCAAAGGGAAAAAACAATGAGGGAAAAAAAAACAAGCAAACAACAACAATAACAAAAAGGTGAAAATACTATGCTTTGATCTATATTTAGTATCCATAGTTCTCTCTATGAATGTGGATGGCACTTTCCAACATAAGTTTATTGGGATTGCCTTGAATCACCTCATTATTGAAAAAAACCAAGTCCATCACAGTTGATCATCACATAATCTTATTTCTGTGTACAATGTTCTCTCAGTTATGCTCACTTTACTCAGCATCAATTCATGTAAACCTCTCTAGGCCTTTCTGAAATCATCCTGCTGATTATTTCTTGTGGAACAATAATATCTAATATTCCATAACATTCATATACCACAACTTATTCAGCCTTTCTCCAATTGATGGGCAGACACTCAGTTTCCAGTTCCTTGCCACTACAAAAAGGACTGCTACAAACATTTTTGGACATTTCCCTTTTTTATGATCTCTTCAGGAGACAGTCAGAATTTTTTTTTAAACTTGATAAGACTAGAGATCTTTTTTCATGATAGCCAGTCAATGAACAATTATTAGACACTTATTATGTGTCAGGCACTGTATTAAGTGCTGAGATGCAAAAAAAGGTTAAAAAAAAAGTCCCTGTTCTCAAGAAATTTATAGTCTAACTATAAATTTATAGACAAAAGATAGAGACAAAAATTTATAGACAAAAGAAAAAAAATTTATAGACAAAAGAGAGAGGCAAAAGATAGTTCAAGAACTCCCATTCTAATGAAAGAGACAACATGAAAGCTTCATACAGTCTTCTTTCAAAAAGTAGGATTTTAGCTAAGACTTGAAGTTAGGGAAGACAGGAGTTGGAAATAAGGATAGAGAGCATTCTAAGCATGGATAACAGGCTTTGAAATACTCAGTTATGAGGCAGCTAAGAGACAGTGGCTTAGAGCAAAACTTCTTAAATTCTACAACTGAATTTGGGGACATGAAAAAATGTGACAACAGTAAAAAGTATCACATATTTCATTAATATTTAATTTTTTATGGAAAAATAAACAAGCACTTCCATCTCATTAGTGGAATTTACTTTCATCTTTAACAAATGATCAAATTATATGTATCCCAAAGAAGAATTTTAAAATAAATTTCTTTATGATTTATTATCAGTAAATATTTGATTTGTATACCTATTTTATATACCTAGGATTGCATAAAAATTTCTCATGGGAAAAGGGATCAAAAAATGGAAAAAGTTTAAGAAGCCATAAGCTAAAAGCACCAGCCCTGGAGTCAGGAGAACCTGAATTCAAACCCAGCCTCAGACACTTACTAGCTTTGTGACAGCAGGCAAGCCATTAATTCCAATTGCCTCAAAAAATAAAAGAAAAAAGAATAGTCAGGAAAGAGTGTCTTATTCCAGGGCCTTTTTAGTAAAGAGACCCGTGTTCCAGGCTCAGAGAGTATTTGGAGTGGAGGTTATAATGTAAAAGAAGATTTGAAAGGTAGGGGAAGGACCAGGTTTTAATTTTCTTCAGTTTCCTTTGTGAATGGATGCCTTAATGCTTTCATAGAGGTGTCACTTCCAACAAAGATCTCTAAATCTAACAGCATCTAGTTTCCTTCATGTTATTCCGATCTCCTCTGGAAGCACCTCTGACACTATTATTAAAGTTTGTGTTATTGTTCCACTTTTCATTTGATGGTGAAAGAAGTTTATTATAAAAATCTTCTAAGTTTTTCAATTTAAAAAAAAAATTGACTTTTGTTTTCATCCCTTAATGCTCACAGGATGACTTTTTTTTTTAAAGGAATATATTTTATGATGAAGTTATACTAGAACTCTACACAGAAGGCACTGCTTTCCAAAGAAAAAAACAATGAAGATTTGCCCATTCCGGTTTTTTATGCTAGTCAGATGTTACTGGGGAAAAAAGTCACTGGGAAGATATTTTCCCAGATTGTGATCATGGAGTAAAGGATAGAGCACTGAGCTTGGAGTCAGGAAGAGTTCAAATCTAGCCTCAGGAACTTATTAGTTGTGTGATACTCTGTGCCTCAGTTTCCTCATCTGTAAAATGAGCTGGAGAAGGAAATGGCAAACTACTTCAGTATATTTGCCAAGAAATTCCCACAAGCGCCCATGACTTGACCAAACAACAATTTTTTTCTTGTTGGATTTTGATAGAAACACAAAAGGACTCTTTTAAGAGGGCAAGTCTTAGAATTTAAAGAAGCACCCAATCAGGGGGTGCAAAAGAAAAGTCAATGTGAAATGAATCTTATATTTGGTTTAGTAATCCTATTTCTCTTTGATTTTGACACCACTGATCTAAAATATATGTGAGCTACCTACATTTGAAGGAACCTGCCAGAGATTTCATTATTGATATTATAATTTCACAGAGATCTAGTGTAGAAAACTTAAAGTTGTTTTTTTTTCTTTTTTTCTTTTGATTGCAGTTGTGGTTGTTTAGTCATTTCAGTCTTAGAATATGATATGAGAACTCAAAATGTTTAATTCTTTCTCTTCTCTCTCTCTCTCTCTCTCTCTCTCTCTCTCTCTCTCTCTCTCTCTCTCTCTCTCTCTCTCTCTTTCTCAGGTCCATAGGATGAGGGCCTGGAAACGTTAGATAATCAATGCCCAAGATTCAATCCACTTTGGGAGCCCCACACTTCTTTGCAATTTTTGGAGTTGTTCTCTATTCCTACTAAGATTAGAATTTCCCAGATGCCTCAGGACTCCCTGGAGAAACTTTTGGTACCCTATGTTGCTGCAATGATCCTGAGGAATTTTTTAGGCCACAGTGACTTGTTTTCCCAACTGAATAGAGAAAGGATTATTTCTACTTGTCCTTCATCCCCATGGAGTGAGTCCTATTCATTTTTGAAGCTTTGTAGCTTAGGAAGGGGGAAGGGGAAAGAGGGAGGGAGAAAAATTTGGAACTCAAAGTATTATAAAAAATGAATGTTGAAAATTGTCTTTGCAAATAATTTGAAAAAATAAAATACTACTTAAAAAAAGAAGAAAATGCTTTATAGGGACGAGGCTTTACTTCTGAGATAAAGTAAATTTTCCTTTCCTTTTCTTTATTGCCAGTAGTTTACAGGAGGCATCCCAAACAATAAGACAATAAGTTTTGAGCAATCAATGAATTCTGATGAGCTTTATAAAATACTCTTTATTTGTTGTCTGCATACAAATATATTTTGGGGGACAGCTAGGTGTTGTAGTGGATAGAGCATCAGGCCTGAAGTCAGGAGGACCTGAGTTCAAAAATTTTTTAAATTTTTTTTTAAATTTTTATTTTATTTTATAATTATAACTTTTTTTGACAGTACATATGCATGGGTAATTTTTTACAACATTATCCCTTGCACTTACTTCTATTCAGATTTTTTCCCTTCCTCCCCCAACCCCCTCCCCCAGATGGCAAGCAGTCTTATATATGTTAAATATATTACAGTATATTCTAGATACAATATATGTGTGTAGAACCGAATTTTTTTGTTGCACAGGAAGAATTGGATTCAGAAGGTAAAAATACCAGTTTACACTCATTTCCCAGTGTTCCTTTTCTGGATGTAGCTGATTCTGTCCATCATTAATCAATTGGAATTGGATTAGCTCTTCTCTATGTTGAAGAAATCCACTTCCATCAGCATACATCCTCGTACAGTATCATTGTTGAAGTGTATAATGATCTTCTGGTTCTGCCCGTTTCACTCAGCATCAGTTGATGTAAGTCTCTCCAAGCCTCTGTATTTCTCCTGTTGGTCATTTCTTACAGAACAATAATATTCCATAACATTCATATACCATAGTTTACCCAACCATTCTCCAATTGATGGACATCCATTCATCTTCCAGCTTCTAGCCACTATGAAAAGGGCTGCCACAAACATTTTGGCACATACAGGTCCCTTTCCCTTCTTTAGTATTTCCTTGGGATATAAGCCCAGTAGTAGTATGGCTGGGTCAAAGGGTATGCACATTTTGATAACTTTTTGGGCATAATTCCAGATTGCTCTCCAGAATGGTTGGATTCTTTCACAACTCCACCAACAATGCATCAGTGTCCCAGTTTTCCCACAGCCCCTTCAACATTCATCGTTATTTGTTCCTGTCATCTTAGCCAATCTGACAGGTGTGTAATGATACCTCAAGAGTTATCTTAATTTGCATTTCTCTGATCAATAGTGATTTGGAACACTCTTTCATATGAGTGGAAATAGTTTTAACTTCATCATCTGAAAATTGTCTGTTCATATCCTTTGACCATTTATCAATTGGAGAATGGCTTGAATTCTTATAAATTAAAGTCAATTCTCTGTATATTCTGGAGATGAGGCCTTTATCAGAACCTTTAACTGTAAAATTTTTTTTCCAATTTGTTACTTCCCTTCTAATCTTGTTTGCATTAGTTTTGTTTGTGCAGAAACTTTTTAATTTGGTGTAATCAAAATGTTCTATTTTGTGATCAATAATGGTCTCTAGTTCTCCCTTGGACACAAACTCCTTCCTCCTCCACAAGTCTGAGAGGTAAACCATCCCATGTTCCTCCAATTTATTTATGATTTCTTTCTTTATGCCTAAATCTTGGACCCATTTTGATCTAATCTTAGTATGTGGTGTTAAATGTGGGTCCATGCCTAGTTTCTGCCATACTAATTTCCAGTTTCCCCAGCAGTTTTTGTCAAATAATGAATTCTTATCCCAAAATTTGGTATCTTTGGGTTTGTCAAACACTAGATTGCTATTTTTATTCACTATCTTGCCCTGTGAACCTAACCTATGCCACTGATCAACTAGTCTATTTCTTAGCCAATACCAAATGGTTTTGGTGACTGTTGCTTTATAATATAGCTTTAAATCAGGTACATTTAGACCACCTTCCTCTGACTTTTTTTTCATTAGTTCCCTTGCAATTCTCGACCTTTTATTCTTCCATATGAATTTTGTTGTTATTTTTTCTATGTCATTAAAATAGTTTCTTGGGAGTCTGATTGGTATAGCACTAAATAAATAGATTAGTTTGGGGAGTATTGTCATCTTTATTATATTCGCTCGGCCTATCCAAGAGCACTTAATGTCTTTCCAATTATTTAAATCTGACTTTATTTTTGTGGCAAGTGTTTTGTAATTTTTCTCATATAATTCCTGACTCTCCTTTGGTAGATATATTCCCAAATATTTTATACTATCGACTGTTATTTTGAATGGAATTTCTCTTTGTATCTCTTGCTGTTGAATTGTGTTGGTAATGTATAAAAATCCTGAGGATTTACCTGAGTTCAAATTTGACCTCAGACACTTAATATATTGGGGGGTGATTGTGGTTTATGCATGTAAGCTGGGACAGCCTGAATACTCAGTTGCTTTGTGCCCCAAGTCAGATGATGTTCAATCAGTCAATAAACATTTATTAAGTACCTACTTGGTGCCAGGCACTATATTAAGCTCAGGAATTGTATGGACTTAAAAATTCTTTTATCTGATCATAATCTTCTTATAATTTCATATTTCCATTTACCTTGGCCCTCTGTTTCTGTTCTTCATCTTCAGCATGATCTCCAATTTTTCCATCCCTCAGTTTTTTGTAGGCTGCTCTGGCTACTTGCTTCTTGCTTCCCTATGTTGGTCCTTTTGGTGAATCTGGTTAGCTCTATACTCTCCTTTGTACTTCTCTCCCTTCCCACCTTATCCTGAATTTATGATACTTTGTCAAACCTCAACCCCAAATTACTTCAACAATTCTTTCATGAATATTTACTCCCTATTGAATATTGAAAAGAAGCTTCCCATTGACGCCACACCAATACATGTTATTCATCATCTGGATCTTCACCACATCAAGGTATTCCTTTTGTATCTCTCTAGCTCCGTATTCACTCCCTGTAGAGACTATTCCAAATCTTTTCATCCTTCCTTAAGCCTCCCATGTGACACTTCCACCCCTACCCTGTCAGTGAAGACCCCCTCACTCAAAATTAAAAGTTCCTCTTTTCCCTTCCTCTTCTCAAATTGAATATCTCTTCCCACTATCTCCTCATTGACCCCAGTCTTCCATGAAAATGTGACATTCCTCCTTGCCAAGGCAAATCCCACTACATGAATTCTTGGTTCCATCACCTACATTCTACAGATTTCCCTTGCCAATCCCCAATGTCTCTTTTATCTTCAATTTCTTCCTATATACTGATTCATCTTTTCTAATGCTTACAAATATATCCCTGTGTCTCCCATCTTTAAAATCTTTCATTTGATCTAACCATTTTTCACTAATTACCTTCCTATATTTCTCTTCTCATTTCTGGCTAAACTCATTAAGAAAGCTCTACTTTGGGTTTCAATTGTCATCCTCACCTCTGACTCCTTATTTTCTTCAAAACATAGTGCATTCTTTTGGTATTTATTTTCTTTCTCATTTTTTTTCTTTTTTGATCTGATTTTTCTTGTGCAGCAAGATAATTGTACAAATATGTATGCCTATATTGGATTTACATATATATTTACCATGTTTAATACATAATGGATCACTTGCCATCTAGAGGGGGAGGGAAAGAGAGGGAAATTGTAAACCAAGGTTTTGTAAGGTTTAATGATGAAAAATTATCCTTGAATATGTTTTGAAAATAAAAAGCTTCAATAAAAAAGTCCACAATGCAAAGCCCACCTTTTGTAGGAAGCCTTCCCTGGTCCCCTTCACTGCTATTCCCTTCCCTTTCAAATTATCTTTCATTTATATTGCATATATCTTGCATGTATCTGGTTATGTCCCTGTTGTTTTTTCCATTAGAATATGAACTTCTTAATAATAATAATTAGACAGAATTCAATGGAAAAAGAATCTAATGTTGGGAAAGATTGAAGATAAAAAGAAAAGGAGATGGCAGAGGATGAGATGGATAGATAGTGTCATGGAAATAACGAACATGAACTGGGGCAGATTTTGAGAGAAAGTGGGCCTGGCATGCTATAGTCCATGGAGCCATCATTGAGCAACATATAGCACTTTAACATTTGCCAAACACTATAGAAATATTATCACATTTTATTCTTACAACAACTCTGTGAGGCGATATTATTATTCCCATTTTGCAAATGAGAAACTGAGGCAATCAGAAATAAATTGCTTTGTTCAGGATCACATAGCTAATTTGTACCTGAGGCTGCATTTGGACTCATTTCTTCTTGACTCCAGGTCCAATGCTCTATCCATTCACCACCCAGCTGTTGGCCACAAGGCTGCAATTCTGTCCTTTTTTGTATTGCCAATGCTTGATCTACTACCTGGCACATAATATCAACTTAATAAATGATTGTTGATTGATTAACTAGATTATCTTCTTTATGAAAGGAAAAGGATACATGAGAGTAATTTTGTCTCTTGAGAAAACCCAACATCTAGAACTCTCTCAGATTCATCTGGGAGTTACCTATGAAGCAATCCTCAGTGCTGGTACTGCTGCACAGAATGCTTTTTTCTCCTAGCATGCTAAATTGCAAAGATATCTCACTCAGGGAATTCAGAGTTCTCTTGTCCTCTACATAGGACACACAAGAATCAGGAAAATACGCCCTGGAAAATCTCCTCTCAGGCTGCATGTAAAGCTATGACTTCTGCTTCTGTTGTAAGATGCCATTGCCAATGAGGAGAGATGAGAGAGAATTGTCTTCTCCCCTTGCTACACTCAGTAATAGGTGCAAGAAAGTCCTTAAAAGTTTGAAATCCTCATGACTCAGTCTTTCTTGTAGAGCTGATTCTTAAGAGTTAAATAATTCCAGAATGAAGACAACTTGCTTTGTCTCAAGTGACATGGTAGATTTTCAGAGTCAGTTTTCAGAAGTTGCCTGGATCCTAATTTTTCTTCATTTATTGGCTGATGTCTTATATTATTATCAGGTTATTTAAGAAAACTCCCCTATTTGAATAGGAACAGCTCTGATCTGGCTCCTCTAGATAATATTTTTATATGTACTTTTCTTCTCCCCTGATAGTTTGTTCATGAATTTTTTTTGTCTGCCATATCATACCACTGACTCATATTGGCTTTCAATATAATTAAATTGCCCATATTTTATTTATGCAAGCTATTGTCTAGTTGCATCTACCCTATCCTATCCTTCTGCACTAGATTCTCTGAACCCAAGTGTAGAAACATTACATTTATCCTTAATAAATATCATTAGATTTGGACCATGATTTTAGCGTGGCAAGATCCTTCTGAATACAATAATTTGGTCATCCGTTGTGTTAGCCATCCCTTCTCAGCATAGTGTCATCTTCAGTTATGGTAAAGATATCTTCACACCACGTCACTGATTAAAACATTGAACAGATATAGCTAAGGACATATCTCTTTGACATTGCATTTAAGAGTGTTCTTGACATTGATATAGGTCTATTTATTGCCCAAGTTCCCCTTAATTATGAATTTCTAAAAATTATTCCAAGGTTCAAATCACATAATCTTCATTATTCTATTAGTTTTAATGAATTAATAAGTTCATATTCATAATAAATCTTAATAAATTAATCCTAATTAAACTCACAGATTATGAGCCCCTATCTTGCTACCCATTTTAATTTTGCCAGATGAACTAGAGAATCCAGTCATTCCAAGAAAAATACATTTAATTAAACAGCATAGCAAAATAAATGATGAGAAAAATTCCTTCTCTGCCATCCCCCTTCTACCTTACACACAGAAATACAATCTATGTCCAGTTCTCATACCACCAGTAGAAGGGAGAACATACATTGCCAATATTTGTGTCCAGAGTACATGTGTGTATGAGATACACTTTTGGGAAACTTATGTACCCAGGGAGTATACACAGCCAGACGATTCATTTCCCCAGAGCTGAATCCCCACTGGAACTCATCTATGCTTTTATTTCTGCTGTTTGTTTTCCCACAGAAATGTTGATGTTGCCTGATAAGGTCACTAGGATGTGAGTAAACTTCTCTATTCCCAGTTTCTGAGATACCCCATTGCTCTCTATCTCTGTCTCTGTCTGTTTGTCTGTCTCTCACTTGCTGTCCTGCCATGTGCTAGCATTTTACTGAGCTGGATTTCCATTGCTGTCATCTCTTAGTTTTTTTTTTGATAAACTGTAGCTTGAAGGGTCACAGTTCTTATAATAGTCCCAGTAACAATAAATGAGTGAATGAATGAAAAAGTATTTATTAAGCACTCTTTGTGTTCCAAGTGCCATGTTTTCTTCATAAAAATGGAAAAGCAAGATGACCTTTGCTTTCAAGGAGTTCACATTCTAATGTTGGAGACAAAATATAGGAAGTTTAGCTACAGGATAGATGTAAAAACCTCATATCATAGATCCATAGTTAACCAGTTAGCCAGAGAAGCCTTACTAATTTTTCTTTTGAACTGCTTGAACTCTGCCTCAACTGCAATCTGTTGAATTCAGTTTGTTCTTTGTGGGAAAAGATACAACCTATCTTTCTTTGTACTCTTGGCAATCTATTCTTCCCAAATCTAGAGTATATGTTAAAACTAGTTTTCCTTTCCTTCTTTACTATAAATTCTATGATTAAGCTTTCACTTCCTCCTCAGTTCCTCATAATTTTTACTTCGGCAAACAAGTTGTCCTTATGTGTCCGTCAGGTCCAGAATAACAATTTCCCTTGCTACCACTTTTATGTTTTGGAGAATTAAACTGTCTTTAAGATAAATCAAGAATTTATTGGTTGTTTTGTTTGTAGCATAGAGAGAGAGAGGGCTCCAACAGATGTCCAGGTAATTGATGTCTCCCATCACCATTTACTTTTTTTTGAATTAAAGATTTTTAATTTTCAAAAGATATGCATGGATAATTTTTCAACATTAACCCTTGAAAAACATTACCCCCCCTTCCTTCCTCCCATCCCCTTCCCTAGATTGCAAGCAATCCAATACATGTTAAGTATGGTAAAAAAAAAAAAAAATATATATATATATATATATATGTATATATATATATATATATATTAAATTCAATATATGCATACATATTTATACAATTATCTTGATGCATAAGAAAAATCAAATCAAAAAGGAAAAAAAATGAGAAAGAAAATAAAATGCAAGTAAACAACCATAACAAAAAGAGTAGGAATTAATATTGTGGTCCACCCCCACCTGGTGGGTATCGATGGATCTCTTTATTACAAGATGATTGAAACTGGCCTGAATCATCTCATTGTTGAAAAGAGCCACGTCCATCAGAATTGATCATTGTATAATCTTGTCATCATTGTCATTGTCTTTTCCTGTCATCTTAGCCAATCTGAGATCACCATTTACTTTTATGGCATATTTAAATCTGTTCCGTGAACTTCATTTCTTTCTTTCTTTTGATTAAGTGATTCTTCCATCAGAATATAAAATCATAGGATCATAGATTTGAAGGTGAGAAGGATCTTTTGCAGAAGAGGAAACAAAATACTTTTTTGTTTTTTCCATCATTTCATCCTCATTGTCTACTGTGCTTTTCCCCCTCTACTTTCTGTATTTTGTCATGCCTTAATACATAGTGTTGCTCTTCTGACATTTCCCCCTCCCCCCCACATTTTGTTCCTTCTGATAAGTAGCAGTCTGGTATAATGAATTGAGAGTTATCTTGAAAACCAGTAAGATCTGAGTTCAAAACATTTCTTTGATATATACTGGCTTTGTGACCCTGAGCAAGTAATCTCAAGATTATAAGTCACAAAGAAGGTGCTGACCTACATTAGTAGGGAATTCCCTATTTCCCTGGGAATTCATCTGGAAAGTTCCCTGTATCAATGAAATCATAAGTTCCAGTCCCTATACTTTTCCATTTCTTTTGAATAAGATAGCTATAGAATTCACTGATACAAAGAACTCCATATACATAAAATGGAAGTTGATGCCTTTCTATTTTCTAGGTTGTGAGGGAGAATGAAAGGTTCCTTGAAAGAATTATTTCTAAGGGGGAAAAAAAGCCAAAAGAATATGAAGAAGTAGAAAGGAACTCTATCAAGCTTTAATGAAAACTATGAAGCTAAGTTATCTATTTGTGTTGATGCCTTGTTTAGAAATATCTAAGGCCATGAATTTAATTGTTGGCTCTCTTCATGACTATTGTCTCTGGTGAATTACTACTCCTCTACTGAGATTCTTCTGCTTTTGTTGTACTTGCTATTATTTGTGGTTTCTGGTTTGACAGATTAAAAAATTATCTTTGCCCTGTTCCTTTGAAGCCTTGATCAGATTCATAAGACTCTACATAAAAATGTATACTTTTTTATCATCCATTGTTTAGTGCACTCTATCTCTGATCAAAGGACAAAGTTCCTCTATTTTAAGTCATAATTAAAAACAAACAAACAAAACAACACCTCATTCTTACACAGCCTCGTTTTTAAAAAGAATTCTGAGAAGTATTTTATTTATTTATAGGTCTCCCACCTAATGAAAATAAAAACCCTCAAAAATATCAAATATGAGAAAGTGAGAAAGAAAGATCGAGAGTGAGAGTGAGAGAGAAGGAAAGAGGGAGGGAGAGAATGGGTCGATCTGTATTCAGACATAATTAATTCCTTTTCTGAATATGGAAAGGATTTTGCATCATAGTCCTTCAGAATAGTCGTGGATGATCATACAACTCAGAGTGGTAGTCATTTACTTTTTAATTACCTATTCATCTCCCAAATCTAAAATTCTCTTTCAAAATTCATTATTTCAATTAGCAGGAGTGATTAAAATTACTAACTATGGTGCTAAGATCTTCAGCATCTTCAAACCCTTAACAATGACCCCTAGGTCCCTTCTGATGATTGTCTTCACATGAATCATTAGAAAAAGAATATACTAATCAGGTTCAGGAAGACTTGGCAGGCTCTCCATCAGCTCTTTCATACATACTCTAAGAAGATGATGTAGCTCTTTAATATTCATGTCAGACTGAAAGATAGCTGGTTTGTAACTCCTTAGCAAGAAGTCCACTATCAGAATTGAATACTTTTTCCTCTGACTAATTCTGTATAACTTCTCTCCAGGAAGCATCTATACATGTGCAACTTAATTTCTTGAACCACAAAAAGCTTTTTTCTTTTTCATCAGGTCCAGCTCTATTTTCTATGGAAACATCTTTCTACCTATTATATGGGTCTGAATATTCAGTAGTCCTTCCTTTCCTCTTTATGTTTCTTATGTATTCCTTTACCCTTTTACTGTCTGATCTAGGAATTATGCTCCTTCTGCCTCTTCATTTTCTTTTATTCTTTGTTTCCCTCTTATAAGTACTTTTTTCATTCTTTCAAGGAACCCTTCATCCTCTCTTATAACCTGGAAAGTGGGAAGACACTCTTTAGCTCAATTAGCTTTTCTTCTCATGGGGAGATCAATTCCCATTTATTTGTATATAGTACTAGTAGATTGAAAAATTCCTTTTGCCATCCATATGTGGGCAACAGCTACTTTCTCAGTTCTTTGTTGTTCTTGTTGGTATCTCTGGCTAACTCTAATGTCAACAGTGGGATGTCATTACCTGTGGGCACCTGTTCAGCCTTTATTTCTAAGAGGTTTGCCTGATTTTCTTTGAAATATGACATTATTTTCCCCAGCTAAAACTCTAATATGATCAGAAGCTACTCTCAGCATTTTTTCTAGGAGGTTTTAAGTAGAAATCCAGCTTCCAGTCACTGCTCCCATTTTCTTTCTGCTTAAACAACTATTTTCATCTCGTCTTCTGTCACAGAATATTCTGTGCGCTCTGCTTGCTTAAGTAATTTCAAATGATTCAATAACCCTGAAGTTATTGAAGTTATATAACCTAAAGTTTCAAAGGCCAGAGAACAGAGGAGAAGTGTCATATATAAAAGAAATCTATCTTCTACCTCCCAACTCTCTGATAGAAGAGCTACATCAAAGTCTGGCTGCTGTAATGAGAAACACTTGGCCATTCAATTAATACTTCTAGCAATGCAAAGGAACATTGCCCAGGAAAAACCATAGTAAGGACATAGTATTTTATTGTCCTCAACAAATAATTTTGTTGAGTTTTTTAAATATAAAATTTGAAAGTATTACAAGATTCAATAATATTTAACATTTTGAATTTGAACAACATTGAAAATAATTAAATATCACTAATCAATTATGTGCACAGAATACTATAGGAAACTGGATAGGTAAAGGGTTTAAATAAAACGTAGACCCCACTTTTATGGATCTGACAATTTGATAGAGGCTTGTGACATATACATAAACAAATAAAATGTAAAATAATATGTCCTTAGTCTTTAGCAGGGTACAGAACAAAAGTACTTTATTAAGTCCGAGGAAGAAATGATTATTTCTGGGGAAGAATGTCAAGTCCTAGAGGAGATGAAATCTGAGTTAGCCTTTAAAGGTGGTGCAGTAGATAGAACACCAGAACTGAGACACTTAGCCTTAGACACTTAATCCCTATTTACCTGTTTCTTATTTATGAAATGAGAACACACTGGAGAAGGAAATGTCAAATCACTCCATTATCTTACTCTATGGACAAAGTCCATGAGGTCAGATAGAGTTTGATACAACTGAACAACAACAGAAATTCAGTAGGTAAATAGTATCCTAAGGCTATAAACTGTTATTGATTGGGCTTGGATAACTGAGATTTTATCCTAAGAATTGAAATTTAGAAGCTGTTGATAACATTTATACATCTTTTTCAGGTGGAAATAACTTAGTTGGCAAGAATAATTAATGAAAATGGAAAACTATGGCCAAACCCCAAATATTCTCTTCTCTGGCCTCGACCTACCCTATTCCCTCTACAGCACAGGTATCTAGAAGTAAGGCTAGAAGGGATTTTGGGGGCCATCTAGCCCACCCCCCATATTTTACAAATTTGGAAACGAAAGTTCAGAAATATTAAGTAACTAGCCCAAAGAGACAGTAGATGTCAGTCAAAGTTTGAAAACCCAGTTACTTTGACTAGAGCAAATATTTTTCAATGTACCTCAAGGGCATTCCAAGGAGAGGGAACAGGATGATTAAGTCATCATTGTACATATAAGCAAAAGGTATAATTAAGGAATAGTGTATTAGTCCAAATTGGTCATAACCAAAGTAGTGGAAAAATAAAACTGAAAAGGTAGGATGGTACTTAAGTGCAGAAGGTTTTGCATTCTAAGAAAAAGAGTATGAATCTTATTCAGTAACCACTGAAGAGTTTAGAGAGAAGGAATGCAAGATGAATATGAAAGACAGGTTTGACCAGGGTGAGAGTAAGGGTAAGATGATCTATTAGAAAGTCAACTTTTTAAATGTTTTTCAATAGAGTTGATTTATTATAGGCAGAATTTAGTGCTATTTCCATAATAAAAATATCTTTTTGGTCTTCTAGAATATAGTCTTATAAAAGGACATAATTAGCAATTCTAATATCTGGATAAAGAAGATGAGTCTAGGAAAGATAGAAAAAGTATTTTCAAATAAACTTGATAAAAAAATTCATATTAGGATAGGAAATCTAAGACTTTTGGACACAGATGCCTGTGCGGTAGAGGGAATAGGGCAAGGTAAGGCCAGAGAAGGAGTTTGGCTATAGTTTTCCATTTTCATTACTTATTCTTGCCAAGTAGATACTAAATTGTTTCCCTTTGATAAAGAAGTATAAATATTGTCTACAGCTTCTAAATTTCAATACTTAAAATAAGTATTGATAAAGTATTATTATTGATATTTATTATTATTGATAATTATTGATAAAGTATTGAATAAGTATTGATAAAATCTCAGTTACCCAAGCCCAGTCAATAATGGTTTTGTCCCTCTGCCTCAATAATATGCAGATTAATGAAGAGAATCCCCTTAACGCAAGAGGTTGGAAAAATTCCAGACTGATTTTGGGTTTTTTTTGTTTCTTATTTTTTGACTGCTTAAAAGAAGACATTCTTTGCCTCAATTTCTACCTAACTTTAATCACTAAATGAGTGCTGCCTCAGTCAAACTGAGACCTGTTGAAGACTTTAGCTTAAAAAAGCCAAGGTCTCCCATTTCATCCAGGGCCATCTCCCGAAGCCCTGACCTATAACTTGCCACTGGGCTCAAATGGCTCTGGAGGAGAGTCAGGGTGGTGATTTTGCACAGCCCTCCTTCACTTAAATCCAATTCACCTGCAAGTCATGGCATTACCTTCCTGAAGCCATGGTCCTCTTTGAAAATAAAGGACAAACAACAATAAATGACCAAACAATATTAGAGAATAATATGAGAATTATTAGAGAATATGTAGAGAATACATGATCTATATCCCTTCCAATTCTAATATGCTATAATTTCTTTAATTTTTATCTCTTTTAACAAAGTTTTTGACAGTGGAATATCATCACTGTAATTGACATATTTGCTTTATGAGTAGAAGAAGAATTTAGTCCTGTAGATAGTATTTTTAATGCCATCTTACAAGTCATGTTTTCTGTAGAAAGAGAGAGCATTTTTCTTCATGAGTTCTTCAGAATTGTCTTGGACCACTGTATTGCTGAGAATAGCGACATCATTCATAGATGGTCATTGTACAGCATTGCTGTTACTGAGTACAGGGTTCTTTTGGTTCCCTTCATCTTGCATCAGTTCATGTATGTCTTTCCAGGTTTTTTCTAAAATCCACCTGCTTTTCTTTTCTTATAGCACAATAGTATTAAGAGGATTAGATCTTAAGAAACAAACCACTCAAGAGCTTACAGATCTGGCCTTCCCATTTAGGCACTGGTCTTTGAGTAAGGAAGCTCTTTGAGAAGGTTCAAAACCTGAGAAACCATAAGATTCAGAATAGGTTTGTGAAGCCTCAGGCTAGAGATTTTTGGTTCCCTCTTAGAAACGACAGGATATGCATTTAACACGATATGTAGACCTTTGTTTAAATGGTTAGCCTAGAGATAAGTGGTTCACTTACATTACAGCTAAGATAGAAATAAAAGACGTATATGGATAGGTAGAAGTGTTTACCTGCACATAAATATGAAAGAAATGAAAATGGTGATGGAAATAGCCAATAGTGACATAAAGGATAATGAGAATAGGTCAGGACCCTGAAGTGAGGCTAAAAGTAGAAGATGGAAAGTATTTGTGAGGAAAGATAGAATAAAGTTTGGGAGCTATAGATAAAAAGATAGATAGGTGATAGATGTGTGTGCATGCAGATATATATATATTCACAAATGTACATTTTTCCTCAAAATAATATACAAATTATATGTATTTCAAAGAACTATGATTTTGTCAATTTAGATATGTATTGTACCAATGCAGATAGCAGTCCCTACTTTCTTGCTTTAGAAAGAATTGTAACCACAAAATTACTCATATTGAGAGCAATCTGGGGAACTGCTGGTTCCTCAGGTAACACTAATGCAAATGCATCACTAAGTTTATGATTCTAGTCTTTCTAGGTCGATGGAAACTCTTAGAACTTATGCTCCACTGAGACAGCTTTTGAAAATCCAGAATCCCTTAATGTCACAATTAAGCATACAAGTAGAATTTTAGTGAAATTTCAAATGTATGTGCATTATATGTATATATGCATATGCATATACATAGAAATTTATAAATGAGAGAGAACATATACATATCATGATCTAAGTTCTTAAACCCATAGATTCTATAATTTCTTAATATTGGAGTAGTAGATAGATACACACACACACACTCATACTATTTACTACCTGTATAACATTGGGTGAGTTAATTAATCCCTTTTTTCATTTGTAGATTGAAGAGTCTGAACTAGATGTCCTCTAAGGTTTTTATTTAAAAATTTTATGATTATCTCTTTTTTCTCTCTTTAGACATGAAAGAAATGAAGCAAAATTCAGAGTTAATCAGAATTGCTAGGAAGACTGTGTCAGACCTTTCATTTCAGCTTCAGACCAGAGGATTGTTGCCTGACTAAGTAAAGCTATTAGTAGTTGAGAAATAATTCAAATGAGTTCTAGAAGACCTAGGTTGAAATTTCAGTACTATATACAAGTCCCAGGAAAGAGTTGAAAGAGTTTGAGATTTGAAATTAATTGATAAAGGATTGGGGAGGAAAACATTCAATTGTATCTTGGGCATGTATTTCTTTGAAAACAACCAGAGGTATTTTTAAAATTAAAGATAGATTAATAGAGTTTGAATTTTACTTTTTAATAAAGATATGTGTGTATGTGCATATGTATATGTATATAATTAGTTGGCTCAATGGATTGGGAGTGGAGACTGGAGTCAGGAAGACTCCTCTTCCTGAGATCAATCTGGCCTCAGAGGTTTGACTCCTTTCCACCAGACACCAGTTCCAAAATCAATACATATAACAAATGACAAAGAAACCCATTTATCCAAGTTGATAGCAAAACAGAACTCAAAGAAAGTATCCACATGAGAACAAATGCCATTCAATAGAGAGTGAAAGAGCTCTCCCATTGGGAGCACGACAATTTAGAGAGAAGCTGAGATCACAATCAAGGTTAGATAATAGAAACATGGTGGATGATGCATTGTTGGTGGAGTTGTGAAAGAATCTGGCCATTCTGGAGAGCAATCTGGAATTATGCCCAAAAAGTTATCAAAATGTGCCTATCTTTTGACCCAGCAGTGCTACTACTGAGCTTATATCCTAAGGAAATACTAAAGAAGGGAAAGGGACCTGTATGTGCCAAAATGTTTGTGGCAGCTCTTTTTTGTAGTGGCTAGAAACTGGAAAATGAATGGATGTCCATCAATTGGAGAATGGTTGGATAAATTATGGTATATGATTATTATGGAATATTATTGTTCTGTAAGAAATGACCAGCAGGATGAATACACTTCAACAACAATACTGTATGAGGATGTATTCTGATGGAAGTGGATATCTTCAACAAAAAAGAAGATCTAACTCAGATCCAATTGATCAATGATGGACAGAATCAGCTACATCCAGAGAAGGAACACTGGGAAATGAGTGTAAACTGTTTGCAGTTTTGTTTTTCTTTCCAGGTTATTTTTACCTTTTGAATCCAATTCTTCCTTTGCAACAACAAAAACAAAAATTCGGTTATGCACACATATATTGTATCTAGGATATACTATAACATATTTAATATGTATGGGAATGCCTGCCATCTAGGAGAGGGGGTGGAGGGAAGGAGGGGAAAATTCGGAACAGAAGGGAGTGCAAGAGATAATGTTGTAAAAAAAAAAAAAATTACCCATGCATATGTATTGCAAAAAAAAAAAAAAAAAAGAGTTATAATTATAAAATTAATTTAAAAAAAAAAGAAAAAGAAAAGGAAACATGGTGGAGAATGTCAGTTCCTCTCAGTTTGGCTTCTTTGCAGAGTTTTATTCTCTCTTCAGCAAAATGAAGTAAAATTGGCGTCATCCACCATCTCCCTCAAATCTGGAAGGCAAAAGAACCCTAAGAAGCAGGAGAGCAGACCTCTTCTCTTCTCTCCCAGTTTTTGCCCACCCCTCACACAGGTAGGGGGGAATTGATTTCCACCAGTAAGTGGAAGTAAGTAAGGAGAGAGTCCCACATCAATGAGTTCTGGGTCTTGAGTTACCAAAATTTTTTGCAATCCTTTGCAAGATCAGTTGGGGTAAATCCAAAATCTGTAACTATATAATAATGCATAGTTATATTAACACTTTAAAACAATGAATATGATTTTTCTGGCATCCCAAGTAATTAATCTTCAGTATCACTGAAAATGAAAGAAAACAAATGTACATCAGCAATTGCAAGGGAGCAGTAAACACACCTCTCCCTGGATCACACCAATTTGGAAACACTGAAAACTTCCAACCCTCTATAATTATCTTTGAGAACATTCATGTGAAAAAAACAGCGTGAGAACAGGGCTCAACTTTGACATAAAGTTCAAATCAAGAAATAAGCTGGAAAAATGAGCAAAAAACAGCAACAAAAAGAACCTGATCATAAAAAGCTATTATGTTGATGAGGAAGATCAAGACACAAACTCAGAAGAATACAATGATCTCAAAACAGCTTAAAAAAAAAATTAATTGGACCCAAACCTGACAAGAATTTTGAAAATGCTAAAATATCATTTTTAAAAAATCAAAAAAAGTGATGGAGAAAAGAATTAGGAAAGTGATGCAAGAAAATTATGAAAAAAAATTACAAAGCTTGCTAAAAAAGACACAAAAAATATTAAAGAAAATAACACCTTAAAAAAACAAAATTGGCCAAATGGAAAAAGAGGTACAAAACTTCCCTGATGAAAATAACTCCTTAAAAATAAGAATTGCTTACCGTGCAACAAGAAACTCAGTTTTACACACGCATATTATATCTAGGATATACTGTAACACATGTAACATGTATGGGATTGCCTATAATCTAGGAAAGGGGGTATAGAGAGGGAGAGGAAAATTTGGAAAAGAAGTGAGTACAAGGGATAATGCTGTAAAAAAATTACCCATGCATATGTAATGTCAAAAATTAATTATAATTATAAAATTAATTTTAAAAAAATAAATAAATAAAAAATAAAAATAAGAATTGGTCAAATAAGAAAAAAAGTAGAAAAGCTCACTAAAGTCAAAGATCTGAGTTGAATCTGTGATGTGATCTCTCTTTCAATGAGGAGATGCATTGAATACAAGAAACTGCTTCACCTTCATGTGAGGTTTGTTGTTCAGTCATTCAATTATAGCCAAACTCTTCCTCACTTTGTGGATTGTTGCTTGCCAATATTTTCCATGGGGTTTTCTTAGCAAAGATACTAGAATAGTTTGTTATTTTCTCATCCAGTGGATAAAGGCAAATAGTATTGAATGACTTGCTCAGGGTCACAAGCTGTATCTGAGGCCATATTTGACCTTAGTTTTTTTTTTTTTTTTTTTTTTTTTTTTTTTTTTTACTATAGGTCACCTAGCTGTTTCCTCTCCTCTGAATGTCCCCCTAAAACAAATCAATAGACAAGTGTGGTTCTCACCCAGACCTGAGCAAGTATGATACAAATCCTGTAGGATCATTCCTGGTGAAATTGTATATATGTATGCTAGAAATGATGGAGAAAGGTTGCTCAGTGGCTAGAACACTGGGCCTGGAGTTCTAAAACTGGAATTCTAATCCAGTTTTTAGACACTATCTGTGTGATCCTGAGTACTTAATCTCTTTTTGCCTTAATCCATGAAAAAGGAAATGGTAAATCACTCTAGTGTCTTTGCCAAGAAAAAGCCTATGGACAATACAATTGATTGCCTCAATCTGAACAACCATAACTACAGGTGATACTTGTTGACTCTTCCAAGTCTATGGTTCAGATCTCAAAGTTTTTCAACATGTTCAACAGTGTGAGGTTAAAGTTCAGCCTGTGGGTTTCCTTGCCAATGGTAAGGAGTAATACTGGGACTTTTTGATGGTGGCCAAGACTAATAGTTTCTTGAATAGCTTGCCCTCAAAGTCTCTACCTTCATCAGAGTGGATTCTGACAGGGGAATCCATACACTGAAAAATATTTTCATTAGAAAGATCTAGGGGCAGTGGATAGAACATGAGCCCTGAAGTTATAAGGACCTTAGTTCAAATTTAGTCCTCAGACACTTAACACTTCCTTGACCCTGGGCAAAGTCACTTAACCCCAATTGCAAGAAAGAAAGAAAGAAAAGAAGAAAGAAAGAAAGAAAGAAAGAAGAAGAAAGAAAGGAAAAGAAAGAAAGAAAGAAAGAAAGAAAGAAAGAAAGAAAGAAAGAAAGAAAGAAAGAAAGAAAGAAAGAAAGAAAGAAAGAAAGAAAGAAAGAAAGAAAGAAAGAAAGAAAGAAAGAAAGAAAGGAAAGAAAGAAGAAAGGAAAGAAAGAAGAAGAAAGGAAGAAAGGAAGGAAGGAAGAAGGAAGGAAGGAAGGAAGGAAGGAAGGGAAGGAAGGAAGGAAGGAAGGAAGGAAGGAAGGAAGGAAGGAAGGAAGGAAGGAAGGAAGGAAGGAAGGAAGGAAGGAAGGAAGGAAAAAGAAAAAGAAAAATCCACAAGGAATTGATGAATGAGGAAAATGTGATTGTCTTTGGGGACCAGACCAATCTCCTGTCCTGACTGTTCTGGTTTCCCTAAACTGGATCCAATTTTAATTTCATACCCAAGGTTGCATTCTCCTTGCAACTAAATCCAGTATAAGTAAACCCATTTAATTCACAGTAACAAAAGGTGGATGTTATTCTGATAATTACCGGATTAAGATGTTCTTGCATCAAGCTTTCAGGCCTTCCATTCCCTGTAGCTTCT
Source organism: Sminthopsis crassicaudata (assembly GCF_048593235.1). Lineage (NCBI taxonomy): Eukaryota > Metazoa > Chordata > Mammalia > Dasyuromorphia > Dasyuridae > Sminthopsis > Sminthopsis crassicaudata. Next base: position 270,688,113 of record NC_133619.1, on the reverse strand, counting down.
ATCTTTTCAAGGAGAATGGGACTGGACACTGTTTCATCTCTCACCTGATTGCCTCAGGTTCTGGGACTTCAGCTGGACACTGATGCTGCTGCTTGCTGTATCTGCTTTCTCCTATGACCTATGCGCAAGAAGGCCTGGAGCCTGCTGCAGCTGAGTTCTATGAATTTTTGTATTGATCCTTGAAACTCGGGAACCCCTGTCTCACATCAGCCATTGTTGGTAACGTAATCTGCACAACTCTGATGACATTAGATGTATAAGGGTCAAATACCAAGCCGTGGAACAATTTTTGCAATGTAAATTTTCCTGCACTCTCATTGTTTATCTGTCTCTATACATGTCCCTTTACCTTGAGGAGCAATTGAAGGAGAAATCCTTCACACTACACAAGTATTAGACACAAATTAGCAAAGGGGCCTTTTAATCCAGCCCTCCAAGGCTCCCCCTACTCCACTCCCACCTTTCAAGCTTCACAGCTAAAAGTGTGTACATTCTTGCTGGGTAAAATTTGGTCTTGCCTCTATGTCTCTATTGCTATAGCAGCGATTTCCCTAGGTTATCTGTCAGGCTCATCACTTTGGCTCAGGAGGGTCTTTCAATTTGCTATGTGCATTGCTAGCCTGTCCTGATTTAATTTGACTCTTATAGGAATTTCTTTATTTATTTTCTTTATTCAATATATTCATCATTTCTTTAGGAGGCCATATATTTCTTTAAGCAATACTTTATCTTCAGAAGTGGACATGTCTGGAATTCCCAAAAATGTTTTTCCCTAGAGTCAATTCCTCAGGTATATCCCTATCGTCAAAATTCTTAAGAACTAGAAAATCTTCCTGATTTGCCTTATCTGCCTTAAAACCAATTGTACAATCTTCCAATCTTTTCATTTTTTTTTCTGCCCAATATCCTTTCAACTGCCTTCATTCTTCAGGTCGGGGTCTACTTCTAATAGAAGGAGACCTTTATGCTTTTCAACTGCAAAAGAAAGACAGTACCCCTCAAATTCTTGACTTCCTGTTCTAAGAGATTGTTCCATGTATGCACATATCAATTCATAAATATTAATGCAATTAATAAATGCACAGTATTTTTATAATAGCTTTTTAGTTTTCAAAATACATACAAAGATAGTTTTCAGCATTCACCTTTGCCAAAAGTTGTGTTCCAAATTTTTTTCCTCTCCTCCCCATATTCCTCCTCCCCTAGACATCAAGTAATCTAATAGAAGTCAAACATGTGCAATTTTTCTAAACACATTTCCACATCTACCATGCTGCATGAGAAAAATCAGATCAAAAAGAAAAAAATGAGAAAAAAAAAAAAAAGCAAGCAAACAACAACAACAAAAGGTGAAAATATTATGTGGTGATCCATAGATCCATGGATGTAGATGGCGCTCTCTATTTCAAGTCTGTTGGAACTGTTCTGAATCACTTTACCATTGAAAAGAGACATATCCATCACAGTTGATCACCACATATCTTGTTGTTGTGTATGATGTTCTCTTGGGTCTACTCACTTCACTTAACATTAGTGCGTATAAATCTCTTCACTTTTTTCTTATAGAACAATATTCCATTAATTCTTATACCATAATTTATTCAGCCATTTCTAAATGATGGGCATCAACTTAATTTGCCTCTACAAAAAGGCTGCTACAAACATTTTTGCATTTTCCCTTTTTTATGTTTCTTTGGGATACAGACCTAATGGTAACATTGCTGGATCAAAGTGTATGCATACTTTGATAGCCCTTTGGGCATAGTTCCAAATTGCTTTCCAGAATAGTTAGATCTGTTCAAGTGTATTAGTATCCCAGTTTTCCCACATTCTCTCCATTTATCATCTTTTCCTGTCATTTTAACCAATCTGAGAGGTGTGAAGTAGTTCCTCAGAATTGTCCTAATTTGCATTTTTTAATCAATACTGATTTAGAGCATTTTTATATGAATAGATATGGCTTTAATTTCTTCCTTTGAAATTTGTCTGTTCATATTCTTTGATCATTTATCAATTGGAGAATGGCTTGTATTCTCATAAATTTGAATCAATTCTCTATATATTTTAGAAATAAGACCTTTATAAGAATTCTTGGATGTAAATTGTTTTTTCAGTTTTCTGCTTCCCTTCTAATCTTGGCTACATTGGTTTTGTTTATACAAAAATATATAATTTTGCATTCCATTATTTAAATTATTATTTATAATTATAATAATTATTTTAAATTATTTATTTTGCATTTCATAATGTTCTCTAGTTCTTCTTTAGCCTTAAATTCCTTCCTTTTCCACAAATCTAAGAAATAGACTATCCTTTACTGTTTTAGACCACAGGTAGTCGTGCCATCCCTGATTTTTCAGGGAGGTGAGAACCCCAAAAAGGAGGTGATCATGTCCCCCCCTTCTCAGGAGGGGAGATGAAAGCACTAAAAAGGAGATAATCACGCCCTCCCTGACATCTCAGGAAGGGGGATGAAAAGCACCAAAGAGAAGTGAGTATTGCTAGTGGGTTTCTGGGTTGAAGGGCCTTATTAGAGACAAGTATGCACAAACCCATCAGCAAAAATGCTGGAACTCTGTCTTCCCAGAAATCAGCCGGAATCAGGATCACTAAACGTCTTTATTTTTGATCTTTTACGGTCAAGGTCAGGGGATTAGGTCTAGCAATTTCACACACACCTTCCTCCCTCAAACGCCAGGAGAGACTGACCAAGCCTCAGCATCTCAATTTCCTCTTCCTCCTCCTACTCCTCCCACACACGTCACTTCCCCCTCTTTGTCCCACCAATTAAGTCAGCACAGAACAGCTGGAGAGGGTCAACCTTCAAACAAGTTAATAGGGAACCTTCCAATTGTCAATTAGTCTCACATGCTCCATTATCCAAATACATTTGCTCAGTTCTAGCCCTTTACACTTTACTCTCCTAATTTGCTTACAGTATCATCCTTTATGTCTAAATCATGAACTCCTTTAGAGCTTACCTTGATTTAGGGTCTAAGGTATTGATCAATGCCTAATTTCTGCCATATTTTTTTCCAATTTCCTTAGAAATGTTTGTCAGATAGTGAATTCTTATTCCAGAAGCTGGAGTCTTTGGGATAATCAAACACTAGATTACTATAGTCATTGACTATTGTGCCTTGTGAACCTAACTACAATGACTTTCTAAGTCAATGAAGTTTTGAAACTTAAGATTGATTTACCTGAGGTAACACAATGTAAAAGAAAAGGGTTAGGTAAGAAATAAAGCAAAGGAGATAATCACAGGATTCATTAGCACAAAAAAATTAGTTTGGAAAAAAAAAAATCTTCTCATTAAAGTTTCTCACCAAAAGAAAAATTCCATTTACAAACACAAAATGTAAAACAGCTGATTTGTAGAAAATAATTCCTGTTTAAACTCATTAAACTAGCAAAAGTATAAGTAAAACTAATACAATGGGTTTTATATATTGAAAACTGAAATTTTTCAGTAGCCACTCAATAAAAGTCTGAGACAATTTGGGCTAAAAGATTTACTGAGGTAGGCCCATTTAGAAACACTGGACTGATTTTGAGAAAAAATTATTGGAGAAACACAGAAGATATCCAAGGTTTTTAGAAAAAACTAGCAAAATGCCCACAATTTCTTGCCAAAAAAAAAAAAAAAAAAAAAAAAAAAGCAAGTAGAAAGAAGATGAAAGCTGCTTTTTTTTCTTAATTCCCTCTCTCTTTGATGCATGTTTCCATGTTGAATTTCATTTATTGATATTCCAAACTCTGTATGCATGTCTTCAACTCTCCTTTGAACAATTCAGATGCAACTGAGCTTCATAGATAGTCTATTTTTCTCACTTTTTCCCTCCATGTTTATTTATTTTCTTTCTTGAATATGATTGATAACAAATTCCATTACTTTGCTCCTTCTTTTTTTCCATAATGTGGTCTATCAACTAGACTAGAACTGGCTTCTAACCAGAGTTGTGCAAAGCAGGCTAGAAACAGGAGAGTCAGAAATCAAACAGAAGTTTAATTTCAAAATGAGAGAAATGGTTTGCAAGCAAGAACATGTGCTAGTGCAGGAAGGAAGTATCCTTGCTAGCCATTGCTTGCAAGCAGAAAAAGGGGAAGGGGCAAGAATGCAGGAGAAAATACCAATACAAGCTTGAAAACAGGACCTTGATGTTTGGGCACATAACAAAAGAGAAGAGGGGAAAAACAAAAACAAAAAACCTAGGCCAATGTAATCAGCCCTTGTCCGGAATCTTGGAACAGCTGATTTATCTGAATGTCAGCTGCTTCTGGGGCCATACTAAACGAACTTTGAGGTCCTGGAAAATTCTGCTGTTCGCCTTGGAGTGGAGTCTTTCCTCACTTGATCCAGGATCCATACCCAAAGTCTTGGCAGCTATGGGATTAGTCAGAAGGAGCCATCAGAAACAATGATTGATTATCAATACTGCTCCAGTTTTCAGATAAGACATATGGATTACTTGAGATGTACAATTGTGAGAAAAATTCTTTGTTTCAATCTTTGGATCTGAGTTTCTTGTTAGCATAACACAAATTCTTGGTTTAAAAGTCTGTAAACAGTACATAGAGATGGTCTAGTTTCCTAGTGATGCAGGGCAAGATTCAAACAATGCAATAAAGTTTTCTCCCAGTTCCACAATTGCATAAAGTTTTCTTTCAATACAGAGGTTGACCTAGATCTAAGATTGAATTGGGACTAGCTAGTTCCAAGACTGAGCCAGTTCACTCAATTATTACGATTAACTATGTGCCGTTCTAATCCCCTTAATGTACTATGAACCAAATCTATAAAGTTTTTCATAAATTCACAATCATAATTATATCAAATCAAATTATATATATTATAGCTTTTTATTTACAAGATATATCATGAGTAATTTTTCAGCATTGACAATTGCAAAACCTTTTGTTCCAATTTTTCCCCTCCTTCCTCCCACATCCTACCCCCAGATGGCAGGTAGACCAATACATGTTAAATATGGTAAAGTATATGTTAAATACAATACATGTGTACATGCCCATGCAGTTATTTTGCTGCACAAAAAAAATCGGATTTTGAAATAGTGTACAATTAACCTGTGAGGGAAATAAAAAAATGCAGGAGGACAAAAACCAGAGGGATTGGAAATGCTATGTTGTGGTTCACACTCATTTCCCAGAGTTCTCTCTCTGGGTGTAACTATTCATTATTGAACAAATGGAACTGATTTGGTTCATCTCTTTGTTGAAAAGAGTCACATCCATCAGAATTGATCATCATACAGTATTGTTGTTGAAGTATATAATGATCTCCTGATCCTGCTCATTTCACTCAGCATCAGTTCATGTAAGTCTCCAAGCCTTTCTGAAATCATCCTGCTGATCATTTCTTACAGAATAATAATATTTCATAACATTTATATACCACAATTTATTTAGCCATTCCTCAATTGATGGGCATCCACTCAGTTTCCAGTTTCTGGCCACTACAAAAAGAGCTGCCACAAACATTTTGGCACATACAGGTCCCTTTCCCTTCTTTAGTGTTTTTTTTGGGATATAAGCCCAGTAGTAGTGCTGCTGGATCAAAGGGTTTGCACAGTTTGATAACTTTTTGAGCATAGTGTCAAATCGCTCTCTAGAATGGCTGGATGTATTCACAATTCCACCTACAATGTTTCAGTGTCCCAGTTTTCCCACATCCCCTCCAACATTCATCATTATCTTTTCCTATAATCTTAGCCAATCTGACAGGTATGTAGTGGTATCTCAGAGTTGTCTTAATTTGCATTTCTCCAAATCAGATTATATTAATCAAATATAACTTAGATCAAATAACTTAGAGGACTCGCAATGGATTAGATTTGAGAAGCGAGATTTACATGTCACCAAGGTAACTAATAAAGCTTAAATATAAACATTTTGAAACAAAATACCAAACCAATACAATAGTTATCAACAATATTAGCTGACATCTCCTTCTATTCTAGTGCCTCATTCTCAATAGCCCTTTAATCAATAAGTTTTGAGTCCCAAATGTCTCATATAGCTATCTATCTCCTGAGATAACTTTTCCTGGACATTAAGGTTATACTCAAAACAACTCTAAAAGGGATTCTCTTTCTTTGTTTCCAAAAAAAAAAAAAAAAAAAAAAGGTTCCTAGATAATTTTGCTAGTAATATTATTTAAATTTAGTTATCCAGTTTTAAAACAGAGAATTTCAGTTCCTATACCATTTGCTATTTCCATCCTTACCTAAATCTTGTATCTAATATAAGAATTTTTTTAAATTTATGAGCTATTTTTCTATTTCTTAGCCAACACCAGATAGTTTTGATAATTCCTGACTTACAATATTTTTTTAAGAGCTGATATTGCTAACACTTTTTCTCTGACATTTGTATTAGTTCCTTTACTACTCAACTTTTTGTTCTCCATTTTCATTATATTGGTCCTGCCTATCCATGAATAATTTATATTTTTCTAGTTATTTAAATCTGATATTGTTCCTGGGTTTGTTTTGGCAAATATACTTCCAGGTATTTTATACTGCTTAGATTCTATAATTACTTTTAAAGGGCCTCTCTTACTATCTCTTCTTGCAGGATTTTGTTTGTGATATATAAGAACGCTGATGCATCATTTTGTCTGGAAAAAAGAGTTTTATGACCTGATTCCCTATTTTTATTTCTTCTATTTCTTTTTCTTATTTTATAATTATTGCTGGTATTTCCTGTTGTGGTCATCTTTTAAGAGCTCAAAGCACATGAGCCCTTTGATCTCAGAAGTGAGATGAATGAGGTGGGAGACTCATAGAGTGTGAAAAGAGCTCCAGTTTATTATGATGTACAGACTTGTTGATATATATTTTTGCAAGTGTGATCAGCTGGTGAATAGTAAACAATCCCTAATCACCATTCAGAGAAGCAGCTCTTGGGTTTTACATATGCATAGTATCTACCAATGGGAGGAGAGCTGATACAACAATTCAGCAACCTGCTCATAGAGGAGAGGCCCTGTCAAGGTATCCCTGCTCATGAGCAACTAGCTGTGAATCTCGGCTTACACCCATTCCCATGATCACAAATCAATGCTCCTTGCTCAACAAGGGCATTTCTGCAATGTGGCAGAAAATTTATTGTGCATCAAAGGTCGAGGTGGCCTTGGTACTTCCTCTCAGCAGAATCCCATAACTTAGCAATTTCTAATAAAATATTGAATAATATTGCTAACTGTGGGCATACTTGTTTCACACCTGATTTTCCTAGAAAGGCTTCTAGCTTATCTTCATTATAATTTTGCTTGCTGATGGTTTTAGATAGACATGCTTTTTTATCAATTTAAAGAAAAACCTATTTATGCCTATATTTTCAAATGTTTTAATAGAAAGGAGTATTGCTTTTTAATTAAAAAAGACTTTTTCTGCATCTATTAATATAATTATATGATTTTTAATTATTATTGATATAATCAGTTATGTTCATAGTTTTAAATCATCCCTGCATTCTGGTATAAATCACATTTGGTCATAATCTGACCCATTATATATTGTTGTAATCTTTTAGTTAGGATATTATTCAGGATTTTTACATCCAATTATTAATGAAATTGATCTATAACTTTCTCTCCCCTGTTTTTGTTCTTCCTGGTTTTAGGTATCAATATTATATTTGTTTCATAAAAGGAATTGGTAGGAACCCTTCTTTTCCTATTATTCCAAATAATTTATTTAATATTGGAATTAATTGATCTTTAAATATTTAATAGAATTCACTTGTAAATTTGTCTGATCCTAGTGATCTTTTTCTTAGGAAGTTCATATATAGCCTGTTCTTCTGCCTTTTAAAATTATCAGACAGATACCTTTAAAATGGGAATATAATTTCACTACCTTTACCATTATCAGTACAATTTATATATAACTTTTTAATCCTTAATTAGTAAATCCTTAGTTCACTTTTGAGGACTTATTACTAAAATATACTCAAAGTCTGAATTTCCATATTCAAGAAATTTGGAAACCAGTCATATGTATATAGTTCTTAGGGAAAACAATCTAATCCTGTTGTCTTTTCAAAATGTACTCTCCAATTTAATCAGAAAACATTTTAGATTACATCTTTGTCTTATTATTTTCTCTAATCATTTCTTGGGAAGATATCTTTCCTATATTATAATTTGAAGACAAATATTGGTTAAAATTGTAAAATGCTCCTACTTGCATTCTGTTAACTCAGAGATGTTTTAGTAGCAATCTATTAGTTAATAGATTTAACATCGTACTTGCAAAACTTCTTGATTTTAGAAATTTGCTATAAAAGGAAAAGGAAGGATGTAGATATAACAATGATAATTGGACCAGAACCAGTCTCTAGCTTGTGGATGGTCAGAGTTGTATGGACAAAGCAGGCTAGAGACAGGAGAGTCAGGAATCAAAATCTATTTTTACTTTGGCTTCTGATTTTAATAAGTTTGGACAGTTTTCATCCATGTTTTCTTGGGGAAAAAAAAGAAGGTATCTACCCTTGTTTATGGTCAAGATTTTAAAATAATATGATCAATCTTAGGTGAGCTCTTCTTGACTTCTTTTACAGTTGTATTGTGTTTGTAAGAAAAATTTTTCTTTCTTGTAAAAAAAAAAATCTTTCTTACAAAGATTTCCAGATAATTTTTTGTTTTTCTATTTTGTTCCAAAATTTCTTGGTGTTTAATGAAAAACACCAATCTCAGGGGCAGCTAAGTAGTGCAGTGGATAGAACATCAGTCCTGAAATCAGGAGGACCTGAGTTCAAATCTGGCCTCAGACACTTAACATTTCCTAGCTGTGTGACTCTGGACAAGTCACTTAACCCCAATTGCCTCAGAAAAAAAAAAAAAGACATTGACCTTTGTCTGATCCAACATAATCTTCAGAAAGTCTGTGACTTGAGAAAGGTTTTGCATGTCTTATACTAATATGTTTATTCCCTTTTTAATCCTTTCTTTTAGTGTTTTCATTTTATTTAAACTACCATTTAAAAAAAACAAAGCAAAAAAAAATGATTCAAGAGAATCATTTATTCTAGGAAAGCCAATAGAGCTTATTTAAAACTTTGTTTATTGTTGATGTGGAATTATTATTTTCTGAAGGATTTGTATCTCAAACATTCCTGGCTCCATACTATTTCTTTATCATAGGTATTTTCTTAGGTTTACTAATTTTTCCAACCCTACTTTCTCAATTGGGACTCTGTGTCTGGTCTAGGTTTGTGCATTTCTGGGAGAAATGGTGAGACCTTCTTTTTTACAGATTTATATTATCTAGGATCTGGATTATAAACCTATATTCTTTAAGAATTTCAGTGGATGATTGTAGCTGAGATGGTTTATGTGGAGTAATGATGGAGCAACCAGGCTCTGAACAAAGGGTCTGTAATGGGATGGGGTGGTTCAGGATTCATTCTGAATGCTGCCCTCCTACTTCTATCTTTGAAGAATTCTGAACCTATTTAGTGTAATGTTCTGTTGTCTCCAGAAACTGCCGATCGCTCTCTGGGAGGAGATCTGCTGTCTCAACTCAATCCCAGACTAGACTCTTCTTCCTCCAGAAAGCTTTCCCAACTCTGTCCTTAGAGTAGACTCTTCTTCCTCTCCAAAAGTACAGGATTGCTGGACTTGCAAATCCATGGGACGTCTTCTCCTTGACCCAATCCAGAACTGACTCTCCAGACTCTAACTCTAATTTCTCCTTTTATCCTCTCAGAGAATGGGCATGGGATAACTCAGGGGCTTGTGTGAAAAATACTTCAACCAATGAACTTGCTTGTTTGAACTAAAGGTGTGAACTTTGAGCTAGAGAATTGGTAAGTACCAACTTAGCACTTAGTAAGAACTTAACATCTCCCCCTTTCTTTTGATTTAGAAAATAGGGTGGTCATGACCTTGAAGCATAAATCCGTCAATATGGGAAGTATTACACATAATTACATAAATTACATAAACACATAGTAACATAGTAACATAATACATGCTAGAAGTATGTAACAAATAACATGATCAAATAATCATAAATTGAGAATTTATAAATGTCCATAAGTCCATTAGTCTCATCTTGTGTTAGAAAATCCAATGATTCCTGCTGGTTTTAAAGTTCTTTAACAGTCTTCTTATTAGCCATGCTCTTTCAGTGTCAGAAGTTTCTAGATCTTCTCCTTTGTTTTGAAGTTTTTCCCTTTTTCTGTCTCTCTCCAGGTGCTTGTTGCCACCCACCTGTTTCCTTCTTCATCTGAAGAAATACAAGCAAACCCTCTCTCCCAGGCAGTTAATCTATCTAATTTCCTCCTATTTAACACTTTCTAAATCTCTTCTCATCATCTGGCAATTACATTGGAGCTATTTGCATTGAACACAGCCCTGTTGGTTTAAAAGGCCTGTATTGTCCCCAAGTGTAATCCATTTTTGCAATCTTATTGCCTTTTGGCTGACTAATCAGGTAATCCCTTTCTTCCATGTGATTGCTTTTCAGCAGATAGATCACATCAGATTACTGACCTTCTAAAGGCTCTTTGGGTGTAACCTCAGATGCCATCATGCCCCACCTATTTTTTGATTGATATCTTGGAGCTGGGCTTTGCCTCTCATTTCCCAAGAACAATCTACATTCGGAGGCCCAGTGGAACCCCTTGTGACATTTTGGACATGGGGGTTTAGGTCTTCTCTCATCCTGTCTTCTCACTCTATCTCCATATCTACATTGAGCTCTTAGATGTCCAAGTTTTCCACATTGAAAACATTGCCGAAAGAATTGTGAGGATACCTAGTTTTTTCTTAAAAATCAAAATATTTCCCTTCTATACATACCAACTACCTGATCCAACCCTTTAGATGTGAAAACACCCTTCAAAGGGAGAACAGCAGGTTGCAATTACTGAATATCCTCTGGAAGAAGTTGGATTCTCACCTCATAAGCAAAGCCTCTGAATGATTGGCTAATTCAGTCTTGATATTAGATGAAGGTTCTGGCTAGTCTCAACTAGTTAAGAGGAGAGACAGACAGACAGAATAGAGCCTTAACAAATGGCACTCCTGTTTTTGCCCACTTATATGTTCAATTATTTGCCCTTTCCCTAAGAAAACTAGAGTTAAAATTCAGTTGAAATTTTAATCCCATATCTGTTATTACTAGCTGTGTGACTTTGGGCAAATTACTCAGTCTCTCAGATTTCTCACTTGTAAAATGAAGAGACCGGATTCTTCCAGTTCTATAATCTATCTTGGGTGGAATTTTTCAGACCCAAGACCTTCTAGACCTGGAAAAGTGCCCACATGTCTTGCTTGTGTAAAAATCTGATAGTAAATGAATTTGTATACAGGGTCATGGCTCCTTTGATGGAAAATCATAGATCCTGGTATTTGTATTAAAAGAAATTGGAGGTCAAATACTTACTGGGAAAATCTATAGACCTGGAAAATAGATCTAGGAGAGATAATCTGCGGATTATTGGACTTCCCGAAAACTATGACCAAAAAAAGAGCCTAGATTCTATTTTACAGGAAATTATCAAAGAGAACTGTCCAGAGATAATAGAAACAGAAGGGAAAGTAGATGTGGAAAGAATTCATCGAACTCCTTCTGAAATAGACCCTAAAAAAAGAACACCACGGAATATTGTGGCTAAGCTGCAGAATTACCACACAAAGGAGAAAATCCTGCAAGCAGCTAGAAAAAAACAATTTAAATACCAAGGTGCCACAATAAGGGTCACCCAAGATCTGGCTGCCTCCACATTAAAAGATAGAAGGGCCTGGAACCTGATATTCCAAAAGGCAAAAGATCAAGGACTGCAACCAAGAATGAACTACCCAGCTAAGTTTAGCATCTTTTTCCATGGAAGAAGATGGTCATTCAATGAAACAGAGGAATTCTATATGTTTCTAAGAAAAAAACCAGACTTAAACAAAAAATTTGATCTACATCCACAAGACTGAAGAGAAACAGAAAAAGGTACACAGAACCCTTGAGAACTGTAACTTTGTTGTGGGTATATAAAAAATACTCAAGGATAATTTGATTTTATTGATATAAAAGAAAAAAAGGGGGGTGTGGTAAAGGGAAGGAGGTCGGTTTAGAAAAAGGGGAAGGAGTGATAAAAAGAGGGAAACTACATCCCAGGAAGAGACATAGAAAATACACCATATCTGAGGGAACTTAGTGAGGGGGAGAATCATTGTGTGAATCTTACTCTCATCAGAAGAGGCTCAAAGAGTAAATAATTAACATATTTGTTTTTCAGAGAATTTTCTCTCACCTCATTAAAAGGGGGGAGAGGAAAAGGGGAAAGGAAAAGGAGAATAAGTGAAGGGACTTGGAGGGAGGGGGGAGGGATCCTAAAAAAAAAAAAAAAAAAAAAAGAGGGAGGGTTGCGCGTCACAAGGGGGGTTTGTAAATTAAATATCGGGGAGGGGGATCAGGGGGGTCAAGGGAAAAAAGTATAATCTGGGGATAATACGATGGCAGGAAATACAGAATTAGTAATTTTAACTGTAAATGTAAATGGGATGAACGATCCCATCAAACGGAGACGGATAGCAGATTGGATCAAAAAGCAGAACCCTACAATATGTTGTCTACAGGAAACACACTTAAAGCAGGGAGATACATACAGAGTAAAGGTAAAAGGTTGGAACAGAGCTTATTATGCTTCAGGTAAAGCCAAAAAAGCAGGGGTAGCTATCCTTATCTCAGATCAAGCAAAAGCAGAAGTAGATCTCGTTAAAAAAGATAAGGAAGGAAACTATATCCTGCTGAAAGGTAGCATAAATAATGAAGCCATATCAATACTAAACATATATGCACCAAGTGGTATAGCATCTAACTTTCTAAAGGAAAAGTTAAGAGAACTGCAAGAAGAAATAGACAGTAAAACTATAATAGTGGGAGATCTCAACCTAGCACTCTCAGATTTAGACAAATCAAACCACAAAACAAACAAGAAAGAAATTAAAAAAGTAAATAGAACATTAGAAAAACTAGGTATGATAGACCTTTGGAGAAAACTGAATGGCAATAGGAAGGAATATACTTTCTTCTCAGCAGTTCATGGATCCTATACAAAAATTGACCATATATTAGGACATAAAGATCTCAAAATTAAATGTAGGAAGGCAGAAATAATAAATGCCTTCTTCTCAGATCACAATGCAATAAAAGCTACATTCAGTAAAAAGTTAGGGGTAAATAGACCAAAAAGTAATTGGAAACTGAATAATCTCATCTTAAAAAATGACTGGGTGAAAGAGCAAATTATAGAAACAATTAACAATTTCACCCAAGATAATGATAATGATGAGACATCATATCAAAATCTTTGGGATGCAGCTAAAGCAGTAATAAGGGGAAATTTTATATCTTTAGAGGCTTATTTGAAGAAATTGGAGGCCAGCTGTTTATAAGATTTATCTTTTTGTACTGAACAGTTCCCAATGCATAGTAAGCACTTAATAAATGCTGATTGAATAGGGGAAAAAAAAAAAAGAAAGAAAGAAAAAAGAAAACATCGCCAAGTTTCTCTAGAAGTCCCTTGCCAGGAGGGACCCTGTCTTTCCATGTTCATAATGGTCTGGGTGTAAAAAGTATTTGTTCCCACTGTAGCACATCGTCTTATGATCTCCTCTAAAGGAGCATCTTTGTCTAATCCCCATATAATTCTTTTGCAAATCTCATTGGCATTTTCCTTAGCCAGATGTCTGGTCATTATTTCTGTAGATGCATTTTCTCCAATAGTTCTTTTGACAGCAGTTTGCAGATATCCCACAAAATCCGCAAAAGGTTCATTGGGACCTTGCTCTATTTTAGTGAAAGCCTCCCCCCGATCTTTCTGTCTGGGGAGGGAACCCCAAGCTTTTATTGCAGCCTTAGAAATTTGCTCATACACTGTCAGGGTATAATTAATCTGTTCTGAATTCTCTCTATACCAACCTTCACCAACTAAGTGCTCAAAAGTGAATTGTGTATTAACTCCTGTTTCCAAATTGCATCTGACGTGGTTCTTACATAATTCATGAAACTCTGCAAGCCACAACAGATTTTGTCCATATTCTAAACATGTCCTTGCTATGGATTTCCAATCATTCGGGGTTAGGACTTCATAAGACAAACCATCTAGTAACATTTTAACATAACTTGATGTAGCCCCATAAAGGGTACAACCTTTTTTCAAATCTTTAATTTTATTGAAATCTAGAGGTGTATATCTTCTCCTTTTTTGACCTACAGAGTCAATCTCTTCAATCACAGCATATGCGTGTATAAAATCACTTATATCCTGTCCTTCTCTCTTAGCTTTAACCAATGCTTTTTCTAATCTTGTCATAGGCTGCTTCACAGGTGATTCTGTTTGTTTTTCTGCCTCTTCCCCTCCTCCTTCTTGCTCCACCCCTGAAGGGTTAATTGAGGGAGGAGATGTGAAATGCTTCTGTTGCTCAGAATTGTACTTAACTTCATTGTTATCTGATTCATCCTTTTCACCTAGTTTAGTTGACACCTCCCCATTTTGCTCCTTCTTCTTTTCCTTTAGAATACCATTTTTTAAAGCCATTTGGATTAAATTGTAGGTATGAAGTGTATCTTTGGAAATTGAGTTTGGTTTGGAATTATAGTGTTCACCTAATTGCTCTCCTACTAATTTCCACTCATCTGGATCCAATTCTTTTTTCCAGAGAAAAACAAGGACATATGACCTGCACAGTTTTTAAAAGTTCAGTTATCTCCTCCAAAATTATAATCAATCCTTAGCTTTTCTTAACCTTGATAATGCTCTCTAAACATTTTCCTTGAACAGAAGGCATTTGCCCCATTTCACTGAAATTCTACTTTAGTTCTTTAACAAAGTTAAACAAAGTTTAACAAAAGTTTAACAAAGTTTCCTTGTTACTCATGCTTCTGGATTAGAGAGACTTTTCCACTGAGATCTGGATCAGAGGCTTTTCCACTGGAATCAGGATCTCGTCGAAGTGAGGGTCCCTGCTCAGGCGCCAAAATTGCGAAGGTCCAGGCTAGCTCCTCTGAAGGGCTCAGAATCAGTCCTTGCCCCACGTTGGGCACCAAAAGGTAATGTTCTGTTGTCTCCAGAAACTGCCCATTGCTCTCTGGGAGGAGATCTGCTGTCTCAACTCAATCCCAGACTAGACTCTTCTTCCTCCAGAGAGCCATCCCAACTCTGTCCTAGAGTAGACTCTTCTTCCTCTCCAAAAGTACGGGATTGCTGGACTTCCCAATCAATGGGACATCTTCTCCTTGACCCAATCCAGAACTGACTCTTCAGACTCTAACTTCTCCTTTTATCCTCCCAGAGAATGGGCGTGGGATAACTCAGGAGCTTGTGGGAAAAATACTTCAACCAATGAACTTGCTTGTTTGAACTAAAGGTGTGAATTTTGAGCTAGAGAATTGGTAAGAACCAACTTAGCACTTAGTAAGAACCTAATAAGAATCAAAGCTAGCCAATATAGCCTCCAGGCATCTGTGTCTAGACCCTTGTTCTACTTCCTATCTCCTTTCACTCAGCATCCAACTGTAGGCTTCAGGTTTCCTTGGCTTACTCCTGGTCTCTTGGTTAAAGGCCTCCCTCACTTATGATATCAGGTTGGTTTTGTTTGGCTGAACTCTTTCACAGAAGAATAGTGGAACAGAAACAGATTGCATCACTTCTAGATCACTAATGTTTTCTCTCAACATCCTTTTCTTGCTAAGGAGGTGAATAGTGGAAAGAATGGAGAGAAATACAAAATTCAAGCTGATAACTGAATATGAATGGAATCGGCTTCATAAAATGGAGGAATATAGCAGCATAGATGAACAGAATAGATTTTATGTGCCAGATCTGGAATCCAATTTAGTTTGAATCTATTCTTAGACACTTACTAGCTGTGTGACCCTACGGAATCTACTCCCTGTCTGACTCAGCTTTAACTGTAAGATGGGAATAATAGTAGCACTTATCTCCCAGGGTTGTTGTGAAGATCAAATGAAATAATGATTATAAAGCATTTAGCACAGTGCTTGGCACACAAAAATAAGTACTATATAAATGTTAGCTATTATTTTTAACTAACATTAATTGAGAAATGTTTAAAAAACAAAATACAACATAGACAATATTAATTTGTGGTTTTCTTACTCAATATCAACCCACAAGGGTCCATTTATAATTTAATTTGATATCACTTCCTTAGATTAACAATATTTAAAGGGAGAAGAAAAGTATAATTATAGCCCCATATTTTCTTTCTCTGAGGATAGCAAAGTGGCCAGTCTTTAACTCCAATCTTTTGTTTCCCTTCCTAGCAGAAAAGTCTCCCCTGGAATAGCATTGAAGGAGGAGATGTTAGTGATGTGTCTCTTCCTGCCTCCTTTGAAGTCATAGTCTTTCCACACAAGAAATACACTTGGAACACAAAGATTCACATAAAATTTAAATAAGAGCAAAATCTTTTTTTTTTTTTTTTTTTTTTTTTTTTTGCTTCAGGTGAGCTAAAAAAGAAAAAAAAATTATAGTATCAGAAAAAGCAACAATAAAAATAGATTTGATTATAAGAAATAAATAGGAATACTACATAATACTTAAAGATATATTTTGAGATAGAAGTTATAATTATAATTTTCTGAAGCAGAATTGAACTTTTATCTCCCAGTCCAAAACTTTAATCACCACTTTTATGCTACCACAATGGCCTGTCTCTACTCTAAAAGCCTTTCTAGCTTGTCTGTACTTAGTTAATAGTCAATAGACAATAAACATCCTCCAAAAGCTTACAATTAATGGAAAAAAGTAATACACAAAAGGCAACTGATACCAATAATGTGTGTGTGTGTGTTTAAGAGAGAAAGAGACAGACAGATACAGGGACACAAAGAGACAGAGAAAGAAACAAAAAGGTGACCCTAGAGGGTGTATGGCTTGGGGAATGATGCTAGACCAATTTATTAGTGGATTGAAAGCCAAGTCTTAGCAGCTGATAGTAAATAAAACAAGGCTGAAAAATCTGAGCTCTCTGTGGAAGATCTGGGGACAAGTTCATAGCTCTATATTCTTGCCCTTTAATGAGAAGCTATACTGGAATTTGTGTTCTGTTTGCAAAGCTTTCAAGAATCCATGGTTATTTCCATGGAATTAGAAGAAGACTTAATTGGGGGAGTAGTAATGAGCCAAGTAATGAAAATCAATAATCAAATGAAATGATTATCTATTGACATAAAATGATAAGGGAATCATTTCAGAATTAGCTATGTGAAGTCATATCACTCATTAAATAGAAGATCAAAGTAAATTCACTTTAGCAAAAAAAAAAAAAGACAAAGGTAAGAAGATACAATATGCAATTAGAGTAATTCTAACTCAGGCATTCAACTCCCCCCCCCCAAAAAAAAAAAAAAAGAAAAAGAAAATAAATGAAAGTAAAAGCACTGTCTGACTGGATTGCCTTTTCTTAGGGAAATTGAACTACTGCAAATCCTTTGCTAGAAGAAAATAGAAAGAACTACAAAGCTACTTCAATCAGTAAACTCTTAAACTCCTTGACAAAGAGCAGCTAAAACCATTTAGAGAACATTTTGAAAAACATCACAGACAATGAACAATATTGCCTTACAAAATAACCACAAAGCATATTGGGGTGTGTTAAGTGGACCTGCTTAAACCAGATTATCTTCACAGAACCAGAAACAAGACCAAACTAGAAGTGAATTGAAGCAGATCTATAGCAAACTATTATTATTAGCATGGATAGTGAGACCACATTTGGACACCACCACTTCAGTATCTAGGAATAAAAATATTACTTGAGAAGACAAAATCAGAGAGGATAGATGGACCTGGCTAAATATTACTGCAGAAAACCATAATGGAAGTAAGATTTTCTTACTCAGTAGTGTTTGGGGATTTACTTTCAAGATTTCTCAAAGATTTCAAAAGATTAGAAAAGGTTATAAATAATGCTGCTACCACAAAGACATTAGTAACTATTGACTCACCTACTCATTTTATCACTTTTATGAGAATAGTCTATACATAAATGTGATCTGGACTTGTCCAGGAATGTTTAGTCCTATTAATATGAAGAAAACATGTCAAATTGCCTGACATGGAGGCCTTTGTGTCTCTTACCTTGTGGATGGGTATAGCCTCCTTTGATTGGCTGCCTACTTCTTTAAAACTGGTGAGACTTTCTCTGTTTTTCCCAGCACTTTTTGTGCTTTTTCCAATCTGAATTTTTCCATAGCATGGATGCCATAAGTGAACTGATGATGGGGAAGGACTTCCTTCCCTGTTCCTTTTCTTTTACTCTATTTCCTTAAAAAGAGCCTGATGTTATTTATTTCTATTTTGTGTTGTTCATCACCTTCAGTTTCCAGAACCAGAGAGAGGATATCATAAGACTCAGGAGTTCAAGCCAACATGACTTCAGAGCCAAGATTATAGCCAGGATGATATAGTCAGCTAGCCTAGCATAGAAGCCCAGTGAAACTAGGGTACCTATGATTTAAGTCTGAGGGATAGTTTTGGACTTGGAAAGAGGATTGAAACCATGAACCTAATTCATTTCCTTTCTCCAGAAATTGTTCAGAGACTGAGGAAGGGGAAGTAGATTTTATTCCTATATATTATGGGAGTAGATTTGTATATTTGTGATTATTGCTTTTAAAGTAAATATTTTGGTATAAAAGCAAATCTGACTATTTAGCAGTTAAAAGAAACTGGGGTCTAGGAGATCTACACCCTATATTTAGGGGAACATCATCAGTGGGGCCTGAAGTCATTGGCAGAGAGCCTAGATATCCCACCTTCCCCAATTCCCTTTAAGGGTACCAGAGAAACACTTGGGTATGAAGGAGTGAAATCTAACACACAGCTTTCAGGCAGTAGGGAACATGGGGATCAGTGCTGCACATATATATAAGGATATCCTTTTTGAAAATATTAGTAGAAAACTATATCATTTGATGTTGTGATACTACTACTTAGCCTATACCTCTAAAGAACTCGAAGAAAGAAGAAAAGGAAAAAATATGGGATGACAAAAAATTAGAAAGTGGGAGTACTTATTCATTAGGGAAGGGATGAATAACTTGTAATATTATTATATTAATTATAATATGTTCATTGTGTAATTAAAATATCGTATATATTAATATATATAGATAAATAATGAACTAGGCAAATAATAGTGAAGAGACACTTTACACAATAACAAAATAGTAAAAATGTAGAAATTTGAAAGACTTAAGAATTTTGATCAATGATATTCCAGAAGACTGATGACAAAAAAAAACTGTTTTTTACCTTCTTATCAAGAGATGAGGGACATATTTTTAGACATGGGAATTTGTTTTACTTGACTGTGAATTTTTATTACAAGAGATTTGCTTTGTTTTATTTTGTTCCCTTTTTCAATTTGGTGGGTGGAAGGAGATTTAAAAATGTTTGAGAGACATAGTTTCTGGGTAAATAAATTATTTTATTAATAGGGTCAGGAGATTATTCATAAAAATATTCTTCTCTTAGACCAAAGATAATCACGCTGGTGGATTCACAGTTTATATACCCTTCAAAACAGTAGGTGGTCCATCAAACAGTAAACAAATTTAATTAGTTAATAGGACTGAGAGGTGGGCTATATTAAAATAAAAGGCAGTATACCTCTTGAATAGGCAAAGTTATCTTTATGCCAGACCATTCATAGCTTTAGGCTATGAATTCAAAGAACGTATACCCCACCCAAACCTGAGAAGAACACAATAGCTTCCAAGGTGGGTCCTTGAATAAGAAAGTGAGTCCAGTCTGGTTATTTAGCAAAGTCCTTAAGAACTGAACTTAAAGTCTGGACTTTCTAAGAAGATGAGAAAAGCTCTGAATATCCTTAAGATATTATTAGCAATTATTTCAGAAGATAAATGTTAATTGAAAATTTTATTTTTAAAAACTCACAGAAAGACAGAAGGAAATAGAGACAAACAAGTCAGCTTTGAAAGTTACAATTTATTGTTTACTTTAAAGGAAAAGCAGGTTTTATCTTGCAGTTTCATATGCAATTCTGTTTTCTTATTCTACTTTGCATATGTGATCATTTTATTTGTTGTTTATTTAATCCAGAATAAAAATGAAATAAAAGGTGATTTAAGTGGAATAAGCAGGCTCATAATTTTGCAGTTTTACTGCAAAACTATTTTACAGTTGTCAGACAATTGACTGAATGCTGCAGAAAATATAAGCTTCTTTTCAGTTTAATGATTATTGACTACAAAAAAAAGAGAATTTTATTTGGTAGTGCAAATATTTAATTTCTCCTTTAAGGTGTTCACAAAGCAGATATTAGGATCATTTAGATGCTACTAGCCCTAGTTCTAGACTTCTTGGTAACCATCTTCTCCAGGAGCAAATCCTCCAAGGGTAAGCTACCACAACTAACACCAGCCACTGACTATGTGCCACCAGTAGGCAGGTCAAAATAGACTAAGAAAGCAATGTGTCCTGAGAGGGAGGGTATGGCATTATCAATGTAGTTTGTGTAAGTTTGGGGTTCCAAGGAATAGGCAGCAATTCTACTTATGTTGCCAGGGGGAAAAGCTTGAAAGGCATACAGTTGGGGAAGGTCCCTTAGTCATGGCTCTTGAATGGGAGGTCATGACTTACCAAGTAGGGGGTATCTGGGTTTTCTCATCTGTAGAAATCCTTTTATGTATTATCTCTCCATACTTGAATATGAGCAAGAATTTGAAAGCAGGAACTATCTTGCCTTTTTTTCTATTTCTATCTTTAGTGATTAATTGTACTTTACATGTGGTATGTGTTTAATAATTTTAATCCATTTATCTTTTCATTGCACCCACAATTTGTTGTTCAGTTGTTTATTGTGTCCAATTCTTCATGACCCAATGGACCATAATGCACCAAGCCTATCTTCTATGATCTCTTGAAGTCAGTCCAAGTTCATTTTCCTTATTGCCATGACACTCTCTAACCATCTCATCCATCCATCCCCTTTTCTTTTTGCTTTCAATCTTTCTCAACTTCAGGAGCTTTTCCAATAAGTCCCATATTATCATCCTGTGGACAGAATATTTAAACTTCAGCTTTGATATTTGACCTTCCTGTGAATAGTCTGAATTAGGTACAACTATAGAGACAACTGATCAAGATATTCTGCTTATCATACTCAAATGAAATATTCAACAGGGAGGCACACACGTACCAGATGTAGTCAGCATAGTTATAGGTAGTGTCCTTTGGGTCAGACATAATGATACATGCTTGCAATCCCAGTTGCCTAGGAGGTTTTGTACTGCAGTGGGTTATGCTGAATGGGTATCTATACTAAATTTGGCATCAATATGTTGAGCCCCTGGGAGTAGGAAAACTCCTCAACTAGAAATGGAGCAGATCAAAATTTTCATGATAATCAGTGGTAGGATCATTGTATATATTTTCTGCTTCTTCAGGATGGAGAAACCTAATCTTTAAAAAAGAAAAGATTTAAAAAGGAAAGAAAAAGAAAAAAACTGTCTTTTGCAAAGTCTTAATAGAAAAGATTTTTGCTTATGGATGGAGTTTTCCAGATCTTCCTTTGTGTGGAATGCATTGTGCTGATTGTATTAAATCCTGAAATATTATATGGAGTCTTTTCTGTGACATCCATCATTACTCAACAGGAGTAAGTATAGTCATCCTGTGGGAAAAATAAATGGGATGAAGACTATCAGTAATGACAATAGTACCAAAACATTTGGATACAACCACTTCTGATGTCCTATCTTTGGGAATTAAAAAAGTGTTACTTAAAAAGATAAAACTACAAAGAATGGCTGGATCTGACAAAATATTACAGAAGGAAATCATGCTGCAGGTGATATAATTTTATAAGTATTTAGGGATTGATTTTCAAGATATCTCAAAGATGGAGATTCCTTTGAGTTAAGATAGAAATAGTCTAGCTTTGACTCAGAACACCACTGAATAAAGTCCATTGGTACTGTAATTTCCAATTACAGGTAATTGGAAAGACACTGTAAAGGGACAGTGAGCTGAACACAGAATTAAATAAGAATAAATCATCATAGAAAACTGTATAGCACTTGTTGGTGAAATGGTGAATTAGTTAGTCATTTTGGAAAGCAATTTGGAATTATGCCCAAAACTGGAGCTAGAGGCAGGAAGAGCCAGATTTATATCCGGCCTCATTTTCTATCTGTATGATCCTAGGCAAGTCATTATAGTTTCTCCCAGTCTCAATTTCCTTATCTGTAAAATGGGGATTTTAATAGCAGTACTTCCCAGGATTACTATGCATATCAAATCATTGTAAAGTGCTTTGTAGACCTTAAAGCACTAGTTATTGTTATTATTGTTGTTACTAAACTATGAAAATAGTTTAATCCAACAATAGCACTTCTAGGCCTCAAGGGAGATTTATTTTTTAATTAATTGATTTTTTAATTATTTACTTTGTATTTTTATTTTTTAAAAGTTTTGTTAAAGCTTTTTATTTTCGAAATATATGGATGGATAATTTTTCAACATTGACCCTTGCAAAATCTTGTGTTCTAAATTTCCCCCCCTTCTCCTCACCCTTTCCCTTTGATGGCAAGTAATCCAATATATGTTAAGCATGTTAAAAATATGTTAAATCTAATATATATATATATATATACATATATACACATATATATGTATATATATATATATATATACATATTTATATAATTATGCACAAGGAAAAGAAAAAAATGAGAAAGAAAACCATAAAAAGAGTGAAAAAGTTATGTTATGATCTATACTCAGTTCCCACAGTCCTCTCTCTGGGTGTAGTAGGCTCTCTTCATCACAAGATTATTGAAACTGGCCCGAATCATCTCATTGTTGGAAAAAGCCACGTCCATTAGAACTGATCATTGTATAATTTTCTTGTTGCGGTGTACAATGATTTTCTGGTTCTGCTCATTTCACTTAGCATCAATTCATATAAATTTCTCCAGACCTTTCTGAAATCATCCTGCTAATCGTTTCTTATAGAACAATAATATTCCATAACATTCACATACCATAACTTATTCAGCCATTTTCCAATTGATGGGCATCCACTCAGTTTCCAGTTTCTTGCCACTACAAAAGGGGCTGCCACAAACATTTTTGCACCTGTGAGTCCCTGTCCCTCAAGAAGATTTTTTTAAAAGGGAGGAGAAAGAAGAAGGTCTCTAGGTACAAAAATATTTGTAGTAGCATATTTGTTTTTAGCAAAGCACTAGAAACAAAGGAAATATCCATTAAATGAGGAATGGCCAAATTGTTGTTTATAATGGTAGTAGAATATTACTATAATATATGAAATAATGAATGTGGGTTTTGGGGGAAGTGATATGTTAGTGGTAGTATTATCACAAAATAGAAGAAGAAAAGAGAGGGTCATGGAAACATTTTTAAAAATCAATAAAAGGAAACAGAAGAAATAGATAAAGACAGTCATGAAAGCAACATTGTGAGAATTGAATAGAGGTTTAGTTTCCACAGTTGCGAAAACTGAATTGAGAAATACAAAAAAATAAAACTTAAATGAAAAAATTGAAACCTAAGAAATGAGAGTCTAGAATGTGTAACAAAAACAAAAGAAAGGGGGAAATGCAATTAGAAAGGGAGATTCAGATGTATAAAAAGAAAAGGATAATGTAACCAGGGTAGAAATTTAGAATAGGAATTAAGAAGTGGGAAAAAAAAGGGGGGGACAGATGTAATGATGTGATCAGAGGAAGAGACATACTCAAGAGGCAGAATTAGACTCTTCAGATAATATTCAGCCAATAGGAAATCAGGGGAAGGATTGAACTACTTCCAAATGAGGTGAACACCAAGGGAGGAATAATGATGTTATCAGGGATGGAGATTCACACTCATGTGGGCCAATTATCTTGTGTGGCATTGCACATTCCTGATAGGTTGTGATCTCTGTTTCTCAGCCTATGGGGCATCAAAGGACAGACTTGCCTATTGGGGTATAAAAAAAGAGGACAAGAATTGATTCCAGGAGTATCTTATACTATAGAATACTCACAACTGCAGTTATGAAATTAAAGACTTGTAACTTCACTCCTCCCAAGTCCAGTGGAAATATTTCTTACAACATTGAATACATTATAGCCTTTTTTAAAAAGGCAACTTATGTATAATATAAACATGTGGTTTCAGATATAATTCTGGTTTTTTTATTTTACTTTGTATGGGAAACTTTGCTTTTTGGTACTGTTAGAATAGTTAAATGTAGTCTTTACATTGGGTAGAAGCACTTGGCTTCCTCTCTATCATCTTCTATTCTATCACAAGGACACTTTCCTAATAAAGGTAAAGATTTGGAGCAATACCTGGGATTGTCATTAAATCTTCATTTTATTTCATGTGGCCCATCATTGTCTTCTATATCTTCTAGTGATGTTCAGACCTGAAGTACCCTAGAGGGCAAATATTTGCTGATTTGGAGAAGAAAAACAAGACAAGAACTAACTTATAGATCTAGCAACTACAGCCATCTTTAAAAGTTACTTTTTACTGAATATCATTCCCACCCTATTATTTACTTCTCTCCCCCTTCTTTTGCAGAAAAAGTTGCTCTCAGAAAAGGGTATGAATATAAGTCATTGCATTATCTTTTTTTGTTTCTAGTGGTTTTTAAATTTTATTTTAATTAAAACTTTTTAATTATAAAACATATACATGGGTAATTTTTTCAGCATTGACCCTTGCAAAACCTTCTGTTCCAGATTTCCTCTCCTTCCCCCCCCCCCCCACTCCCTGCCCCAGATGGCAGGTAGTCCAATACATGTTAAATATGTTAAAATACATGTTAAATCCAATATATGTATACATATTTATGATGCACAAGAAAAATCATATCAAGAAAGAAGAAAAAGAGAAATTGAGAAAGAAAACAAAATGCAAGCAAACAACAACAGAGAGAATGAGAATTGTGTTCCATACTCTGTTCCCTTGGTTCTCTCTCTCTGGGTATAGATGACTTTCTTCATCACTGAACAAGTGGAACTGGTCTAAACCATCTCAATGTTGAAGAGAGCCACATCCATCAGAATTGATTATCATATAGTCTTGCTGTTGCCGTGATCTTCTGGTTCTGCTAACTTTACATAGCATCAGTTCATGTAGGTCTTTCCAGGATTCTCTGAAATCATCCTGCTGGTCATTTCTTATAGAACAATAATATTCCATAACATTCATATACTATAACTTATTCAGCCATTCTCCAACTGATGGGCATCCACTCAGTTTCCAGTTGCTTGTCACTATAAAAAGGGCCACAAACATTTTTGCACATGTGGGTCCCTTTCCCTCCTTTAAAGATCTCTTCGGGATAGAATCCCAGTAAAAACATTGCTGGATCAAAGGGTAATTGCGTTATCTCTTTCAGTGGTATTTGTTTTTAAAATCATATCTTTGTAGAACAAAAGTCTTTGTCCTTTATCAAATAAGGTGGGAGCAATGTGCTTTTTGAGTAGTAAAGGTAAGGGCAGCTAGGCAAGATATGGGTTGGAGGGAGTGTGAAGGGGCAGCTAGATGGCAGAGTGGATTAAGTGCCAGGTCTGACTTCAAATTTGGCTTCAGGCTCTAATTAGTTGTATGACTTAGTGGAAGTCACTTAATTCTGTTTGCCTCAGTTCCTTCACCTATCAATGAACTTGAAGAAGGAAATGGCAAATCACTCCAGTGATCTTTGTCAAGAAAATCCCAAATAGGATCATGAAGAGTTGGACATAACTGAAAATGGCTGAACAACATCAACTCACAACATTTTTCATCCACAATTACATGTCAAGTATTTTGTGTAAAAGATACTAAAGAAACAAACAAAAATTATACCTTATCCTCTAGGAGATAAGTATTGAAGTTTATGAGAATTAGGTTTTAAATAATCATTTTCTCTGCCACCTAACTCTGGAGTATAAATTGCAATGAGATAACTCATCTCAAACATTCTCATCCTTCCTATTTCTAAAACTACTATGTCTTCAATTAAGGAATAGTATTTCCTTCAATTAAAGAACAACCAAAACCAAATTTGTAGCTTTTCTTTGATCCACCTCCCTACTCCCATCTCATTCTTGCTGAATAGTAGAGCTTAAAAGCAATTCTATCTATCAGTCAGTAACATGCTGCTTATGCATGATAGAGTATACTTTCCCCCACCCCCAAGCTGGGTAGTCTGGGTGGGCAAGGGAAGAGAATATATGCTGCTTCAGGGTGGCAGTTAAATGCCAACTGTCACTTCAGAACTTTAAAACATAAGACATGGTGAAGAGCAAATCAGCTGAAAAGAGAAAGTTGTCTATCTCCCTGTTCAATAACAGCTTTAATATATCCATTTTGAAGTTTGAAGCTGTACTATATGTTGGCAAGCTTGGATGTATGTTGACTTTTCAAAAGACTCCTTGATGCAAAAACAAGAGAGTTGTCAGTTCACCATAATCCACATTGTTGTGTGAATTACTCTAATGAAAAGTAATTGGTATATATATATAGTTCCTTAAATTTTTCAGAGAGCTTTGCAATACATTATTTCACTTGATTCTCAGAACAACTTAGTGAGGTAAGTTCTTTAGATATTATTCCCATTTTAAAGACGAAATGGAGGCTGAGATAGGCTGTTTTCCAAATTGATAACAGTAAATATGTGTTATGAATGAGATCAAGGGTATGAGAAGCCCCAAAATGATTAAAAGTCTCCTGAGTGAAGGGGCATTTATTATGTTCCTCCAGGAAGCAGGAGCTCCGCTGGTACAGAGGTGAATCAAAGCCTTCCCAAGTATCACCTGGTCTCCTCCCAGCCATTTCTGATTGGTCAATATTCTGCTAATTAATAGCACTTCTCTCTCACCTTCTTTATACCTTCCTAGATATGATCCCTCTCCTTTGTCATGTTCAAAGATGGTGGAAAACTCCTTCTACTGGGTATGTTGGTAATATGCAATTAGTGCTTTAAGCATGCTCATTCATCATTTGTCTTTGCCAGGTCATTGACTGTGACTAGTTTGAGCTGGATCAGGGGCTGTGTGGTAAGACTGTGGTTGGAAAGGAGGTATGGACCCATTTCTAATTGGTTGAATCCACCTGTTACGCAACTTTGTTAACTACTATCATATTTCTCAGAATTCTAGCTCTGTGGAAAACAAACTGTTTTGTTACCCATCCTGGGGTCCATCTGTCACAGTATGTAAGGTAAAATTTAGATACAGATCTTCCTTATGTCAAATCTTTCACTCTATTTACTATGCCAAACAATGAAAATGAAGAGGAAAAACATAAAAGCAGGTAAGAAACTCTTTTTAGTGAAATATTAGGGCAAAGAGCAAGAAAAATGAAAAGTTGAGTGAGGTTATCTACTTAGCACATCATGGATAATACCAATAAATAGATTTTTTTTTAAAAGATATTATCGAAAGAGAGAAAAATAATACATTTCAAGAGGCCAAAGTCAAGATGAATATTGCAAAACCAAATCACCACTACCATATATCAGTCTATGGCTATGCCCTTAGTAATAGGGAATAATATCATTGCAAATATAAGGCAGTCATAGAAATTAGTATTGGCTCACAGGCCCAACTCAAAAGATATTTGAATAGATCTAAAATCATGTTTTTCACGAGAAGTTTGAGTAAAAATGGAAAATTAATTTTTTACTTGGCTTCTCCCTTTCTAGTGTTAT
Organism: Sminthopsis crassicaudata; assembly: GCF_048593235.1. Classification (NCBI taxonomy): domain Eukaryota; kingdom Metazoa; phylum Chordata; class Mammalia; order Dasyuromorphia; family Dasyuridae; genus Sminthopsis; species Sminthopsis crassicaudata. The sequence goes on along the minus strand of NC_133619.1, from coordinate 270,660,383 downwards.
ATTTATTTAGGCTATAGGTGATAGATAATACAGCAGATCAGCCCTATGATATTGGTAAAAATAGGAAAAGCTCATGACAATTAAAAATATTATTTGTGAAGTTTCCATAAAAGATGATGGAATTCTGTTTGCAAGTTAGAATAAATCATGGTTATATTAGCAGACCTTTTATATTTTCTATAATTTTGTTTGATATTAACCCTATAAATAAGCTTTTCGTTATATGAATCAGGTTTCTACAATTTTGTCAGGCTGTTAAACATTAAGTATAAATTGTTTATTAGTATTTTAATTTTACATTTCTACAACCCATAAGAATAACTATTTCTTTTGTAATAGTTGATAATATTTGTAGAATAAGCCTTAGTTAAGAATGCTATTGAATTAGTTGTTGCTTTCTAACTAGATAATTTAAACATAGAAATATGCTGGTTAATCTAATTTCAAAAATCTGCAATTTTGTTGATGTGTATATACTCACTGCAATATGACAGACTGAAAACTCATTTTTGAGACTTGCTGATTGAAACATTAATCACTTTGCAATCAACTTACTTATAAGCCTCTCTGAATTTAACTAGGCTAAATTCCTTAGAAAGTCTATCATCCAACCCAAATTTCTATTTCTAGTTTGGTAGGATTTGCAAGAAGGTGGATATAATATTTGGCAATGTGGGGTAGCCTCAATGTCACAAGTTGGCATCAGAGTAGAAATTATATGTAGGTGACTAATCTTAATTAATTTAGTTAAAATTCTAACTTTCTGAATATTTTTACATCAAGTAACAAAGATTTATGATACAAAGTAACAATAAGTGTTTATTATATTCAATTTTACAATATAAAGGAAGAATATAATGATGAACATGTTGTATGACACTTCCTTCCTCCCGTCTTCTCATCCCCTGAAAACAAAAAAGAATGAAAATCATTTACAAAAGCTCACCTACTCTGTTAAGCGAGGGAAGAGAAAATAGAAATACAGCCAAAGCTACAAAGATCCCCAAATAAGAGCCTCTTATCTAACTATAAGAAAACATTTTTCATCCCTAAAAGTAATTCATTATGAGCATGTTATATAAAATTACTGATATAGTTATCTTTAAATCTAGTAAAGCTAGTAAAATTGCTGAATAAGACGCTGGTATGAACTTTATCATGAAATACTAACTATAGCATGATATAACCACTACTTTTCACTTCATTATAACGTTCCCTAAGCAATATATTAATTTCTTTATCCATTAAATCATTAAAATATTTTATTGAGACTGCAATATTCATGGCACTATACTAGATATTATGGGAAATAATAAAAAAAATAAAATATAGCTTTGGCACTTGATTGAGTTTTCAATCTATATACATAAATAATACACTATGAAAAAGAGGAGGGCAACCAAATGGTTAGAGCACTGCTTTGAAGTCAGAAGGACCTAAATTCAAATGTGTCCTCAGATACTTAACACATATTAGCTAGAAGTCTCTTTTTCCAATTGCCTTGCAGCAAAAAAAAAAAAAAAAAAAAAGTTTTAGTGAATGAGAGTTTATTAGCAAGATGTTAGGAAACTCCATAGAAAAGAGAGCTTATTTCCAGATCCAGGGTAAAACTTCATAGAGGTCATTTGAGCTGAGGTTTGATTAAAGGTTTGGAATTTCAGGAACTGGGGACAGGAGGAGGATATTCTAGACTCTATGTAAGATCTCATAACTGAATGTGGGGGTCACAAAATTATGATTTATACTTAGAAAATGTGTGACTTGTATGCCTATTTCATATACCTATATACCCAGGGTCATGTAAAAATTTCTAGAGCAAAAAGCAGTCTTGAGTAGAAAAAGTTTAAGTAGCCCTATTTTAGAGCATGCTAGCTGTACAGGAAGAGAACTAGTCAAGAAACAAGGAAGCTGTCAAGAAAGGTAAGAGAACTAGGAAAGGACAGACATAGAAAATTATATTTTGAATATCTCATGCTAATTTAAATTAGTTGTTGTCTTTTGTTCTTGAAGAGGACCAAAATGATATCACTATGTTAGTTGAGTTACAGTGTGTCCAACTGGCTGATCAGACCAATATAAGCTCAGAGTGCTCTTCCACAGGTTGGACACAAGTAGTGACTATGAACATTTGGAGTGGATTCTCTAACTTTGCACATCTCGTGTTTGAGCAAATTCAGTTTGGCTTTGTTCATAGAGCACAGCATCTTCTCTGATGAGAGTATGCCATAGTAGATGGTCCTGAGTGGTATGACATGATCTCCCATGTCATACAATATAGAGAGCCACAGATAGTGGAGGAACTTTGGGTGAGGAATAAGATCCTTCAGCCTAGAGGGAACCTACTGACAATGTCTTGTTCAGCAGTCATCTCCTCTTGAGGGCATCTCAGCTTTCATGAGTAGTCAGAGGGTGTGACAACCTGGGTTCTACTAGAAGCAGAGATACTTTCAATAAAGAAGCATTTACCTAATAATAGCAAGGTGCTTAGTTAGCACAAGCTCATTGTGGTGTAGTGATGCAATTGTACTAGGGTATTTAAGGCTAATTGAGAACTTTAAATAAATGGACTTCATATTTGACCATCCATGTGGGTTCCCGCTTTATCACTCCTCTTCTAAGACCAAGGACTTGGGCTGGTACCAAGATCCTCCAGAGGAATAGTCCGAATGGTACAATCCAATCAATTCTAAAATTCTTGAGAGACCTTAAGAGTGTTTTTATATTGCTTTTTCTGAACATCTTGTGAACACTTGCCCTCTGTGAGTTCTAGTTCAGAATTCCAGTATCAACTTAATACCTTCACTCTATACTTCAGCTATGGATGCAAGGTGTTAAAGTGGATAGAGGGTAGGGTCTTAATTCAAATCTGGTCTTAGACAGTTACTAGTTGTATGACCCTGGGCAAGTTACCTAATTCTGTTTGCTTCAATTTCCTTATCTATAAAATGAGCTGGAGTAGAAAATAGCAAAGAAAAGTCCAAATGGAACCACAGAGTCTGAAATGATTGAACAACAACAACAAAGTACAATATATTTCAGCTCTCATAGAAATTATATACCTTTTATTTATTTCATCACTGTGTGGTACGGAAATGGTGAGGGGTCACCATTTAATAAAAAAGCTGGAGAGAGCTCTAGAGAAAAGCAAAGTTTATTGTACATTCTCGCGAGAAGGGCGTCCCACACTTCCAGTAGACAATCGAAGAGAGGAAGCACCTCCTGTGGGCAGGACAGCACTTTTAATCCCTAATGCAAAATGCCCCCTCCCACCACTGACTCTCATCCTCATTGGCTGAGAGTCTTACATTCTAAATGCAAGATCTACCCATGAAATTGAACTTGACCAATAAGTACATAGTTGCCCATATTTGGATGAAATAGGGAGATGATATCATAGGAGGGGAAGGCAATGTCCTTTGCTCGAACTTCAGAGTCCTTCAGGCCTACTCGAACTCTGAAGTAGATGAAGCCTTACTCGATTTTCGCAACTGTCTTGAGAGATCTCACCTCATCTCATTCATCACTAACCAGTGTTCCAGTCATGATTCATGACTGAAATTCTTTTGACTGTAAACTCCTATCCAATTCTTTCCCAGAATCAGCTCTTTGAACTCTAGTCTTAGCAAACTTTTAGTACAACCTCTAGTCACTTTGCCCTTTTCTACTTTCTCAGTCAATTATCCTTCCTTTATGTTCTTTCTTTCAAAATCTGGTCAGCAATTCAACTTAAAGATTTTCTATACCCTGAATTCCTTGTTCCTTCCAAATCAAGGTCCAACCTTCATTTACTCCCCACTTATCCATTCTTCTCTACAACTGATGGGTGGAACTGCAGGAAATCATATAAGTGGTAACTTGGTTTATTATAGATACATGCTATCTAATCTTATTTGATTCATATCTGTCTTTTTACTCTTCTCTTAACTTCCTAACACATTTTGGACAGCATCTGTTCCAAACCTTCTCTTTATATCTCTTTATTTCTTGAAACAAGAGTGTAATCCTCCTGCCTTTTCTCATCTCTTCTACCCTTGTTATTCCTTCAATGCATTCTGGCTTCCTGACTTCATCAAAAAGCTGAAATTTCTCTCTTCAAAGTTACCAATGATTCTTAATTGCCAAATCCAATAGTCTTTTCTCAATTCTTATCCTCCTTCTTGATTTCTCTGTACTCTTTGACACTCAAATCACTCTCTTTAGAGAGAGATCCAATTTCCTGCTTATCTTGACCCTACTCTTTCCTGGCTGCACAACTGTTTGATGACTCCAGTCTCCTTCACTTCATCCAAGTTATGACCACTAACCATCTCCTGGACGTACCTCATTGGTGAAGTAAATGAGCACTGGGCCTACAGTTAGAAAGACCTGAGTTTAAATCTGGCCTAATTCACTTCTTCTACCTCAGTTTTCTCAACTGTAAAATGAGGATAATAATAGCACCTATCTTCTAGGGTTATTGTGGGTGATCATCAAATAAGGTTTTTAATCTTAACAGTGTCTGGCACATTAAGTGAGGCAGGTGACCTTGCATAGCCCTCACTTAAATCCAATTCACTTGCTTGTCATGTTCTTTTCCACAATGGACAAAAAACACACATAGTAGGCATTTAATAAATGCTTCCTGTTTTGTCATTCAGTTCCTTATAATCCAGTTTTTCCTTTCCAGTCTTCTTGTACCTTAACCTCCTCCCCTGCAAATACTCTTTGATCCAGTGATGCTGGCTTCCCTTGTTATTTCTCAACTAAGACACTTCTGGTTACCAGCATTTTCCCTGTCTGTACACCAAGGTTGGAATGCTTTCTTCCTCCTTATCTATCTCCTCGGACTGAAGCAGAGGGAAGAATTTATTAAGCACCTTCTATGTGCTAAGTGTTTTATAAATATTATAGTTATATGAGTTATAAATAGTTCATTTTACAATGAAGGAAACTGAGGCAGAATTCCTGAGGAAAGGAATTGGTTTTTTGTTTTGCTTTTCCTATCTCAGAGAACTTAGCCCAATTCCAGGGACATAGGAGGCACTTAATACCATATTAATCCACTGAGTGACTTTCTAAGGGTTTTAATTTTCATCTCTATTTAGATGATCCCCAAATCTGTAAATATAACCCTTATTTTTTATAGAGTTTTAGTCCCTACATTATCAAATTTCTTTTAAGAATTTCATTACATTTCAAGTTAAACTTCATGTAATATGGGCAACTGGAATTCAATATGTTCAAATTGGAACTTATTTTCTAATTTCTAAAAATCACCCCTATTCGATTTGAATGTAAAATATTAGCACTACTGTCTATCTACCCAGGTTACTTATACCTTCGGAATCCAATACTTAATGTGCAACAAGAAAATTGGATTTACACACATATATTGTATCTAGGTTATACTGTAACACATGTAAAATGTATGGGATTGCCTGTAATCTAGGGGAGGAAGTAGAGGGAGGAAGGGGAAAATTTGGAAAAATGAATACAAGGGATAATGTTATAAAAAAATTACTCATGCATACACACTGTCAAAAAATTATAATTCTAAAATTAATTTAAAAATAAATAAATAAATGAATGAATTTTTTAAAAAAAAATCACCCCATTCCTATTTTTCCTATTTAGTTCTTTTACCCCCAGAAATTAGCTCAGTCCTTGGCTCATAGCTTGAGCTTAATAATTATTGAAAAAATTAATGAAAGCTATATTATTAGCATATTTAAAGTATGCTTGAGATACAAATACAAAAGTGAAACAGTTGTCCTCTGGAAGTCTATATTCTCAAGGAAGAAGACAACAGGTAAGAGGAGAGAGGTAGCCATAAAAAAGTTTTCAATATCCTAATCCCTCCTATCCCACAAGAGGCCAAATCTCTTTGAAGACCTTGTCTCCCAGTTTTCCCCATTCAAAAGTTACCATTGCAAGTTTACCTTTCCCCTTCAAGGGCAGGGAACATTCTTGAGGTCAAGACAACCATAGGCCATCAAGAACTCAAAACTAGATACCACTATCTCCCACTCCTCCAATTAAGGTGATAATTTTGTATGGCTGGAGAGTGATATTATAAATATCCAAGTGGCCCTCAATAGAAAAAAGGTTCCCTATCCTTGATATAACTCTCAGCATCCAGTCTGATCCAGCATGCAGCTCCTTTGGCTATTAAAAAATATCCTTCACAATGTGGCTTCTACTTTTTTAGATATTTCATATTCTATTTTCCCACTACATTGTTCTACTTGTGGTTTCCCATACCCAGGATTCTATATCCTGCCTATTACTGTCTATGCATAGTTATTTCCTCAAGGCTTGAAATGTTTTCCTTTCTACATCTGCTCCCATTGCAGATGCAAAGCCTTTCTGGATCTTACCTTCCTCTTACAACTCTGTTGCCTCTCCTGGAAGTTAGCTTTGCATATAATTTTGTTTTAGTTCCCAAAGAATGCAAGTTATTTGAGGGCAGTGACTAGTCTGATTTTTTTTTTTTTTTTTTTTTTTTTTTGCCTTTTGAATCTTCTTACTGAATCATCCAATGCCTAGAATAATACCTCAAATTATAATAGATAATAAATGCTTAAACTGACAAAGTGAAATTATAGGGATTATTCAAATTTGGAGAAATAGCTTGGTTTAGTGGATTAGGAGTCAAATTTGTGTGTCAAGAACAGGGCTAGCCTCTCAATTTTCAAGGAATGAAAATCCCTTCTGTCAAGGAATTTATTTTTATGAGGAAGGCAACCATTATAAACATACTTACAGAATAAATACAAATAAGTTAAATACATGGCAATTTGGGAGGGATAGCAGAGATCAGGAAAGGCTCAATTTTAGAGGTAGCCTTTGAATTGTGTCTTTAAGGAAGAGAAAGATTTTAATCTATCAATAGGAGAGTTTTTCAGATTTGTGAAGTGGAGTGGATGAAGGGAATAGAAATTGTAAAGCTTGAGATGGGATATGGGATGCAGTGTGTGTGGGATTTCCAGAAGCTGGATTGGTGTGTAGTCAGGGAATAATATAGAATTAATCAGGAAAGATAAGTTGGGGTCAAGTTTTGAGGGCAAAAATTGAACAAAGGAAGTTTTTTTTTTTAATCCTAAAATATGCATTGAAGAGGAGAGGCATATACAATATAATTTATTATAAGATGGAATTTTTAACAGGCACATATCAAAATTTGGCCATGACCAAACTCTCAACTCAAGAGTAAGATCAAGTCTTTTTTTTTTTTTTTTTTTTTTTTAATAGTTTTTATTTACCAGATATATGCATGGGTAATTTTACAACATTGACAATTGCCAAACCCCTTGTTCTAATTTTTCCCCTCCTTCCCCCCACCCCAGATGGCAAATTGACCAATATATTTTGAACATGCCAAAGTATAAATTAAATACACTATATGTGTACATGTCCAGACAGTTGTTTTGCTGTACAAAAAGAATCAGACTTTGAAATAGTGTACAATTAGCCTGTAATTGTACAGGAAGGAAATCCAAAATGCAGGCGGACAAAAATAGAGGGATTGGGAATTCTATTTAGTGGTGTAAGATCAACTCTTAAGGAAAAATGTTCACTTTGGCAGATTTGTGGAAGATGATACTAGATTTAAAGTAGGATGACTAATCAGAGGGCTTTTATTTCCTCATCTAGGGGAGCAGTATTGAAGCCTGGAACCAAGATGTGGTTGTTATTAACAGAGGGGGAAGGGATCAGATGCAAGTGATATTGTGGTTGAAATGGGCAAGATTTGACAACTGATTGGATATATTGGGTAGGCAAGAACAAAATGTGGAGGTCAAGTCAAGGTAATAAACCCATGAGACAAGAATAATAGCAAGTATCTAACAGAAACAGAGAAGCATGGAAGAAGGGTGGATCCGGAGAAAAAGATAATGAGTTCTGTTTTGGACACAAGTTGTCTCCAAGACAATTTATCAGTCACATGGTGACTTTTGCAGATGCAGTTACAAACCCCAACTCTCATGTATCAATTCAATCTATCTGCAGAATCTCAGACCCCTTACAGTTATACAAATGAAATGTAATATACCACAAGGACTAAAAGATGTGGAGAAAGCATAGTAGATCAAATATGAAATATAATCTACAGAAAACTGGAAAGTTAGTCTAGTTTCTACTCTCAGTGGAAATATGCACGTTTATGCTGAAATTGGAATTTTAAAACTTAATACCTAATATTAATTTCTGAGACCTACTACTGAGCAATGTTTTCCTATGTTTTCCAAATATAGAATTGACATAATTGTTGCTAATATCTGAAATACATAGAATCCTATTAAAATACATGCCAAATAAAAGGTTTAGTAAGGAATTAAAGGGTAAATTTATTGGTCATTAAATCTATTTTACTATTTCCTTCTCATCAATGTTTGCAGGTCTTACCTAGAAGAAAATCTTTGCTCAGAGATTACCTTCCAAGTGTTGCTTATTTTAACGGGGCAAAGGAGGTAAGCTTCATTTTTGTTCTTTATTTTCCCATTTTCTCCCTAATATACTTTGGCCTTTTAAGTTATAGGTGTTTATTTATACATGTGATTAGCCATCAAAACAGCATCTTCACAAATGCTATAATTGTCAGTACGGTTATTTATTGGGAAGCAGGGAGCCTAATGGAATCTTGGACAAGTCAATGTATCTGGGTTCTATTCCGTGTTGCTACCAAGTTTTGGGCAAATCTCAACCTCTCGGTCTCATTTTCTCCCACTTTAAGTAAAATGAAGTGGGGAAATGGGGAGCAGAGTGGACGGAACGGTCTTTCTCAGCTCTAACATTCTATTGTGTGGCATGGAGTTTCTAGTGACAATTTTCCTTTGGTCTCCCACCACCCAAGCTGCTCCAGACGACCGGCCTCTCGAAGTTCCTACCCCGGCCGAGGCCACCAGAGCTCGAGGAATTGCTTGAAGATTACGTAGCATGAGTTAAGATGGAAAAGAAAAAAAGGGCATTTCATCATTCAATTTTCCATCATGTAGTCTCTAAGAGGTGACTGAGCAATGAGAATTTCTCGAATGTGCATGGGAAAGGTGGACGCAGAACTAGGCTCGTTTGACGTAACCAGACGGCGGCCTCCAGCCTGGCATCGATCACCCAGGGGTGGCGATTCTTCCCGCAGAGCCCACCCGGTCTGTCCGCTTCCTTGCAGTGCGGCTCGACCAGACCCCCATTCGCCTCAGAGGTTATTTCCCTCTATCCGCATCCCGTCTTTTGGGGGAGCTTGGAGCCCCAAGCATGGCCAAGGGTGGGCCCCGCGGCCATCTGGGTGGGGTGGCAGCCGCGCCCTCCCCTCCCCCTCCCGCTCAAGCCCCGGGGTGTGTGCGCTGGGGAAGCCATTATTACCCAGCGGTGCCAAAAGCCAACGCCTCGCGCCGAGGGAGGGGGAACCCGTGACGGCTCCTCCCTCCCTCCCTCCTTCTTCAGCCCGGCTGCACCCACGGACCCACGCCCCCAGGAACGCCGAGGCCATCCGAGGAGGAGTCACGGCGGCGGTAGCCCGAGAGACCCGAAGCTCGCAGAACTGCTTGGGGATCGAATGGAGACGCCCCGCCTCCGCCGCTGCGTTAACTGGACAGACTCGGCGGACGAACCCTCACACCCCGGACCTCGCCCTCTTACCCCCGCCTACTCCCGAGCCCCCTCCCCTCGTAAGCCCCCCGCAGCTCCCGAGGTGACACCGTTCGGACCCTCCATTCTTTTCACGAGTATATTTAACGAGTACAACCTAACATAATGTTCCTACACGTTGACAACCCTCCCCCGGACAGACGCACTCACGAGCCAACCACAGGCTGATCCCAGGGGCCATCCCGTTCCTCCGTCACCAATCGCCGGCGGCCTTGGTGGGCGGAGTCAGAAGAACTAGCAAGTTGAGTCGAGGCGCGGCTGACGTGAGTCAACAAAGGTCACGTGGGACCGACTACGGGACTGGATTGGTTATGCTGAGGCCGGGCGGGGAGGGAGGGGGGTCACGGCGGCGGCGTGGGGTTCGCTCTGTGACACAATTACAACAACTTTGTGCTGGTGCCGGGGAAGTTTGTGTCTCCAACAAATCCCCTCTGGGCGCCCCTCAGCGCCACTCTACGGCTTCCCCCGCTGTCCCTGCCCGCCGCTGCCCCACACCTAACCCCCGAGATGTGACCCCAGTATTGGGTTCCGTTGCCGTCGCCAGACCCCGACCCCTCGGGGTGTCCGCAGCCCCTGCCACCGCCGCCGCCGCGTTGTGATTTCTCGCCGCCGCCGTTCGCGGTGGAGGAGGAGGAGGAGGGTGGAGGAGGCGGAGGCGGCGATAAAGTTGGTGTGTCGGTCCGCCCGCAGATTGGGGGGTTTTGTTCGCGGCCCCGGCCCGGGGGGGTCTCGTTGTTGGGAGTTGTTAATTCGCTGCGTTTCCATGAAATCCTGCGGAGTGTCGCTCGCTACCGCCGCCACCGCCGCTTTCGGTGATGAGGAAAAGAAAATGGCGGCGGGAAAAGCGAGCGGCGAGAGCGAGGAGGAGTTCCCCAGCCTGACAGCCGAGGAAAGAGAGGTGCTCAGTGGACTCGACAGGTACTGACTGCGGCCCGGCCTGGTTCGGGACGTGGGATTCGCGCCGCTCTATCTCTGGGGGAGGGAGGGGAAACTTGGTGATTTGTCTCCGGGTGGCTGGAGGCGGCGGTGCCGTGTGCGGCGGGACCCGCTCCCTTTACTCCCTGGCCGGCCGGCCTCTGCCATCGCAGCCGCCGCCTCCGTGGGGGCCTCCCGGGCGGCGGCCAGGGGACGTGGGGGTGTGGGTGTGCTGACTCGGGGGACACTAAAGCGCTCTCCGACCGTCTTTCCTTGCAGCCGCCTCTTCGGATTTTTGAGGCTTCATGAAGATGGCGCCAGAATGAAGGCCCTGCTGGTAAAGGTAAGGAAGGCTGGGGAGCGAGCGGACAAGCCGGCCCATCCTCCTTCCAGACCCCTTCCCTGGCGTCGGGGAGGGGAGGCCGTGTGGAGACTCGGGCCCTGGCTCGCCCCCCGCCGGAACTCGGACGGATGATAGCGGGACCCCCTCGGACCTCGCTTGCCCCCTCCCCCACGGCCCCTTTCCCCTCCCGGATCCACTCCCTGCTGCCTGGGGAGAAGGAGGGGGCAGCTCGGGGCGCCGAGAAATGGTCGGGGGAGAGATTGGCAGGAAATTCTGTTCAGTCCCCTGGGCCCCCGCCCCTCGTCCTCCCCAATGTGGTGCCCCCCTTGGTGACGTTCCCCCTCCTTCATTGCGGTCCCCCCTCCCCCCAGAACATCGTAGTTGAAGTCCGAGGCGACACGGCGGCCCGGAGCCAAGCCCTGGGCTTGATCTCAGCCGAGTGGAAAAAAAAAAAAAAAACTGCCTGTTATCCGAGCCGGGGCTCGGGGCGAACCCCCGCCCTGGAGTGGCGTGGATTTGGGGGGGGAAGGGCCAAGGATTGTGATGCTTGTTAATTTGTGCAGGAGCTGGGCTCCTCGCGCCTCGTGATTGTAAAAACACCGAAATGAATGTTCTCCCGGTGGAGACGACGAATCCTCGGAGCCGCGAGGGCTGACTGCGGCTCGACTCCGACGTTTTCCCGGCCCTGCTCGCAGAGACTGGGCACCTTGCACTTTAGTGTATGACAGAGAAAGAGTTTGGATTAAAGCTGCTCCCAGTGATCGATTTTGTGTACGTTTTACCTGAAGTTCAGTGATGTGTTTACTTTTTTGGATCCAGCTGCCACTGAAATATTGCAGTGGTGTGTTTGTGGGTGCATGTAAATGTCTTTTCTTTTCGGAGCTTCTTTTACGGTCTTATTTTCCCGGGGCTCCATGCTAACATTTGGGGTTAGGCTGCCTGTTTATTTGTGTGGAAAGTTGTTGGCCCTGTCATTTAGTTAAGTAATGGCTGCTTCTATCGGCCCAAGATGGCGGGACGGGGTGGGAGGAGAAAGTGAGGGGGGAGGGCTGGGGGGAGGGAGAAGAGGTAAACATGGAAAGAAATAGTAGCGATAAATAGGTTTCTCTATAGAAGAGTAGTCTTAACAGTGTTTAATAAAAAGTGTAAATGACTAATGTCAAATAATTTACTCCTTTCCTGGTCTTGGAAATAACATTCATAAGCTTAATGAATCCTTATCAACCTGTAGCATATTTAGTAGCCTATCGGTAAGCTATTTGAACAAAGGCTGTGGAGTCTGTCTCTACGTCAGTTTGCATCTCAGGGCTAAAGCCGTGTTTGGAGTATTTGTATGCTTTCATTTTTTTTTTTTCCTCTAAAACTCAAGAGTAGGTGCATCAGGCAGTACACCAATGAGATGGGGTGTGTGTGTGTGTGTGTGTGTGTGTGTGTGTGTGTGTGATTAATAACTTTGCATTTGACACCTAACCTTGTTACGTTTATATAAAGAAAGTTAGTAATTAAAATCTAGTATGTTTTCTATTGGTTTTTGTTATTTTAGTTCTGAGGAATTTCAGTTAGCATTCTAGCCTATAGAGTTTTGATTAGAACTGATAATTTTTCCATATACAAACTTTGTCTTCAAAGTAAATAGAAGAGAATCTGATTTTAGCTAGCTTTTATAAGGTCATTATTTATAATCATACTAAAAATATAGCTTTTCAAAAAAATACTGATAAATATGAATATTGTACACAATACTTAAATTTTTAGTAGTTAGGTTTTATTAGAAGTAAACATGCATCCTGGAAAAACGGTTAGTGATAAGTACTGATACCAGATTTAATCATACAAAAAAATTTAATGTCTTTAATTATGAAGTTTACAATGTAGACATTTTAAATTTTGTTTTAAAATATTTGAATTATAACCAAGTGCCAATTTAGCAACTAATTTCACAACAGTTTAGAAGTTACACTTCTCTGTCATTTAGGATGGAAATTGAAAGAACTATTTGCACTTGGAAAAGTTTGGCCAAATCAGTTAAATTTTTGTTCTTTTAAGTTGCTTCTTCATTGATTATTTTTAATGGATTTTAATTTTTTAGAAAAGGAGATCTGGTATATGTACAGAATGTTAAGCCTTACCTGATTTTAAGTTGGTTGTATTTTTGTGGTACGGTGTGTGTATTTTGGATGAGAATATGGTTATATCATTACAAATGTAGCTGAGTTAATTGGGCTGTTATGTTTTAAATTTTAGGAAATGTTTTCATCAAGCTTATATGCTAGTATGAAGATAATGCTTTTCCAACCTTCCAAATCTTGGTTACCAAAATTATAAGCTTCCTAAAAATTTGGACAATATTAGAGCTTGACAGAATACTTAGTATCTAGTTAAGATGAAAAAAAGCTGAAATTTAAACTATGTGATTGAATGAGTCAGCTTTGAGGCTTATTGGGTTGTGAGTTCCTACCTGCTTAGGTCAAGACTCATTAGCCATAACATTAAAGTAACTGTTTTAAGTGCAGTAAAACACTCTTGAATGTGTGGTTGCAAAGTCATGCAATTCTTAGTTGTAGCCTGGTGAGCTTGAACATAAGTTAAAATATGAATTGTAAAGTACAGCCCCATAACCTTTCTTGCTGTTTCTACTGTTGACCACAGAATGATTGAGTTGAAATCCTGGTATAGGAAGTATTTAGTTAATTTACCAGGAATGTTATAGGAAGTAATGAAGCATTTTGTATTTTGCAAAATATTGGTACTATGTTGAAGAAAAAGTTCTTCCATCTATGAAAGTTCTCATTGTCCAGGGATACTTGAGAGGTTTAGAACTGCTTTCTGGGCAGGTAACAGACTGAAAAAAAAATCACTTGTTCTTTCTAGTCTTCTGTCTTAAAAACTGTGATTTTTGTGCCTTCTAGTACCCCAGCTCTTTGCTACTTCCCACCCTTAGAGGCTGACTGATTACTGAACTATTTTAATGGTTTTTCCTCAAATCTTAAGGTGACTTCATTCGTCAAGGGATGATGTATTTCTTCTCCCAATCTCTCTTAAGACTCCCCAGCCTACTCTCTGCAGTTCTCTAAACTTGGCCCAGATTATGAGTATATTTTATATTTTTATTATCCTCATCCTCAGCTTCATCATCAGAAGGCAGATACTTTACATCATGCTTTGATATTTTACAAAAAAGTGTTTTTGAAAAGCTTTTTTCCATATATTTTCTTGTCTCCCCCTTCCTCCCATCTCTTTCTCCCCTCCATGTGCCTCTCTCATTTAGGCCAAAGAATACTTTACTCTAAATTCTCAGGTCCTTTGATGTTAGTATTTATTATATATAAATTTTTATAGTAAGTTTATTGAGAGTCCCCTTTTTCTCTTCTGATGTGATGAAGCAAGTCTACTTGATTTTTAGTATTTGTTATTATTCTTATATAAAGCTAGTGGTTATATGAAAAATCTTCAATTGGTTAATTATGCATATACTAGGAGAAACAGTGTGGTCTTTAAAATACATGTATTAAAGCTCTCGTTTTTTAAATCAGGGTCTTTTGAACAGTCTTAAGTATGTTGACACTCAAATTTATGTAATTCAGGGAGTCTTATTTTTTAATTACAGTGGAGTAATTGAAAAGTAATTAAGTGAAACATTTTAACATAAAAATATAGCTATGATGACTTTTTTGTCTTTTTAAAAACCTTTTGGGTTAATTTTGTTTTCATCTGAATAAAAATAGAGATGCTGAATTAAAGGATAATTATGGTTTTGCGTTAGTACAATACAAGGGAGATGGAGAATCTGGGTATCTATACTATAGAATAATTAAAGTACCTTGATAGCCCTTTTTATCAAGTCTATTTAGCATCAAATTTTCATGAATTTCAAGTTTGATCTTGATATGTTGTCAAACATTCTTATTTATGTGGAGTCAGATCACCTTTTGAGATGTTTTAAGATTGGAAAATATTTAAAGTAAAAATAAAAATTTTCCTTTGTGAAAAATTATTGAAGTAGCTTAAAAATTTTTTTTTCCTGGGTTTTGGAACTATTTTAATGGATTTTGAAGCATTCATTTTGCAAAATTCTGGTTTTCTTGGCCTACACAAGTTAGTAGCAGACAACATATAAATTACAGGGGTTATTGATTTAAATGTGGAAATATTTGAAGAATTGTAATTAAAATAATTTATTATTGCTCTACTTTTTTTTTTTTTTTTTTTTTTGATTCTTAAATAAATGTGTTAATCCTTAATGTTTTACAATGGTTGATGTTTCTATTTGGTACATTGACAATGGAATTATCTTGTAAAAAAAAAAAAAAGAACTATGAACTTTACTGTGTGGAGAGTTTTTGAACTATACCTTTTAGAGTTTAGATGCTGCTTTTAGAAGTTTGAAAAGTGATTTTTCAAACAGTTGATGAAATTGGACATGCTCATGTGAATTAACACAATTTTGTTGTTTGAAAATTGGATAATGAATTTGTTGTATGTATTATGTAGAGTGCAGATGTATTACTTTATCTAGTTAGGAAAAAATCATACTTTGAAGAGTGTTGAGTGTTCCAGGTACTTACAGCCTTGGTACCTACAAAAGATGGTACCATGCAACCTTTACATGAAATGTCAAAAACTCTTTTGATTTGCTCATCTAAGTTGAGCTAAGATAACAGAAAATGATTATTTGAAGATAAGTTAAGATAAAACATTTTTATATGATAATGCTTAATTTTAAGCTAGATGTTGCTTTTTAACAAAATAAAATTAATGGGGGGGGTCAACTACTTTGTTATTTAGAAAAAGTACAAATGAAAGGAACTCTTGACAAAAACATGGTTGATAAAGGGAAAAAATTCCTTAAAACCATGTTATCACAATTTTAGTACTCATTTTTTGGCTTAGGTAAGAATAGTATCTATTCATATGGTATTGCATGTCTTTGATTCATTTTTTTTTTTCCATGTAGTTAGTTTTTTTTCCTAACTAAAAAGTAAGGTAGAGGTGCTTTGTGCTTATTGGAACTTAAGATAATGAACATTACCACTGTGCATTATTAATAATAATATTTTTGA
This sequence comes from Sminthopsis crassicaudata, assembly GCF_048593235.1. Lineage (NCBI taxonomy): Eukaryota > Metazoa > Chordata > Mammalia > Dasyuromorphia > Dasyuridae > Sminthopsis > Sminthopsis crassicaudata. The sequence continues at coordinate 270,644,441 of NC_133619.1, read as the reverse complement.
AATGTGGTATCTAGAGAGCTAATTTGTGTTAAGAAAACAACAGCAGATTTCCTAAGAACTGAAATGGTGGTTAGGCTATTTGTGGAACCATGTAGAATAGTTAATTAATTAGTTTGGAGGTTATTTAATGAATACATAATTGACAATCATATGAATTTAATGCAGTTTAATATTATTTCACAGATGATTGTAATATTTAGTATTTTTAGCATTGTATTCAAAGTCTTTTAAGTTTTGTAGTCTAATTTCCAGAAAGTTAATACTGCATTACTTAATTTAAAGGTACAGTTTTAAAGTTCTTCTAAGTTTGTCAAGCTTATATTTATTCTCAAGTTTGCAAATTGACTTTGAAATGTATGAGAGATTGCATTTTCAGTTATTTAGGAATTTCCAGCACCCACAACAACAAATATGTTTGTATTTTTTTTTTTTTTTTTAATTAGAGAATAGGTCTTTGAACTCAAATTTTGGCAGATATTTAAAGGAAGAGCTTATCTTCTCCTCAAGATGTTAAGATTTTTATCTACCCATTGATATTTTTTGTTGAAATCTTAACATCTCTTGGAAGAGAAAATGGAAACAAATTTTTGTTTACAAATTGGGGAGGGGATATGGAAAACATGTTCAGCTTTGAGGATGTGGGATAGATTATTGTGCTTGTTTTCCTCTTGGTTGGGATCCTATAGTAGCTGAAGGATGCAGTAAGAAGTGCTTGGCTTGGTTTTTCTGCCTTTTGTACCATATATAATATATAACAAGGTAGTTAAGTGATTTGATCTTGACTTAGGATAAGACCTTCTGGGCCTCAGAAAGTTTATTCATTTTTTTAGTTTAGTTGTCTTCTAAAGTCTCTTGAAGTTATTTGATTTGGTGTATAAAGTGTATAAAGTAAAAGAATTATATAAAATTGTAGAGCTAGTTTGCCGAAAGCTATATTATTTATCGTTTTGTTGTGATAGGTCTGTCGAATAGAAATTACAGAAATGACAGAGATATAGCAGTATTATGTTTCTAAGAGCTATATCTATGACATTATACTTGGCATTAAGTTTACTTGAAAGACATTGATCTGTGATGTTGGCAAAAAAAAATTCAAATATAAAAATATAATTTTTCCTAAGACTTTTCTTTCAATAGTAACCTCAGAGTTGCTAGGAAAATGTTATAATTTTAAAAGTTAATTCATTTGTAGTTCATTTGATTTTCCCTCTCCTCCCTTTCATTTGTAAGTTGGCCTTGGAGTTGGGAAGTATCTTCATACCCCATCTCAGAGACATTTAGTTTTTTATAAATCTAGACCCCTTGTCATTTATCCTTCCGTGCCTTCTCAGACTATAAATTGCAGATTAAGTATCTATAGACGTTAATAGAGATGTAGTATCTTTACTGGGAGTTTTATATGTACCAATGAAATCTTAGGTCTGATCCAAAAAACAAACTTGGAAAAATTTCTGTAAATTATGATAGATTAATTTTTGTTTGCATTCTTGTATGGTGATAAATTTTCTTGACCAAGCAATGAAGGTTTTATGAATTAGATTTAGCAGATCTATGTGTACTGATGGATAACTCTTAATATTGGATCCTTTTTGCCCTGTTGGGCTGTCATCTTCTGAATATCTATTTTCATGAGAGCTTTTATGTCTTCGATGTTTTTGACCTCAAAACAAGATGTTAGTTTCTCAGTGGATATAGTCATTGTTGTAATAAAACCAACAATTGCACCTTATTGGTACTTTTAAGTTTGCAATACATTAATGTACCTTAGCTCATCTGAGCCTTTCAACAACTTTGAGGAAACTGAGGCTGAGAGCTTACTAGTAAATGTGAAAGTAGTCAAGTGTCCTTGACACTCAAGGAAACTCCTCCAATCTTCTTTTATGTTATATATTCTCATCTCTTCAGTTTTTTCCTTAGGTGATCAGAAAGGGCAACTTCTTCACTTGTGCTCTTTATTCTTAGGGACTTTGTTGCCAGGCTTGGTTAAAACTGCCATCCTTCTTTTTAAGTTTTGAAGTTCATCATTGTGTATGACCTGTGCAGAGTAAAAGCAAACTGCTTTCATTTATGGACCAGTATCGCTTATGTATGTGATTTATTTTCTTCTAATAATTAATTCCAGTAATGGTTCTTGGACAAAGATCAACCTTTAGGAGTACTGACTATAAAAAATGTTGTGGATAGTTTTAAGAGTAATGTAATGGTAGGCACTTTATCCTTTCTGTCATTCATTTATTACTATCCTGTCACAATTTTGAAGAGAAGCCATTTTGAAATTTTGCTCATTTCATGGGGTTTGTGCCTAAACATTTTGTCACCAACTGGCCAACTTCTCATATATTCCTTTTTCAATAAGCCAATCCAGTGGCTTTGTATTGCTTCGAGGATTAAATATACTCTAATTTTTGATATAATAAAGTCCTTTCAATTTGTATTCAATCTATCCAACTTTTAAGTGATTTTCTTATATGCTGTCTATGCTATCTTTTTTTCTTGATTTCCCATCTCCCTGCCTTTAATGTCTTACAATGACTAGATTTCTGTAGAAATGGCAACTTATACATGCAGGATTCTATTCCCCTCCACTCCCACTCCTTTATGTGCCAACTCTTTACTGAAATGACATTTTGTGTATATTCTATATATGATTAAATGTTTGTTCCCATGAGCCCCTCTTCCATGCTGCTCTGAACAATTACAGACTCTTGCCTTCTCTTTATTTGAAACTTGTTTGATTTGGCAGAACTTTACAGAGCTTGTGCTTCTAGTAGCATAGATTTCCAAGAACTTGGATATCTTCTTCATGTCACAATGAGGTTGGTCATTAGAGTTAAGACATTTACATACATAACAATTGTGGCCACAATATATGGTGACAATGCATTCCAGGAAAAAGATTCTCTATTCCCATTGTACCCTATTACACCATTGGAAATGATTTTCTTTTGAAAAAAAATTGTTTTTATCATTGATTAATTAGTCATTCTTAAAATATCTGATACGCTTTGTAATATTTTTTAAGCTTTTTTATTAATTTTATAATTATAATTTTTTTGACAGTACATATGTATGGGTAATTTTTTACATTATCCCTTGTACTCACTTCTGTTCCAAATTTTCCCCTCCTTCCCTCCACCCCCTCCCCTAGATGACAGGCAATCCCATACATGTTAAATGTGTTATAGTATATCCTAGATACAAATATATGTGTGTGCAGAACTGAATTTCTTGTTTCACAGGAAGAATTGGATTCAGAAGTTAAAAATAAGCTGGGAAGAAAGACAAGTGCAAACAATTTACACTCATTTCCCAGTGTTCCTTCTCTGGGTGTAGCTGATTCTGTCCATCATTGATCAAGTGGATCTGAATTAGATCTTCTTTATGTTGAAGATATCCACTTCCATCAGAATATATCTTCGTACATGTAATAATCTTAAATGGAAAATTTAAATACTTTTTAATATTAAAACTGGAATAATGAAAATTAAATATAGACTCCAGCTTGTTTTTATCATCCTGTATACAGGATTTTTCATAGCAGCATGTTTACAAATAAGTACAAGTAGTCATAGAACAATTCAAGTGAATTTGGAACTGATTGAAAGGCAGAACCCAACCTGTTATGATTCTTTCACAGCTTTAAACTTTTAAAAGCTTTTAATAGATGTTTCCAGTGGTGTCTATTCAGGGATCTATTCTTAACATATTTTGGATAAAGGTAAAGATTGCATATTTTATCAGAATTGATAGAATTTCCCCTCAAATTAAAAGACTTTGGATTTGTAGTTACTTCACAACATTCTGTAGCATTCCCTCTTTTTGAAAAACTGGAACTGTCTTGACTCTTGTTAACTTTTTGTGGTCTTTCAAAGGTTGATTAATCACAAATGATGGTTGTTAACAGTATCTGATTATGTAGTTCATTGGTTCCTATTCACCTGAACTCTTGAAATAACCTAGGTTCTATACAGTGGCTTCCTATCTTCCTGTTTGTTTTGACTATTAACTTCCTATTAGTCACTGTTCTTTCCTTTTTCTTTTCCCCCAGAAAAAAATAGAAGCAAAATGTGAGTTTGTGGCTGTGTTTTATCACTGTTCTGTCTATTCCAGAAGTAGCCCCTGTATTTTGTATTTCTCTTTTATTTTTAGTTTTACTTGCTCAGACCTAGCTTATTCTGGTTTTTTTTTTTTTTTTTTTTTTTTTTTTTTTTTTTTTTAGCATTCCTTATACTATTCTTAGAATGGATACATTATACTTAATATGCTATTATGTTAATGTACTATTACAATAATATACTGTTCTTACTGACTAATCTTCCTTTTCTTTTTGTGCTTTGTTATTGCTTTCTTCCACATTTATTAAGTACCTACTTACAGATCAGGGGATCTCAGAATACAAAAATGCCTTCAAAGACATTACATTCTTCTGTTGAGTAGTGTTGTGATGCCTACACAGAGGAGCAAATACAAGATATATACAAAATGCAGAATTAACTCTGAGGTGAGGGTTATACATACAGCTTGTGATCACAGACAGATCACTTATCTTATCTCTGTTTAGTTTCCTCATCTGCAAAATTAAGATGATAATTGTAAATAACCTACCCCATGGAATTTCTGAGAGACTTTGTAGTTTTTAAGTGCTATAGAAATGGTTTATTTCTTCCCAACTTATGGGATGGAATTTTCATAGGAATGGTCTTGGGGCAAGTTGCTATCCTGATATTTTTCTTTTTGGCTGCTCAGTAGGCCATTTCATTGCTGTTTTTGTGGTTGAATAAATTATTAGGTTGTAAATTTTTTTGTTGGCTTCTTGAAAGCATCCTTGGGACAACTTCCAACAGCAGATAGAGGTGATTAAGTTCTTCAAGTGATTTCAACATTTTTAGTTTTCTGTATTTTGAAAAGCTTTTATGTAGCTTGGAGAGCATGAATATTTAGTAAGCTGTCTCCCCAAATATTGTTCTTAAGTTTTTATGGATGATCATTGTTAACAGTCAAATAATTGTGGATAACTGTTAAATAACAATTTCTCTTTATGAAAATTACAGTTTTTACTGGTTGAATTTTCCAGAATATGTTGTGTTCTGAATTTGTAATTTGTCATCTATTAGTCAGGAGCGATCATGATCTTATGCTGTTTAATTCTACCTACTAGTCGTGTCTTACGCAGTTTCAGGGTGCTGAATTTTTGTAGCTTGCCTATGCTATTAGATTCTGGTTTGTCTTTGTGTACTTGATCTGTTGGTCACACACAATACTCTTATCTCCCAGCTCTTCTCTTTTGTATCTGGACCCCCATGAATGCATTCTACTTGAAACCATGTAGTTTAATAGTTCATACTAAATGCTAATCCATATCAATATGTAAGTCTGGACACTTTCTGGATAATTTCTCTGGGTAATTTCTGGATAAGTTTTGGATAGTGATAAATCTGGTCCTGATTTGCCATCACAAACCTGCCTATTTCTGTAAACAAATGTATGTGATGTAGTCATTTGTTCAATTTTATTGTTGGCTGATTTTATGAAGATGCTGTGACCATAGAAGGCCTTTTGATTTATTCTTGGATTTTTAGCTGTTTTTTAGGCTTCTCACCTAGGTAAAGCACTTTAATTGACATTTGACAAATTCAATAATGTTCTATTGTTAGTCCTTGTTTCAAAAGTATCTCTGTAGAATTATCTTGTGCTGTGAGTGCTTTAAGAATCCTTTTTTGGAGAGGAATGTTGCCTTAAGGAAGGCTCAAGTCCTATATTTTAAAACTTTATAAATCCATTATAATTCATTTTGCAGTTCCAAAAGTATACATTAAGATTTGTACTGTGGGTGCTAATTGATTAAATTAGTTTTTCCTCATTGAGATTTTTATTTACAATATAATGTTTCATAATGTATTTGGTTCAGCTTAATGGCTTTCTGCTCAAGGTGTTTTGCCTGGAGATACCTCAGGTTATTTGTGTTGTGATCTTCCTCCATAGGTTCAGTTTTATCTCCTGACTTTAAGCTTTTGAAACCTTTATGTTTGTTAAAGATTATACAATGAAAAGTCAGAAAAAATGATAAGGGAGAAAGAATAAGGGAGAAAATTTGTGAGATGAAGGGGCTGCTTTAATAATGGTCCCAGATAACTTGAAGGTCATCTATATTAAATATAATGATTAATAAGATATTTTGATTTGATTTGGCTCCTTTAATTTAGAAGCAAACTTCCACTAAAGAGAGATAACAATGTATTTAAGGTTGTCATCATCATCATTGTTTTTTTTTTTTTTTTTTTTTTTTCATCATGATTGTTTTTATCATTGGCCACATGGTGTAGTGGCTAGGGAACTGGTGTCAGAAAAAGAGTTTCAAGTCCTCCTTTTGACACATACTAACTGCTTGATCTGGGCTAATTACTTAATCCCCTAGTGCCTCTGGCAACTCTTAACATTTTATGTTGTGGGGATGTCTTATCTGCATCCAAATCTTGCAACAAATATTAAGCATATAACACCTTGCTAGGCACTGGGCTAGATGCTTGAGGATAGATAAAAATGAAACAGTATTTGCTCTTAAGGAGCTTACATTGAGAGAGAAACCTCCTTACCCAGCTAACCTAAAGCTGCTTACTTTGAAGAAATCACAGGTATGGTAAAAAAATATGATTAAAGGATAATAATGATGTTGATGACAACGATGATGATGATTCAGTGTAGGTTATTTCCACTTACTGTGGATACTAGCTGTATGTTCCTAGGTGTGTCACTAAACCTCTTAGTCTCAAAACTAAGTTGTAGAGAATGTGACCACCTGTAGATTTGGAGGAGTTTCCTTATTTGAGAGTTCAATCACAGGTTCATCATTATCATATCACTGGTATAGACATATAATTATCATCATTAGGTTATGGATGAGGACCTTTGATATTGAGACTTTGTGCAGTAATCCACCATTAGAAGCATCTGAAGGATCTCATAAATTAATACTGTAGCATTTGAAACTAGGATTCCCTTGGTTTGCAGAATTTAAAAATGAGGAATCTTTTAATTTATCTTATTATTTTGGAGGGGAAAAGAGAATTCAATATAATAAGTGTTAGGTGTCCAAAGAAGATTTATTAAATTATAACATTTCTATGAATATGTATGTGTGTTTGTAATATCTATAAAGAATCTAGAATATTAAAGTATGCAACATCTATACCTCTTAACTCAATGGGAGACTGGTGGCTTTTTTCAGATTGAGGTGAGGTTCTTTTAACAAACAGTTCCTTAGATTTGGTTTGGTTTCTGTGGCTGCTTCACAGTCTTCCTATCTTTGCCTTTTGCCTTTTTAAGAAAAGTCCTTCTGACATATTTTTGTCTTTTATGTGGGGTTCCAGATGACTGGAGGAACAAGGCTATCTGCTGGCTCAATTTTCTATGGGATCTAGGAGAACTGTAATTGGTTGAAGGGAAATGAGAATAAGATATTTGAATGTTTCCTGATTTACTCAAGATTAGTCAAGGTAACAAGGGAAATGTGGAAAGTGCTGTCTTTGTTACCATGGTGCTTTGGAAGTAGTATTTAACTGCAGATGGAAACTGTGCTTCTGAAGTTAATTACTGAAAAAACTGGAGGAGACCTTGGTTAGTTTTAGGAGTGAAAGCAAAAAGTAAGATATAATTAATTAACTACTTCCAGGACATGTTACTTAAATGACATATGTTCAGAAGACTGACTTTGGGGTTATTCTCTTCAATGAGATATTAAAAGGCCTCATAAGAATTGTATTTCCCTTTCCAGTTATGATTCTGCATGTGACATGTTAGCTCAGATTCCACAGGGAAAGGGAAACAAATTCCCAATACACAAAATCCTAATAAGGGGATAAAAACCTTATGAATACAGAATTGTTTGTGCATGTATTCTGTAATGAGCAAAAATATTAAGTCATTTATATACCTTGGGTTGATGACAAATGATAACAAAGGTTAGCAATAATGGAAATTTATTGTACCAGTTAAAATTTTTTTTTTGACCCAAGTGCACTTCATTATATGTAAAATATCCTTCTAAGAATAACCTGCTTGACAGTGGTGAGCACCTTGTGTAACTAAGCATGTCTCCTAGTTTTTTATGTCTTAAATTTCTCTATGTCTTAATATTGATAAACACAGAGGTTTATTGAACAAAATTATCTTGTAGTTATCAAAGAATCTTGTTAACATCTGCATGGGAGAGATGGAGGAAGAGAGGAGAGCCTTTAAGATTGTCTTGTGCTCTACCTGTGTTAGATATATTTTAATGGTCAGCAAACAATAAAAACAGAGTTTCTATATCTTTCAGTCATTTGTGAAGAGGGGCTGTGCTGTGGAAAACTGAATGCAAAAATGTTTGCTGATTTCTTAAATTTTTATCTTGTGCCTTTGTAAATGTGAAAAAATTTATAAGGATTTTATAAAAAGATGAAGAAGTAGACATATGGTTAGGTTACTGATGTCCTCTTGATTGCCTTTTTAGGGTAATAATACCATCTGTTATCTCCTCCCTACCCATTTGATATCTTCCCTTTCTTTTTTCAGATAACTTAAAAATTTTAACTTGAAAATTGATCCTACAATGCTTTCAGAATTATTTTAGACTCGTCTGTGTGCTTATTCTGATCTAGCTTTTCTTTCTGAACAGCGTGGTTTGTATCAAGGGCCATTTCTTTTCATAGCATATTGGGAAGAGTGCAAATGTGACCTTATGTTGTAAATGATGAAAGTAATAGGCTCCCACACCTGCAAAGGAGAGGTTTGGATGTTATGGGTAGAAAACTGGAGAGGAAGGGTGGCTTCTCATAGCTCTTCTTTGGGGCCAAGCTTGGTCATTAAAATTTTACAGCAATTTAGTTTTGTGAAGAGTTCTATAAAGTACATCATACTTTTTTGATGTATTAGTGTGGCTGAACTGTTTCTCCTCTCCTTTTATTCTGTGTTACAGGGGTAATTTTTTTGGGAGAGACAGATGTAAGGAAATAAAATGTAGGTGATGGAAAATTAAAAGATATCAATAAAATATAATTTTATTTATTTATTTTTCTTTTTCTGAGGCTGGGGTTAAGTGACTTGCCCAGGGTCACATAGCTAGGAAGTGTTAAGTGTCTGAGACCAGATTTGAACTCAGGGCTGGTGCTCTATCCACTGCCCCACCTAGCTGCCCCCTAAAATATAATTTTAAAAAATTAAAACATTTATAAAACTTTGACATATCTGTATCATAATTGAACCCGCCTTGCCGTTAATGAGAAATTCTTTTTGGGAAGCCAGTCTTAATTGTGACTCAAATAAACTTTCTGCAGACAAATTTTTATCCTCTGCATTTTCACTGTTTTGACAGATTATACTGCTTATAATCTTCCTGGCAATATTTTCTAATAAGCAAAAGAGACCAAGAACATGGTTTGGTGCAAGGAACATGGAATTTGGGTGTTAGGAGACCTAGATTCAAATTTCAGTTCTCCAACTTAACTGTCTGTGGGTGATTTTGTGTTAGTTACTACATCTTTGGCACTAATTTTCTTCATCTGAACAACATGAGGAGCTTGATAATCTCTGAAGGTCTCCTCCATTTCTAAATCTGAGCTTGGGTTTATATTCTGAGTGTTGCTGTTATTGGCTACTATTTATTTATTTTGCTTGGCAAGAGCAGCAAATATTTGTCCTCTGAGGCAGTTTCTGGGCTTTCTTAGCCTATCTGAGCTGCTGTTCACTTTGATCAAACCTTTGTAGACTGGTGATACTTAAAATCAATGTTTTCATTAATGATGGCAGTATGATATGATACAGTGGAAAAGAGTTCTAGATTTGGAGGCAAAGGACTTGGGTATGGATCTTATCTCTGCCAGTTAATGACTTCTATTTCCAAGTGGAGAAATTAGAATTAGATGAACTCTGAGGTCTCTAGCAGTTCTAGATCAGTGATCCTGTGAAAATTGTTTCCTTTGTGGTGTTTTCTTTTGAGGTGGTTTGTTTGAGTTGATGAAGTTTTGGAGATTTTAACACAGAGTTGACGTCATTAGACTTTTTTTAAACACTAGATTGCTATTTTAAAATGATATTCTTAGTCTGACTAAATGTATATCTACTGATTTGAAAATTTCGTTGTGATCAGTAGATTCTATCCATTTATTAGTCAGGTGGTTCTCAAATTTTTTGGTCTTGGGACCTCTTTACATACCCTTCCTGCCTTAAGAGCTTATGTAGGTTTTATCTATTCACTATTTGCTCTATTAAAAATTACAACATTAATATTATTATCAAAACAATTTTGACCTTCTCCTGGACCTCTTAAAAGAACCTTAGGGAACATATATTGAGAAACACTGATATAGTCAAATTTCCTCATTTTTAATTCTGAAAAAAATTATTTTAAATGCTTATTTGTGTGCTCACATTGCTTAAATCCTGGAGACAGATAAAAATGAAATAGTTTCTGCCCTCAAGAAGTTTACATTCTCTTTATTTAGCATCTTCAAACTTAGTTAATGCTTTGCCAGGTAGGTAGCTTCTTAGTGTTAAATAATTTGGTCTTCATTCTTAGTCCTGGACCATAACCACTATGTGTGTGTCTGTGTGTGTGCATGTGTGTGTGTGTAAAGCAAGTATTTCAGTTTACTGAAATTAAAAATTAAAAATTAAAAAAGCCATTTATTGAAATGTGAACTTAAATGTTAACTTCTGTTAAATTTTTAAAAATGCATATATAGTTTAAAATAATAGTAGTAAAATACTTTGCTTGTTGGTATCCCCTTCTGAACTTTTTTTGCTTTTCTGTGCATTTTAAAACTGTTTCATGATTTCTTTATTTTTTTTTGCTGAGACAATTGGGGTTAAGTGACTAGCCCAGGGTCACACAGCTAGGAAGTGTTAAGTGTCTGGGACCATATTTGAACTCAGGGCTGGTACTCTAGCCACTGTGCCATCTAGCTGCCCTGATTTATTTTTAATATTTCTAGTTTTGCATCACTTTCATAAATATCCACTTTCTCCGTTCCCTTTCTTTGTAACAAGTATAGTCAAGAGAAACAAATACAATTTTTGGCCATGATAAAATATATGGTCTGATAAAGAGACTTCTGAAGTTAAGTATCCAAATTGATCCGAAATCTTTCAAAATTGTTTGGTAATTATTGTATTGGTTGTTATCCCTGCTTTGCTCAGTATACTCTGTATTACTTCATACATGTGTTAACCCTTGAATCTGACATGTTTTTTCATTTTTTTATGGGACAGCAATATTCCCTTGCATTTATCACAATTTGTTCTGCCATTCCCCATGCATATACTTTGTTTCCAATTTTTGTAACAACAGAAAGTCCTATAATAAATTAATTGCATATGACTAGTGTCATTGAAAGTATGCACAATTTTGTGATTTTTTTTTTCTTTTGGGGGAGGGGCCCTGATAGAATTTTATGTTGTTGTGCCAGTATGATTAGACCAATTCACAGCTTCACCAATGTTGCATTAATATGCCTTTCCTAGCTTCCTCCTATTATTTGTCCAGTAATTATAATTTTTCTTTTTGGGAGGAAAAAGGGAGAAGGTGTCAGCTTTACCAGTTAGACAGATGTGAGGTAGAACCTTACTGTTTTAATTTGTTCTCTTACTAGTGTATTGGATCCTTTTTTTTTCATGATTGACAAGTTGATTTCTTTTGCCTGTTTACATCTTATAACTATTCATCTACTGCCATAAACTGTTTCCCAACATAATGATTGTAGTCTTTTTCTATGTTTGCCTTTGTGTTTAAAGTTTATTAAAGTAGGTATATTGATTTGGCTTGGAAGACCCTGTGAAATAATTACCATTCAAGAAGCAGTGTTATGACTCTTTATGTTCATGCAAGTGAAATGAAGTAATAAAATTATTATTGCCTAAGTTTGATTTATTTTGCTCCCAAACTTTTGTGGATCATTATTCTTTTTAACTGCAACTTAGCATATCTATATTGCTATGGCTTAATTCTTCCAGTAGGAAAGAGTAAATAAGCTTATTTATTGATTATTGGATAAAGTTCTGTATTTGGAATATTAATAATAAGTTACTTTTTATAGGTGATCCAAAAATTCTCCTGGACAGGACTGAAGGTTGTTGTATATATTCATGTATTGTCATAGCCAAAGGATAGATTACTTAGTAGTTAGACTACTCTTGAAAAAATATTATATACTGAATTTTTATAGTTTAATTATAATATAGTTAATCAGTTTTATTTTATTTTCAAGTCTGAATTCTGTACCTTTTGTGCACATTCTCTCTCTTTTCCTCTCTCCCCACACTTTTCTCCTTCAATTGAGAAAGTCAGAAAAACAAAACTATTACAAATATGGATAGTAAAGTGAAACAAACTCCCACATTGAACATGTCAAAGGAAAATAAGCTTCAGTCTGCCTTTTGTTGATTGCCTCTTAACAGGAAAGTGGGTTAGCATGTTAGCATCATGAGTATTCTGGAATTGTGGTTGGCTATTGTGTTTAGAGGGTCCTAAGTCTTTCAAAATTATTTGTCTTTACAATGTTATTTTATCATTTTTCCTGGTTCTGTTCACTTTACTTTTGGATCAGTTCATATATACCTTCTCAGATTTCTTCAGAATTTTTCCCTTCATTTTTTTTTTTTCCCTGAGGCAATTGGGGTTAAGTTAAGCTAGAAAGTGCTTAAATGTCTGAGGCAAATTTGAACTCAGGTCCTCCTAACTTAAGGGTGGCAGCTTTCCCCTCCCTCCCCTCCTTCATTGTTTTTAGAGCACAACCGTGATATATTATTCTTCAATTGATGGGTGTTTTCAATTCTTGGCCACTGAAAACAGCTGCTAGAAATATTTTTGTCCATTTTGAGTCTTTTTTTTCTTTAATCTTTTGGGATATAGACATAGTATGGATATTGCTAATTACAGGGGAATGCATAGTTTAATAACTTTGGGCTAGTAGCTAGTACCTTTCACAACCTTTTTTATAATTTGGAAAAAAGAAATTTATTGCCATATAATTTGTGGCATTGAATTTAGATAGAATTTCCTCATGCAATCACTTATATCCTAAGCTTTCTGTCCATAATAAGTTAATATAACTTTATTTTTATGAACTATTATGTCAATATTAATAATTTATAAAAGGTTTCATTTGTGTTTTCAGAACTAGTAGCAGATCTAGTTTTTCCAGACTGTTGAATGTTTAAATTGATAATGCCTGTGTAGTTAATGTATAATATGTTTGTATGTGAGCAGTAGAATATCATGGTGGATAGAAGGCTGGCTTCAAGTTCTGTCTGATAGTACTTAGCTGTATGTGACCATGACCATGTTCAAGTTATAAAACCTCAGTGCTCCAGGCATCTCCCTGGAGATTTGCATCAGCATAGTGCATTAACAATGTCATAGGCATGGATAAAATTAATGTCATGTTAGCTAGCAACAGTTCTTACTAGGTGTGGTCTCTTATTTAACTTTAGGTATTTACCACTTCTCGGTTTTCTGTATGTATTTTTTTTTTTTTTTAAAGCAAATGATCTTTTCATTCTTGGTTTTAAAAAGTTTGCTTTTCCATAAAATTATGATAATCTTATTTTTTGTAGTATTTCACATTATAGAATATCTTTTCCATTATAATAATGGAATGAAATAATTTTTAAAAGACATGAATTTAGTCAAATTCTCATTTGTATAGAAAACAGTGACATGATAATTGTGTAATCACAAGATTTCTAATTTTTCTAATAATTCATATTTCTAACATTAGAGCACTTTGATATGATTTTACTCTTATTCATTAATTGAAAAGGGTCAGCCTAGATCATTGTATATCTAGTTAAGTGGTGCTAAATACTGACAAATTACATTAAATTGGGTTATTGACATTTATTATGGGGGTTAGATTTCAGTCTGAGAAAAGAGATATTTCAAAATTTTGGAATATATTTTTTCCAGCATTGAAGTTATTGTGATGTTTAAATCAAATTCAAAAACTTATCTAAAATTTGAGGTAATAAAATTTCTATTAGTCAAAAAAAAGACTTCATAGGCTGCCTATTCCATTGTATTCCTACCTGCCGGATCATTTCATTGAGGTCATATGGAACAAAACTCCTTTGAGCCTGAAAGATTTGGGTTCAAGTGATGCTTCTGACATTGGCAGTGTATGTTATTCTGAGCTGGACCCCAACTTCTCCTTTATGCCCTCAGGCACAACTCTTTAAGGTGTTCAGAAGGTCCAGACCTGCTTTAATGGCAGACAACCCTCATTGGAGAAATTCCCGTATTGGACAATCACCTGACATGTGGAAGAGACTTGATAAGCCATCTTACTCTAACCTCTTCATTTTATAGATGAGAAAACTGAAATCCAACAGTGTTCAATTATATGTGCAAGGTAAAAAGCAAGGAGTAGTGGAGTGGGTCTAAGACAGAATTGGAGCCTGGATCTTGTGATTTTAAGAGAGAAAAGGAGAGAGAGAGATCTCTTCCACCATATTGTATTTCCATTAAGGGAATTTCTGATGATAATTTTTCTTAATTATTTTAGTTAGAATCTGATACAACTGAAATCTATATTGTGGTTTTTGTCTGCAAAGATGTTTCTTTTCAACAGACCATATCTTAACATATTGGAAGTGCTACAAAACTGCCTGTTTTTGTTCATAGTGTAGATTGAGGGAAAGAATACAGAAGAGAAAGCATCATTATTACTAGGAGAAAAAAAACCCTAAAAATGCATATAATCTGATATTAATAACATTTATAGAATGTTTTGAAGGTTTGCAAACTATTTTATATATTGTCTTATTTGATCCTTCCCCCCCCTCGTTCCCTCATGCCCTTTTGAACATATTAACGTTCTGAGGGGGACATGTTTCTTCCCTCCTCTATTAGAATAGAATTTCATCACACTATAACTCCTTCCAATTGCCATAATAAATTCTCCTTTCAAAGTTTTCCCTAGAATCATCAGAGTTCTTACTCAGTCCTCTCTTTTTATCAGAAATACTTGGAGTTCTTGATTCCATTTTCCCTAATCATTAGAATAATCAGATTTTCAGGGTAAGTTATTTTTGCTTATAAATCTATATTATATTTTGCAACAACCTTATGTTCAACATCTCTTTTCTTAGTAGAAATTATCAGGTATTGTTTGATACTTAAACTCATCTGATTGTTTTGCAGTATTTTTGTTTTGATATGGTATTTTGGTTATAATATTCCTGGGACTTACGGTATTTTGGTTATAATATTCCTGGGACTTTTTCTTTTTTCTTTTGGGGTTTATTTTCAGAATATATTTAGTGAAGTCTTTTATTTTTTTTAAATCTATGGTTTGTTTTGTTTTGTTTTGTTTTTTCTTTGTGTCTTCACAAGCCCCTGAATTGGGGGGCTATGAAAAGGCTCCTGTCCTTGCTGGGTTTTTTTGAGTGGGTTGGGCTCAGCTTAGTCTTACCTTTAAATTTTTTAGGTTTCTAAATTGACCTCCAACTCTTGGGGGATTGAGCTTCTCTGGATCTTTAATGTTTGGAGTACTGAATTTTTAGAGGTCTTCCCTGGTAGAGTGAGTATAAGAACAGAATTCTTAGGGTCTCTGTAGCCCCCTGGGCCTGAAGTGTAGAGATTTGCTGACTGTGTAGGGGTGCTTCATGTCTTGAGTTCCTTTGGAAGGCTATACTGCCTCTTGTCTTTGGGATTTTTGACTGACCTTTATTTTACTAAATAGTCTATTTTCATAGACTATTTTATCAAAGGGTTTTGTTGGAGTTAAAAGTATGTGGAGGGGAAAGTATTCTGCTTTCTGGTGAAGTCCAATCAAATCAGGTCTTTCCCTTCTAGGAGCTTTACTCTTAATCGGGAGAACAACAAAAAAAGATATAAAAGTATTGTGATAGATAAAATGACATGATTTGAGGTTCCAGTTCTAGCAAGAGAAGATGGTCAGGAAATAGATTAAAATTTTCTTTTATTAAAAAATTGTGGGGTGATAGAGCAACTCATTGTATGGTTGTCACGAGTCTTGGTTTGAGCGGTAGCTGGGTGACTTAAAAATGTTTGAACTAGATGCTTTACAGGGTTATTTCTTAAATTACATGAGATATAATAGAAGTTACAGCAGTTTGCAAACTAAAGCTATTTCTGTCATTAAGAGATTTGCCATAACTTGAAATCTTTAAGCTAAGTAGCTATATTAGTAGTAGTTTAGTGATGTGATAAAATTTATTGGTACCTAGGTGATTTAAAAGTAAGCCTATTTATAAATATAAATTATAAATTATAAATTACTTCTTTCCAGCTGTTTTGTTGTGGTATGGGATATTTTTTCTTAGGTCAAGATCTCATGTTTTCAGTACTCTCATAGTTTTGTGATGGCATTAATCCATTTTAACTAAACCTTGCTCTAATGTAATCTGGCTAATTGCCATGATAACATGGCATAATAACATATGACAGATGGTTGGTGAAAATTTGAGCTAACTGCTATCTGTTGCCTTAATGGTTCACCTAACTTAGGGATTTCATACAGTTAATAAGGAGCCGTATGTAAGATATGTTATGGTATTTGGAAAGACAGATCCGTTTTGTAATGTTGTTATTTTGCTATGAATGATTTGATAAATTCCAAATGAAACTGAAATTCATAGCAATGTATTGTTTCATGTAGTGTTGAAAGGAACTTCAAGTTGTAGAAAATTTATTTAATTTCCTTGAGAATTGCAAAAATCACTTGGTGCATTAATCAGTCTAAAAAGTTGTTTCTGGATTTACTTGTATATGAATTTTCATTGTTTCATCATTTTGCAAAGGCAAAAAGACAGCTAAGGATCAGTGAAGGGGGGTGGTTTTGGTGTGTTTGAATTGAAGAAATTAGTTTTTTGAAAGTCTCTTGAACCTAGGCATACTTAATTTTCTAGCTATTGGGTATCTTTAAAAACATTGTTTCCAACTTGTATATCAAGTCAAGGATTCTCACCTCATTTTATAACCTTATTGTGTATCTCCATTTAGCTTATGGAAGCTTGTGTAATTCTCAAAACACAATTATTCCCTTAAAAAATGCATAAAGGCAGTATTTTAATGAAAGGAAGCATGGAGGTGTCATGAAATCAAACTGTTGTTACCCACTGAATGAGATTTGCCTAGCTAAGAATGAAAAAATAAAACTGTTGGAGATTACAGAATGAACATCTTTATAGATGTGTCGAGGTGATTCAAGAAAAATCCATAAAATTTAGTTGGGGTTTTCCTTAAGATCAAAGAGGTTAGGTATCTATTTCCAGATGACATGTTTGTTAAGTTAAATTCAATTCGATGACTATCATTTGTTTCTTTTTAGATTCATATGTCAAGAAAATTTCTGCTCTCCCTGTCATATGCCATATTGAGGAAAACATAAAATACTTTTGTAAGAAAGTTTAAGAAGTATTATTGGCTTTGCTGCTAGTTGTGTGGGACATACCTAATGGTCATATTGAGTGTTTTGTGGTCTTTACCGAAGTAATTAATTAAAGAACATTAAAGTAAATTTATCTCAGGATATATTTCTTTCCCTCCTTCCTTGCATCTAAGAACAGAAGTATTATGTGATTCTTTACACTGGCAGTAAATTTTTAGTCTGTGTGGTTTTTTTTTTTTTCCCTTGATAAACTTGTAAAATCAGATTATTTTAAGATTTTCAGTTACCTAATGTCTTAAGTCAGGGCTTAAAACTTTTTGCACTCATAATCCATTTTTACATGACCCCAGGAGGGGAAATATATATAATACTAGGTATTCAAATCAAATACTTACTGATAATCATAATTTTTCAACCCCCCTACATTGTTATTAGACCCCATTTGGGGTTGTAAAACATAGTTTAAGAAGCTGGGCCTTAAGTGGAAGTCTTGGTTAAAGCAATTTGGAGGTCACAATATTTTCATAGAGGAGTTATTTCTTAAATTACTGCCTTGTTTATCATCTTGCCCCTCCCCCTTACAAGTGTGTAATGTTGGTTCTCTTTTCTTCTTTCTCTAAATTATTCTTGGTAATTTCACCTGCTTCTATTATTCATTATTCCATCTGTTTATATAATTCCCATATCTTTATACTCAATTCTGTCCTTCCTGAATTCCTCATTTTCATATTTTCCACTATATTGGGTGGTTAGCTTCACTAAGGTCTTGCTTCTGCCTCAAGAATTTTAGTGTGACCAAATTGACTGTTGTGTGTGTGTGCGTATGTGTGTTGTGTAAATTTTTTTGTTACTTTATTTTTTACAGTATTGTCATTTCTAAATAATGTTTTTGCCTTGCCTTCCCAAATATCCAGATCAAACTACATATGTAACATTTTGTACTTAACTGATAGTTCTCGCCTCTTAAGGAAGATGAATAGTGGGCACTGGAGGTCCTGCTGATTTCACTTGGCATCAGTTCATGTAAGTCTCCAGGCCTTTCTGAAATCATCCTACTGGTCATTTCTTACAGAATACTAATATTCCATAATAATCATATACCACAATTTATTCAGCCATTCTCCAGTTGATGGTCATCCATTCAATTTCCAGTTTCTAGCCACCACAAAAAGGGTTGCCACAAACATTTTTGCACATACAGGTCCCTTTCCCTTCTTTAGTATCTCTGGGAATAGAAGCCCAGTAGTAACACTGCTGGATAAAAGGGTATATATAGTTTGATAATTTTTTGGTTTCTATCTTTTCTAATATATTCTCCATACTACTATCAAATTGATGTTTGTAGAATGTAGATCTCACCATGCCACTCTTAAATGATCGAAAAGCTTCAGTGTCTCCTCATTCAGCTTTCAAGTTAAAATACATATTCCTGTTAACATCTGAAGTCCTTTACATTCTGTCTTTGTATTCCCTTTATGGGCTAATAATACAGTACTTGTTCCTTTGTTCTTCTTCACATATGACTTTGCCTTTTCATTGACTGTTTCTTTACAATGCTTAGAATTCTTTTATCTCTTCACCTCTACCTATTGGAGCCTGTAGTTTCCCACAAGCTTCGTTTATGTTGCAATTGCCATCTCCTTCAATAGGAATTTCCTGATTCTTCCAGTATTATTGTCCTGTGCCCTTCCTTGGCTGGCTGGGCTGTTAGTTTTGTTTATGTTTTTAATGTTCTTTTACTTTACTATGAACATGTGGTTTCTCCGTAGGAAAATATAAGTGCTTCAAGGACAGTGACTTTCAACACTTAAGTCTTGGTATTTCTAATGTGAGAGGCAAAATTGGCATCATGGTTAGAAAGCTGGGTTGAGAGCGCTAATAAATAGATTGAAGTCTCACATGCTATGTAGAGTTTGTGTGACATCAATTTAATATTTTAAAAGACAGATCTCTAAAAATGTCAGTTGCAGAGAAAAAGGCATTACTTGGTGGGAAGAGTCTACACCAATGAAATAACAGGATCCAGTTCTTATCTCACATCCCCAGTGCATTGTTTAATGTCTAATAGTATCTAGGAGACACTAAACATTTGTTGATCTATCACTTTTCATTGTGAAAATAAATTTTCATAAATAACCGAGTGAAACAGGTAGAGCAAATTAGGAGAGGAATAATGAGTTGAAATCCCAGAGAGGAAAATTTTAACTCAAAATAAGGAAAAAACTCCATAACAGCTGTTGAAAGGTAGAATTTGGGAGTTGCTGAGTTTTTCCCCTAAGTAGAGGTCTTCAAAGGGATATTTAAAGGTTGTTCTTCCTGGTATGTTGTTGGAAAGGATGTGAACTATGGTCTTTCGTTTGAAGCCAGATACAGTGTGTCAGTTGTGTTTGCAATGTCTGACAGCTATTCAAGAGTGCTGGACCAGAGCCCAGTTAGCAAAAGGAGACAATCTTCTTGTTCCATGTTCAGTTTCATGTCTGCCACCTTTTGGTCCCATTCTCCTTTTCATGATATAAACTTTAAAAACTAGTCATTTAAGAAAAAAAATAATTTTGAAATAACCAATGATAAAAACAAGTCATTCAAGTTATCTACCTGGATTTATTTCTTTGGCACTTAATTCAACATATCCAAAATTGAGCCTATTTCTCTTTACTATAAACTTATTTTTTTGTTTTGATAACACTTTTTTATTTCACTCTGGGCTCTTCTCCTGATTCTATTTCTTTGTCCACCCTGGGAGTGCTTTTACTATTAAGAGAAAGCAGCTTTTTCATCTTGGAAGCAAAGTTCAGTCAGTTTCTCTCAGAGTTGGCATTTTAGGGAAGAATCTAGGCCATCCATATAACAGCTTTCCTTCATTTCTCTGCTTCTCAGTCTCCAGGATTCTTATTCCACTATATTGACATGGGATTTCTCTCTCTTTCCCCTTCATCTTCCTTTTAGATGTCATATTTTCTCCATCAAAATTATTCCTTTTTGAATACTGGGTATTGTTTTGTTCATATTGCTAGGCAGAACCTGGCATATAGGAAATGGTGACTAATTGGTGACTATTTCTTTTAATGACTATTATATTAGAAATTTTGATATATTTTATATTTCTTTCCATATAGTGCCCCTATTGCTTCTGTTTCTAAAATGTATGTCTCTTTTATTTCCATGGACATTACCATAGTATTGGCTTTCTTTATCATTCATCTAGACTGTTCTAGCTTTTAAAAATAGCCTGTATAGATGTAATCCATTCTTTACCTTCCTATCAGATAAATTTTGCTTATGCATAAATGTGGCCATGTTAGTTTTAGAATAATAAATATTCTGGAAAATCTTCAGTAACCTTTTTTTTTTAAGTTAAAAATTTTTTTTTTAATACACATTACTTTGTGAATCATGTTGGGAGAGAAAAAAGAGCAAAAGGAAAAAAAAAAAAAACAAACTATGGGAGAGATTTAAAAAAAAAAAAAACCCAGAAAAAAGGAAGTGAACATAATGTGTTGATTTACATTGTTTTCTTAGTTCTTTTTCTGGACATAGATGGCATTTTCTGTCCAAAGTCTGTTGGGATTTCTTTGGATCACTGAGAAAAACCAAATATTTCATAGTTGATCATCACACATTGTTGCTGTTATTGTGTATAATATATTCCTGGTTCTACTTGTTTCGCTAATCATCAGTTCATGTAAATCTTTCCAGGCCTTTCTATAATCTGCTTGTTCATCATTTTTTATAGAACAATAATATTCCATTACCTTCACCTTGTTCAGCCATTCTCCAATAGATGGGCATCCACTCATTTTCCAATTCTTTGAATAGATCTCTATTTCTAACTACTTCAGAAATAGTACCAAAGTCCCTCTATAATCTGGTACTGACCATCCTACCTTACTCTTTGACCTATAACTCCATATCTTATACTGTTTGGTGGGATCAAATAAAGGCAGATATATTGTAGAGTGAATATGCCACTGGACTTGGGAATTAGGAAAGATCTGCATTCACATCTTGTCTCAGATACTTATTTAACTGTTTGACTGTGGATAAGTCATTTAAAGCAAATCTCTTAGCATTATTTTTCTCATCTGTAAACTACCAGAGTTGTGAAGATGAGATGATAAATATATTTGTATAAATGCTAGCCATTGTGTATTATATGCTCCAGCCAAACTAAACTGTTTTTTTATTTTCTTAGACTACTTTTCCTACAACCCTGCCTTTGATATAGTTATCTCAGTGCCTGAAACATCCTTTTTCCCTACCATATTCCAGCTCTTCAATTAAAAGGTTTATTTGCCATGTTATTTCTTCCTTGGAAGCATTCTTTGTCCATAGTCCTAATTCCAATTCTTACCTCATAGAGCTTTTTGTTTTGCTCTTCTCTAATTGTGTTTACTGAATTTTAAAAATGGTTATAGTAAACTATGATGTACACTTAAGGACAAGCAGTGTATGCTATGTATACTTTGTCTTCTCTGTAACTTTTTCTATACCACATAGTGGGTATGTTAGCAATATTTATTTAGTGTATTTTGAAAATACAGTTCAATTAAATATCAGTAAGTGAATACAAAGAAGAATATGCTTAACAAAGCTATTTCCTAGTCTCTTTGAATGGTCCTTGGCAGGATACTTTTATATGTGATCGTTTAAATGTTTATTGCAGTGATTAAGCCAATGCTTTATTGATTTCTGTACATTTACTGGTCATACTACTCCGTACCTCAGGACAAGGTATTCTTAACTTTTGTGTGTGTGTCCAGATCTTTTCTCGGATTGTTTTAAATATCTAAAATACAATGCATGGGATTACTACCGAAACAAATTGTAGGTAAACTGTAATTATTTTTTTTATATCCAAGTTCATAGGCCTTCCTTCTTCCTTCTGCTCCCCCCCCTCCCACCCACCTCCACTGAAATTTATCCACTAAAATTAAGTATCTTTTTGCAGGTTGGCAAGGTACTAACAAAGAAGTAGGCTGAAACTTTATACTTTAGTTTAGAATTTTACCACATCAGACAGTAGGCTTATTAACCTTAAACATCCAAATATGAAGACTCTCATCTGCCCAATCATATATTTTTACCCTTGCCTCTAAAAGAGAAAAAAAGGCAACCAAACTAATCTACTAGGAACTCTTCAAAAATTGTACTTCTGTTCCCTCCAAAACAAACAAATAAATAAATACATAAACAAGCTAAATTTCCCAAAGACTTAAAAAGTAGTACAATATCCTCAAAAAAAGAGAATTGAGTAGCTTGGAAAAGAGTAGATAAGGGATTAAGTAATACATGGTAAGATACTTGGCTTTTCTACCAAAGATAGATTTTTCTGTCCAGCCAACTTAGATTTCTAGCATTGTGTACTCACTGCAAGATTTTACTAAAGGTTTTCTGTATTTATAAAATGTGGGAAAAGAGCTAGATAATTTCAAAGGGTTCCAACCTAATTCTAAATTTTGTGATTTTTAGTTGTTCTTTTGAGTCTTAATAACAATAATGATAATAATAATAATAAATACTTACATGAAACTAGGAATTTCATTTTTTTGAAGTTTATTAAAAGTAATACATGTAGAGAAAAGAGTAAAATTTTTGTAGTGAATATTTATTGATTATGGACTAGGCGCATAGCACTTCAAATGATAATTATTGTATAAATGTGGGATGTTGCTTTCTCTCCCAAGTGTTCCTTTAAAACTCATTTTAAAAAATCAAATTAAAAGCTCTTATTCATAAGTTCTATTCTCTGCTGAGATGCCATTTGTTTCATGTCATTAAAGAGGGTTTTGAGGAAAACATAATGATTGGTTAACAATAATTTTTACAAATTTCATTTTTAAGTTTTCTTTTATATCCTTTAAAACATTTGGGTGGTTTGACTGATTTATATTCTCGCCTTGGTTTTGTCTTTGGCAACCATATCTCAATTTGCCATGTAAGTCATCAGATGTTTGCTGACTAAAGTGATTTCTGATGGTTCTTGGTGGTCTTGTTTTTGGCAATTAATTTACTTTGGTTAAACTTCTGAATGTGATTATAGATGGCTATTTTTGTTGTCTCATTTTTTATTATGAATTGATTATGATTATGAATTACTTTCTTAGTTTGGGACTGCTTCAGATATGTTCTGTTCTTTTCTTTTTCAGCTTCTTTATACTTTTCTTTCTTACCTTTCTTAAATAATTGTGAAGGTTGATGGACTGACTATACAAACTGACTACAGAAAATGATTTTACTTTCTGTTAAAACATATAATCCTTTTCATTTTTCTGGTCTTTATTTGATGCTCATGATGTCTTGAATCTCTTAAATTCTTTTTTTTTTTTTTTTTTTTTTTAAAGTGTTCATGATACAAAGGCTTCATTTCTTATTTCTGAGCCATGAGTTTCCAGATTCCCCCCCCCCCATCCTCACCTTAATTTTTTTCCTTTTTTTTCATGAATTTGAAAAACTAGCAACATGGATATTTCAACATACAAAAAGTTGTGTATCAAAGTAAACTTAGATTTTAAAAGTGCACATTAAATTTAACACAGTAGCAACAAAGCTTTCCTGTCTTTTCCTATCTTCATGTGTTGTGATTTAATTTGAAAAGTCTTAGCAAGTTCTTCATAGACTTTTTTTTCCTACTTCTTCGTTCTTAGCAGTTGATATTGATGCAATTTTTTTATTGGTGGTCTTCTTGCAAATGCACTAAAATATTCCAGTAAATCAGTTTTTTTTTTGCCTTTGAATGTACAATAAAAAGTACTCTAATATTTTCTTTGCCTCTCCAAGGAATATCCATGAATTATCCTTTGTTTTAACTGGATTTCACATTTAGAGTAGTACTTATGTTCAAATTAAATTTATGGATGAAATTTATTGATTCTTAGTGCCACTTGCCCACTTTCCCTCCACTCTACAATTGTCACTCTAGAAGTGTAAGGAGACTTCACAAGTCTGAGGGCCATTTTGTGGTTTTCTTTATTTGTGAGTCAATATAGCCAAAAAAGTTTATCAAGTGGTCAGCCAATTGATGATATTGTTATTTTTAGCTAAGTTGCTCTGGAGGAAATGGATACTTTTGTTGTTGGGGACATATTTGAAGAGCCCACTAGAGCTTATATTGCTATAACCTGAAGTATTAAAATAGGATTTTAAGGAAATGTAAATACCTTATATTGTTAGGCTTTTTACAAGGTAATGTACTTGGTTTACAGCTTTAAAAGAGTTCCGCTCATTGGTCCACACATTAGACTTAACACCTTTAAGAGAGCATACTTTTAAGGAGCTCCCACAAGCCCACTCTCAGAGATTCAGAGTCAAGAGTTGATTGGAGATTCGATCGTGGTGCTGGCTGGAGACTCTCGGACTAGAGCTCTCTGGAACCAAAGAGAGGAAGAAAGTTAGCTGAGCTCCAAGTGAAGGAGACAAAACTTGAAGGAGAAAATAAAGGATCTGGAGATAAGATTTGGAAAGAGACAGTAAAGGATTTTAACTCCTGGCTGCATTTTGGGATTACTGAACTGAACTGAAGCCAAAGCTGCCTCCAGAAGCTCCCCAAGAAATCTGCTTCCAGAGAAGGATTACAATCTAGAGAAAAAGAACATTACACCATATATTTAAAAAAAACCAAACAAACCAAAACCCAGCTGTACTAATAAATTGTGGTTGAAGCTTTTCCTTGATTTTACCTCTCATTTAAGGACAGATAATTATTTTTTAATTATTCAGTTTGTCCTTCCAAATTTGCTACATAGAGCTCATGCCAGAACTAATCTTCAGATGTTTTTTCTTACTATTAAATTTCTTTACTCAAGAGTCTGCTGTGTCTCTCTGTTGCTTGCAAAATGTTTCTAAGCTTTTTCTCTCCAGAATCATAGCCTTCTGAGAAAGGGTTGTTTGTATATACTTTTCATACTTTTCCAATCATTTATCATTCCTTTGAAATTTGGCTTCTTGCTCTATAATTCCACCAAAACTACTTTCAGTGAGTTTCAAGGTGATCAATAATCTGTAAACTGATGAGGACAAAAAATGAGGCTCAAAGGGAAAGATGGTTCAATGCTTCCTTTTCCTCCTAAGTACCAAGGTTGGGTTCCTTAGCGAATGAATTCTCGCTACTCAATGCTGTGTTAAAACAAAATCTTTATTGATAAGGAAAGGGATAGGCAGGCAATTGGCCTCCAGGGAGAAAGGCCAGACTGCCTGAAAGGAGACCCTGCAGCTAACATTTGTGTCTCAGGTTATCTCCTTTAACCTCTTCTAAGACAGGAATTTCTCTGTTAATCATTTGTGTCTTGGGCTATCTCCTTTTAACCTCTTCATAAACTACTAAATCCAATGACCTTTAATAAATGTTACTCCTTTTGTTAAAGCTATT
This sequence comes from Sminthopsis crassicaudata, assembly GCF_048593235.1. Taxonomy (NCBI): domain Eukaryota; kingdom Metazoa; phylum Chordata; class Mammalia; order Dasyuromorphia; family Dasyuridae; genus Sminthopsis; species Sminthopsis crassicaudata. Next base: position 270,618,692 of record NC_133619.1, on the reverse strand, counting down.
GCCCCCTAATCCATATTCTCCTTGATCCTTAGGTTCCATGACATTGTCTTTTCTTGATATTCTTATCTGACACCTTGTTCTCAGTCTTCTTTGTTCAGCCATAATAAGGTCCTCCTTTTTTGTTCTTCCTCTTTTGAGCTCTTATATTCCTATGGTTCAGTTATCTTATATGCAGAAGACTTCCATATCTGTCTCTGTTCTCATTTAAAGTTTTTAGTCCTATATTATTTGCTACCTTTTATAAGGTTTCCATCTGGGTTACCAATTCCAGAAATTGTGAGTCATATTTTCTGCCATATCCATCCTTCTCAAATTCCCATGTTTATTAATGCACAGTCAGGTTTCTATAGCCTACATATATAGTTATAGTCTTGCAATCATCCTTGATTCTTTCCTCCATCATCTTTTGTATCTTTGTCTAATTTTGTTCATCATACTTTCAGATTATCTTTTCTTATATCTCTTCCCTTTCTCTGTAGTCACAAGGCCAGAGTTTAGGGCTTCAATATCTTGTACTATTTCAGTTTTTTCCTTCTTATTCTTTCCCCCACCCCTGCCATTTTCTCCTATTCACTTTCTGACTGTCCACTCTGATGGTTCCACTATATGGATCCGCTGTCTCAAGCTTTTTATATGCTAGGTAATTCAAGATTCACCAGTGTAGACCTCTAACTTTTAGAACTGACTCTTCTGGATGGTGTATTATTTCACCTTCAGGCTTCCTAAAATGCCATACAACTGCAGAGCTTGACCCCAAAACTGAAAAATCCTTAAAAACGAAAACCTCCTGGGACTCAGGGAGGGGACTCCATCCTAAGCACAGTTAGTTTATCTGGCTCAGTCTCAAACACATCAAATTCAATTCAAATTCTAACCCTGGCTGAAACCCAGCCCGGAGCTAATCTGGGACTCCACCTACAAGCACCCTTCAGTTTGTAACCCCCTATTATAAAAGAGCCAAGCTTGAGTCTTTGCAGAGGTCCTAAACATGGCAGCCTTACAACTGCCATTTCAAAGGATTTCTGCCCACTGGAACCACCTGGTTCTAGTGCCCTTCTCTCTTTACCTAACACCTTTTAATCTTACTTCCAAATCCCATAATAAACCTCTTTTATCAATCTAGGTTTTCGGGTCTGTAAATTCCTTTACAGGGGACTCTTGCACCGAAAGACCTCATTTAACTCTTTATCCTTGCACCGAATCCAAAGGGGTTGCAGGGGAGCTCTATTTGACTCCGTATACCCTGAACCCGCCACTAGACCTCAATTAAACTTAATTTCATTTAGGTACCCCCAATTATAAACCTCATCAAGCTCTTATTCTTTTCCCCTGTTTTTCAGTTTTCTTTCAGCAATTCAGAGAGCCACCTGGCTAGTACTATGGGGTTGTCCGCCCTGGCATTGGCAGTTCAAAGCTTCATTTTGCTATTGGTACTGTATTGTAGCTTCTAGTAGGCTTTTCCTCCCAAATGGGATGATGCCTCTTGGATTGGAGTGAGAAGAAACTTGAGGTTGGGCAGAAATGACCAGGAGACTCTAATAGTAATCTAGGTTTGAAGGAAATGCTGACAGTGTAAGAAGAAAAAAAACAACATTGTTTTTATTAGTAGTTAAGGCTTTTTGAGGTGTCCTAGAAATGGATGTCCTTGTTCTCTTCATGCTATATCAATTTACAAAGATCTTCTAAGTGTCTCTGAATTCTCCCCTTTCATTATTTATTTACGCTTTATTTCTTGACTTTTTGGGTCCTTAGAAGTGAAGTGACTTCCTGAATACCAAGGCAAAAATATACTGTATTAGAGGTGGCCATGTGTTTGAGTTTGACTCATAGGTTGGTTTTTTCCCTTTATTTTCTATGCCTTGCTGCTTTTTATTATCTTGCAAGGAGGTGCTCAATAAAAGTGTTAATTACATTGAATTCTAATCTTTGACCCTATTTCCTCCTGTTTTCTACTATGTATTACCTCATCCTTGGTCCATGAGTCCCTTCTTAGCCCTTATAAATGCCCTAACCATTTCTTCCCTGTTATTTTTTTCTTTGTCAGAATAATGTTTCTGTCATCAGTGTTCAATCCTTTGTTTCATGACTTCTCTTAATGATGATTGAAATTTGTAAGAGTAATATTACTCTGATGCTTCATTTTATGGCATGTAGATAGATAATCTTGGGGTTTTGAAGGTTGTGCCACTGTAATGGAGGTAATGGAGTCCTGAAGAAAAGAGACCCAGACGTCTTGTCACAATTAGCACTAATTCCTGATAAATTGCCATCCAAGAGTCCTAGACTTGATAGCTCCCCAAGATTACTAGTCCTGCTTCCAACCTAGTCCTTTCCAGCAATCATCTTTAGAAACAATTTCTGTGGAGAAGCATCTAGCCATCTCTAACATTGCTGACTAATTGCTATCTGTGGGCAGACAAGTCAGCATAGCCAAAGCAGCAAGGTACCTTGAAACAAAGGGGTGGTTCATGCTCAGCAATTGAGAGCATAACCTCCTCTCTTCCCCTCCCGCTTCATCTCCTCCCCCCAGTGTCTTAGTCACTACTTCTTTCCACTTGACTGAGATTTCCCCGGTACCGGCAACTCAAAAGAGCTTTAGCAATAGCAATATATGTTAGTTGTTGACTCACTCCCCCAGTGGGGACCTCTGTGTGTGTGTGTGTGTGTGTGTGTGTGTGTGTGTGTGTGAGAGAGAGAGAGAGAGAGAGAGAGAGAGAGAGAGAGAGAGAGAGAGAGAGAGAGAGAGAAAGATTAACTTCTACCTAATACCAACTGCTACAGTCTTGTAAGTAACTTCAAGAGTTTTTTTTTTGGGGGGGGGGAGGTTCAGCGCTAAGGAGATATGGCTTAGCAATGGCTTCTGCAGGTGCTACAGTCACACCTACTGTAGACCTAAAACAGAAGGTTTTTGCTACCTTAATACTGTCAAATGATTCAATACCAGAAACTGATAAAATTTTATCAGAGGAAATTTCAATAAAGGAGCATTACCACATGCTTTTCTGCTGTACTTTTAGTACTGTGTGGCTTTTCCACCTGTGTGGCATGTAGTAGAGACTTCTATATGTGTTAGCCTCATTGCCTTTTTCCTTTTGGTATCCCCAAGTGCTTAAATAAATGTGTTTTAATTTATTTATTGAAAAATTGGAAATAAGGAGATAACAATTTTTTTTAAAGATTTACCTCATTTAAACACATCCTTTCTTCCCCAGATGATTTTTTTTGATGCATTAAAGAAACTGGACAATATATATTTTTAAATTATTTTATTTTATTTTTTATTTTTACAAAAATTTTATGCATAGTTAATTTTTCAGCATTGACAATTGTAAAACCTTTTGTTTCAACTTTTCCCCCTCCTCCCCACCCCTTCCCCCAGATGGTAGGTTGACCAATACATGTTAAATATGTTAAAGTATAAGTTAAATACAATATACGTATACATGTCCAAATAGTTATTTTGCTTTATAAAAAGAATTGGACTTTGAAACAGTGTACAATTAGTCTGTGAAGGAAATTAAAAATGTAGGCAAACAAAAATATAGGGATTGGGAATTCTATGTAGTGGTTCATGGTGAAACTGGACAATATTACAAATAACTTTTCTCATCATTTCCTACTACATTACCTTTGTACATTCTTTCAATAGACATTTGTAGATCACTGCACTGAGGATATAAAGAAAAAATAAAAATGTTCTTCAGGGAGTCCTGTATCCTGCTAGGAGAATGAAGAAAAAAAATAGAGGGTTTTTATGTTCTGGATTTTGGCACTTAATCATTTAATTTGGTAATTTGTTTGATATTTTAATGTATTGTTCTATAGTCTGATTTTTGTAAAATCTCCTTTTCCCTAAGAGTTTAAATTATATTCCATACTCATTACCCTTAAGACATAGCTGTGTGCAAATAGTTCCTCAGTAAATAGTTGTTGAATTGACTTGTGGAAATTTGTAATTAATTTCAAAGCAGTATAGTATATACATGTTATTAATATACTACAGTAAATGTCGCTATTTTACCTAATAGTTTGCAAAGGAACAAACATGAACTAATTTCACCCAGATTGCTTAGCCTATAATTTTATTCTCTGTTGTCCAATTGAAGTTTAGTATTAGATTATTTAAAAGGACAACTTCAAGAAACATTTATGCTTCAGTGGAATGATATATGATACAGTCCCTATTAATAATGAAATATTTAAAAGTAAATGCTATTTTATTGATTTAACTTATTCAGCAACTGAAATGTTTATAAGCATAGAGCCTAATGGGTCAGTGAAAATAGCATACATTTGTAGCTAGCACGTGATTTATTCAGAAGTGCTTAGTTCCTCCAAGAAGTTCTTAAATTATGTCAGTTATCTTCTCTCTTCCCACTATCTTGCTTTACACCATTGGAGGTAACAAATCTTAATTTTTGAGAAGCAAAACCTTTCCTGTTCCCTTCACCTTGGGCCCCCCAAAAAGTGGAGGAAAGGCACATTTATTAAAATAGCACCTACTATGTACTAGACATTGTATTTAAACACTTTACAATCTTATTTGAAAGCTTATTCAGATGTTAAAACAGATGTCACAAAGTTTATGTACTAAAGATATCAAGATGAGCCTCCTCAGGCCTAAAATTTAGAGACTGGACTCATTTTGGAAATAGTTCTAGTAAACTACTCCTGCAATTTTTTTCATAAAAAGTTGAAGTCTAAAAAAAGCACTGCATTTAGGACTCTAGAATTGTTTCAAAGCAGGGAAATAGTTGGAATGAAATATAGTTGTGTAAAAAAATTCTTAAGGATTAAATATATTTTTTAATATAATTAAAGCATGATATTAAAGTGTTCTATGGAGTATTTAAGTACTTAGAGTTATTATTAAATAGCTTTTAGATTTGTCAGCTATTAGTCTTTTTCAATAAATAGGATAATTCAGGGGCAGCTAGGTGGCGCAGTGGATAGAGCACCAGCCTTGAATTCAGGAGGACCTGAGTTCCAATGTGGTCTCAGACACTTAACACTTCCTAGCTACACCCTGGGCAAGTCACTTAACCCCAGCCAATAATCAAACAAACAAACAAATGAATGAATGAATAAATAAATAAATAAATAGGATAATTCACTTTATAAGTTTTTGCTATACAGATACATTGATTTGTGACTCAATGTTACTATCTCTTACAATATGTATTTAGGCACCAAAGTCAGTTACTACAGTGAGAAATCTTTGAGGCACTAAATACCTTGCACAGTAGTCTGGGGAATAGTAGTCGCTAAAGTTTTAATAGTGCATACTCAATATATGCTTATAAATTATATATTTGCTACCATACATGTGTATAATATACAGTAATAGAAATTAGAAGGGATGAGATAAAGTTGAAACAAATAATACTTTAAGATAATTTTTTGTTAACAATATTTTTTTTTTATTAATGTGAGCAATGTGATATTGGTGTATCCCTGAACTTCTTAAACTTTTTCTAGTCATGACCTCTTTTTGCCCAAGAAATTTTTATATGATCCCAGGAATATAGATATCAGTAATAAATTTACTGAGAACCCATATGGGGACATGAACTACAGTTTAAGAAGCTAGAGGTTTATACTTTTGTGATACAGCAAATTAAAGGTGTGCTTCTGAATTTGTTTGTAATGTTATACCTATGTTAAACAAAACAAAACAAAACAAAAACATTACTTATTTTTCAGTACTTTCCATGAGTAAGGTAAATATTTTTCTTGAAATTCAGGTGGGAAATTGGTCTAGGAAAGAAGGAAAGGTCCCAAGTCTAATAGATAGGTAATAAACATTTATTAGGGACTGTACTAAATACTGGGGATACAAAAGAGAAAAAAAGAGACCCTGCCCTCAAGGAGCTCATAATGGGGGAGGAATAGATAAAAAATATACAAACAAGTGGAAGCAATAGATAAAAAATGTATAAATAAGTTATATGAAGGATAAATAGGAAATATTTAAGAAAATACACTGAGGGATTAGGAAAAACTTCTCTAGAAGATAAGATGTTAATTGGGATTTAGAGCATTTGAGGCATGGAGGATATTATTGCCAAAGAAAATATCCAGAACCAAGAGATGGAGGATCTGAATTCTATATTGGAACATTCAGAAAGCCAGTGTCACTGGGTTGGAAAAATACATAAGTAAGGTACAAGAAAGATTGGGAAAGATAGGAGGAAGATAGGTTATGAAGGACTTTGTATGTCAACAGCATTTTCTACTTATTCCTGGAGAAAATAGGCATAGTTTAGAGTTAGGGAGTGAGTGACATCTTCTTTTAGGACAATCCCTTTGATGCTTAAATAAGCAATGGATTGGAGTGGGAAGATGAGGCAGGCCCCAAGCAGGCTATTTGTAACAGTATAGATATGAAGTGATGAGGACATGGAATAGAGTAACATGGGCATAATTGAGAAGCTTTGGCATATTGCTGGGATATGGATGCTATCTGAATAAGGAGGCAGAGAAGGAAGTGTCAAATAAGGAGGAGGAGAATCCAAAGAAAGGGGTGTCCCAAAAACCTAGAGAGTATCAAGGAAGAAAGAGATTAAAGTGTCACAGACTGCACAGAGATCAAGGAGAATGAGGATTGGGAATTAGGACATTGAATTCAGCAACTAAAAACATATGGAGAGAAAACCTTTTTAATGGAAAAATAAAGTTGGAAGCTGGAGATGTTTTTTTCAAGGAGTTGAACTACCAAGACAGGAGGTAAAAGGGGTTTTGAGAGTGTAGGGGGTGGGAGGAGATGTAGACATGTTTGTGGGCAGTAGAGAAGCAGGAGACAAGTGGACAGGGAATGTTTAAAAATAAGTGATCCGAATAGGGAGAACCAAGAGGGCAGTCTGTTGGAGGAGACAGCACGGAATGGGATTGCTTGAGCAAATAAGGAAGGAGTAAGGAGATATCTCTTATAAAATGCAGGAATCTTACAGGGCAGTTATAGAAAGATTTGGATCATTTTGTTTGCCCTACTTTGGAAACCAGCTACCTCTGTAGAAGTGAGAAGCTAGAGCTGAGTTTGAGTAAAAGATTTGGGAATAAATAGGAATTTGTCAGCAAACAGGAATTTTCCTGTTTACTATGGGAGAAGGTAGGGGAAATATTCCTCAGAAGAATAAAAAAATGATATTCCCTATGCCCAAGACTAGAAAGAATGGTATCCAGTACTGACCTGCCTGAGAAAATAAATGCTAAATGTGAGGCCAGTTTCAGATCCTGGATCAGCAAATTTTTAGGGTTGCATGCATTTATTACCCCATGAAAGCTATGGGACTAGGTTTGCTTCTTGTTAGTTGTTGATTGAGTGACAAGGATAATCAACTATCATCTCATATCTTATTTATCTTTGCATCATCTCCCCTACTTCCACTTCATTGTACTATTCATGTAATAGGCATTTAATAAATGAGTTGAAAGAATGAAGGAGCTAAAGATCTTCAGACTATTGAATTCTGTACTTATCACTAACAGGGACCTTCCACTACTATAGTCTATTGATTAATTTGAGGGTGGGTTGGGATTTTTAAGTCAGGTACAGTCTGTCAAAGAAATGTATTGGTAATTATACTTATGATGAAAAATCTTTTGTCAATGCTCTTAAGCAAGCAATCTAAAGCAGTGCTGATGAAAGGGTTTCTCAAGATAGGCTTATTTTGCTTGGTTTATATCAAATCATTTTAGCAAGTTGAGAAGTTTTCTGTTTGAGGAAATTCTTTTATAATTATAATAATCATTCTGTAATTTTAAGTTCAAATTTTCATGTTAGATATTTCTTAATTGGCCTCATACATTAGCTCTAATTCATTAAAACAATTTATAGGCTCATACTATAAAACAATATATGAAAATTAAGGAATCTGACATATTAAAATCTTAATTTGAACTCATTTGAGGAACTGATGGTATGAGTTAGTGAACAAGGATTATATAATTTTTAAAAAGTATATTAAAAGCTAGAAGGACAACCATTGAGATAATCTGATGAAATCCTTCATTTTATTTGTTTTACTGCTTATGTGGTGATGGTGTTGAATAGAATTGAGAGACATAGTTATACCTCATTTACAGACATCTATTCACCTATAATTAATTTAATTAATACACCTAAGCATCTTTTCCAAGCACAGGGGTTATTCATTGAAGTTCCTTTTACCTTGACTCTGTGATGGTAATTTACTTATATTAAGGAGTCAGATGATGTCTGCAGTATTTGAGATTCTGTCAGGCACAGAGGATGCAATACAAAAAAAAAAAGTCCTTCCCTTCGGTTGCATATTGTTCAGTTGTAAATGTATATGACTCCTCATTCTATCCCACAGAGATACAGTGTAATATAATACACTGTAGAGTAGATTGTATGTGGTGGGGTAGAGTGAGAAAAGAACTTTTTTTCTGCCAAGGGCCATTTGGATATTTATAACATCATTATCTGGCCATACAAAATTATGAGCTTAAAAACAGTAGGAGGTTATTGTAACTAGCTTTCAATTCATCATTGCCTTAGATTACGTTGTCAGGATCATATCAAACAATTATAGCCCATGAGCCAGAAGATCTCCACCCTTGTCTTGTAAAGTGTTAAATTTAGGAACATTAAATTTAGAATTTCACCCTTGCGCAATGGAAAAGTGTTTTAAGCTTTCTGAGACATCCCCCTCCCCCCCAGTCTGTTATACTACAGGGTGATAAATTGGCATGGAAAAAAAATGCTTTGTAAGTAAATTCCTTTGTAAGAGATGTAAATGCTCTTCCCGGGAGAAACTTGTTTTTCTTTCAGCCATGATGATAGTGACCCGGAAAACCTGATCAATCTGGAATCAAAAGGACCTTGATTCAGATTCCAGCTCTGTTGTGTGTTCATGGACAAGCCATTGCCCCATAAACCTTGGTTTCCTTATCTATAAAATGAGTAGATAGAGTTGGAAATTCCTTTTTGATTTCTAAATCTAAATTATATTACATTTCTCAAAGTACTACTCTTGTGTCCCACAATGCCATGCCTTATAATAAAGAATAGCAAAGAGAGAGAAGAGTTGAATGAACACTAATCAACACATTGAAAAAGTTTTGTATTATATGTAGTAAAGAAAGCATAATTCCCCCCCTCTTCAAAAACGAACCAAAACAAAAAGCTCATTCTCATGTATCTCTTCTTTGGGACCAAACTTGATTATTGAAATGTTACAACATTGAATTTTGGTTATGTTTACTCCATTTACATGGGTGTCCTTTTGTCCATTATGTTTTCCTGCTTACTTCATATTAGCTTATAGAATAGAAGGTAAGTATAAACTGTTGTTTAAAATTTATCATAACATTGCCATGCCCTCCTATATATTTGTCATTTTTCACAATGTAGTAGCATTTTATCTCTTGCTTCCTCTCTAGGTATTTATGTAGTTTTTGTGGAAAATCCTCCCCATCTGTCCTTTTAAGTCCATGTTTATAGTTAATGGAATTAATGTCCCTTTGGGGAAGCTCTGTTTTTTCCATAATTTTTGATGTTAATTATTCTTTGGTTTTCTTATCTCTTTAAGCTGTTGCTTTATGGACTGCCTCAAATCTCTCAACTCTTGAATCTTCCATATAGTTACCAAAGCGATTTTCCTAAAGGACAATTTTATTATGTTAGGCCCCTTCTGTAACAAGTGGTTCCTTGTTTCTAGGTCTATGATGGAAAGTCAAGAGAATAGCAAACATTTAAGTCCCTAATAGATGCCTGCGTAATATGCCCTATCTACCATGGGGATATGAAAAAAGAAGAAAACCCCAATTCCTCTTCTCAAGGAATTCAAAAACATGCCCATGGCTGTGAATAAATAGGATAAATACCTTAACATTAAAGGGAGCTCTGGGAAGAATTCCTGAAGAAGATGGGATTGTAGCTGAGTTCTAGGAGTGCACAAAACCATGTAAAAATAAACAAACTTTGTCTACACTTTGAAATTTGTCATTATTTAATTCCAACCTACCCTTTCAACTTTCTTGTATATATGACTCTTTAATTATAGTCCAACTAAACTAGACTTTTTCTTTCTACTTGGCATTTGTCACTTCCTCTCCTTAAGCTTTTCATATGACAGGAATATAATCCTTCCTGGCAACTACTTTTAAAATCTCAATCAAATATTAGCTTCCATCTGTGTCTAGTTTCTACAATATTCTCTCTGGATACGAATTGCATTTTCCATCCCAAGTCTGTTGGAATTGTCTTGTATCACCACATTGCTAAGAAGAGCTAAGTGTCATAGTTGAACATCACATAATCTTGACATTGTGTACAACGTTCTTTTTGTTTCTCCTCACTTCACTCAACAACAGTTCATATAAGTATTTGCCTTTTCTGATCAGACTGCTCATTATTTCTTGTAGAACAGTTGTATTCTATTATATTCATGTACCACAAGTTATTCAGTCATTTACCAATTGGTAGACATCCACCCAATTTCCAGTTCCTTTCCACTACAAAAAGAGCTTTTAAGTGCTATGTTCTACATGAAGTGCTTCCCTCCTCTCCAAAATTATAGCTATAATATTTTTCCTCCTCCTTTCTTTTCCCCTCCCCTTTTCTGTATATATGTAGCATATAAGTATGTGTATGTGTAGAGAAATACATATATATTTTTCCCCTCTTCTAGATTTTAGATGAGGGATGGATTTTTTTTTAATTAAAACTTTTTATTTTTAAAATATATACATGGATAATTTTCAACATTCATCCTTACAAAATTTTGTGTCCTAAATTTTTTCCTCCCTTCTCCCCTCTCCCAGATGGCAAGTAATCCAGTATATGTTAAACATGCGCAATTCTCCTATACATATTTCCACAAATATCATGTTGCACAAGAGAAATCAGATCAAGAAGGAAAAAAAAGAAAACAAAAAGCAAGTAAAAAGTAAAAATACTGTTTTTAAAAAATTACAGCATTTTATTAAAATTTTTTTTAAAATTGCAGTGTTTTATTTATAAAGCATGCATAGGTAATTTTTCAACATTGACCCTTGCAAAACCTTGTGTTTCAAATTTTCCCCTCCTTCCCTCTGCCCCCTCCCCCTCCCCTTCCCCTAGATGACAGGTAATCAATACATGTTAAATATGTTAAAATATATGTTAAATCCAATATATGTATACATGTTTATACAGTTATCTTGCTGCACAAGAAAAATCTGATCAAGAAGAAAAAAAACTGAGAAAGAAAATAAAATGCAAGTACACAGAGTGAAAATGCTATGTTGTGGTCCACACTCGGTTCCCACAGTGTTGATGGGTCTCTTCATCACAAGATTATTAGAACTGATCTGAATCATCTCATTATTGGAAGGAGCCACATCCATTAGAATTGATCACTGTATAATCTTGTTTCCATGTACAGTGATCTGGTTCTGCTCATTTCACTTAGGAAAATACTATGTTGCAATTCCATAGTTCTTTCTGGGTGCAGATGTCTCTCTTCATCAAAACTGTCCTGAATTATCTCATTGTTGAAGTGAGCCACATCCAGGGATGGAATTTTTAATACTTGTTTTTGTATTCCCTTGCAACCCAGTACAATGCCTTGGATTTAATAAATATTTGCTGTTTACTCTGTCACTTATAACTAAGCAAGTTGAAAGTTATCTTTATAGTTTTGGATATGTGCCACCAGATAGCTTCCTTACCATCATTCTTTTTATATCTTGTGAAAGAGGACAAGAATTATTACTCTCCCTCTATATCTTCATTACTTCACCAGACCTTTTGCTCTATCAAATTTGGCCTGGTGGGTAAGGGCTAGAGATCACTGATTAAACTAATTTCATGATATGACAATTCAGAGGAATTCCTCTGAAAAAAATTAAAGCAATGCATTTATTATTTCTGGTTATTCAGTAAAACATTTTAGTTAATAAATTTCCCTTCCTTTCATCTAAAAACACTAGAACTTTAGGAATTGAATTACAGAATACTTTTCACACTAAAAGTTACATGTGTAAACGATTGGGAAAATATTAATTGCTTATGAGTAGGCCAAACCAATATAACAAAAAGGACAATTCTACCTAAACTAATCTTATGCAAACACCATATCAATCAGACTACCAAAATTATTTAATAGAACTAGAAAAAAATTATAACCATCTAGAACAAAAGGTCACAAATAGCAGGGTAATCAATTGGAGATGTGAGGGTGGAAAGATGTGAAGGAAGGACCTAGCTGTACTAGGTCTCAAGATGTATTATAAATCATCAAATCTACAGGTTGAGAAATGATAAGTAGTAAGGAATAGAATAGAGTGGGTACACAATAAGTGACATTATAGTAATTTGTCATTTGATTATTCTAGAAATCCACATTTTTGTACCCCCCACCCCCCAAAAAAAAATTGACAAAAACTTTTGGGAAAAATCCCGGGAAACTATGATAGAAACTAGGTGGGGATATCAATATCTCATACTGTATATACCAGGATAAGATCAAATGAGGACACAATTTAGATATAAAAAGGTAATACTACAAACAAATTAGGAAAGCTTTGGTATAGTTTGTCTGTCAAATCTATGATTAAGGGAAGACATTTTGACCAAACAAGGAATAGGAGTATTCTGGAATATGAAATGGATAATTTTTATTATATGAAATTTAAAAGGTTTTGAGCAAACAAAACCAATGCAACAGAATTAGTAGGAAAGCAGGAAACTGGGATATGGGGGAAGAAAATTTTTTTTTTTTTTTAACATCACAAATTTCTTTTATTCAGGCCTCATTTCACAGATATATAGAGAAATGAATCAAAATTTTAAGAATGCAAGTCATTCTTCATTTGATAAATGTTAAAATACTATAAACAGATAATTGTCTAATTTTTTTTTTTTTTTCTGAGGCCCTTGGGGTTAAGTGACTTGCCCAGGGTCACATAGCTAGCAAGTGTTAAGTGTTTGAGATCAAATTTGAACTCAGGTCCTCCTGACTTCAGGGCTGATGCTCTATCTACTGCACCACCTAGCTGCCCTGAACAGGTAGTTTTCAGACAAAGTAATAAAACTATAAATGTTCCAAATCACTTGACTAGAAAAATACCAATAAAAACTGACATACAGCCTTTCAAATATATCAGATTGGCTGGCTAATGTGACAGAGAAGGAAAATGATGAATGTTGGAGGGGATGTGGAAAAACAGGGATACTATGCACTGTTGATAGAATTATTAATGATTTGACTATTCTAGAGAGCACTTTAGGACTATGCCTAAAGAAATAAAATTCTGCATTTCCTATCCCAAAGAGATTTTTTAAAAGTGTGGGGGAAATGTACAAAAATACTTACAGTAGCTCTTATTGTGGTAGCAAAGAATTAAAAATTGAAGGAATTGACCATCATTTTGGAAATGGGTAAGTTAATTGTGTTATGGGTAAGTTAATTGTGCTATTAAGAAATGACGTGGGTTTGTTTCAGAAAAACTTGGAACAATTTACATGAATTTATGCAGAGTGAAGTGAGCAAAACCAAGAGAACATTTTACATAGTAAGAACAATATTGCATAATCAACTGTTGATGACTTGGCTATTCCTAGCAATATAGTGATGTAAAACAGTTCCAAAGAAAAAAAATGATGAAATCTAAAATCAGATCGAAACATACTACTCCTTCCTTCTTTCCTCCCTCCCTTCCTCTTCCTGTCCTACCTTCTGCCCTTCCTTTTTTCTCCTACAAAATGATTGATATGGAAACATTTTATATGGTTGCACATGTAAGCTATAACAGATTGCTTATACTCTCAGGGAAGGGAGAGAGGATTAGAAGCTGGAATTTAAAACTTTAAAGTGGTTTTGGATACAAAACTCAAAAGCATTGCTGTCAGGACCAAGTTGAATTCAAAAGGTAAGTTAAATTCATAAGATAACTAGAAAAAGTGAACTCCTTTAAAATGTGGGAATCACCATTTCATGGTAAATTATAAGAATGGGGGTATTTTAATTAGAACATCTTGAAAGTATAAAAAATTTTGAAAAAAAAAAACCCATATTTTTGTTGTAGTATAGTGAACTCCCAGAGAAGTAACTTCTTCCAGTGCATATTGGTATCTGCTTTGGGATTGGTTGGCCTGGAGAATTGATATGGGCACTAAGTAGTTGTTGAGTGACTTGCTCAAGGTCTCAGTTAATTTGTCCCCCACTCTTTACTTGAACCCAGGTTTTCTTGATTGTTTACAAGAACAGTTAGTGACATGAGGCCAAAGTTTCTTATTTTTGATTGTTAGAACAAAGAATGAATCAACTGAGATTTTTGGGTGGTGTATATTCCTGCAAAATTATATATTGCTTTAAGTTTTGCAAAGGGCTTCTATTAATATGCCTATTTTCTAGCTGAGGAAATTTGAGATTGGCAGAAGTTTTAATTGAATTGCCCTGGGTTACATAAACACCCAGGAAGTATCTGAGGTTGGATTTGAATGCAGTTCTTGATTGATTACAGATTCAGTACTCTTATCTGTAAGCCACCAGCTGCCTGTACAGTTTCATTTCACATTTGCATTTGGAGCAGAATCATAAAGAGAGACATTATTAGAGGAATTTTCATTTTACTTCTATCAAATAGGCTCAGTCTATTTGTAGGTATTAATGGAAAAGATATATTTGCTTAATGAGATATGTATGCTGATATGTGGTATATCCAAAGTCTTAGTGTAATTCTAAGCTTTAGTACTAGAACTATACCTTGAGCTTCATTTTTCACTACATAAAACTAAATAATTACTCTTAAATTCAGACATTTAGATTTTATTGTAAAACCATTCGACAAATAGCAGTTTATAGTATTTATAAGAGTTTTCATGAAGCATAACTACTATTCTATTTTCATCTTTAAAAAGCCAACAGCATATTGTAGACTGAAAGAAAAGTTTTAGTTAGCAATGCATAATAACTTGGTTTAATTTGAAGCTATTAGACAACAAAGATGTATTCCAATAAGAAGTCAGCATCATTATATTTATGACTTTTCCTTTAGCTCACTTTTCTCTGCTCCTCTTAATTTAAGAAGATAATCTTTCTGCAGATTCCTTTATACCATCCTTCCTTAACTTGATTGTCAAATTCCAGCATTCTTTTGCAATATTTCTTTTTCTGTTTTCCACTTGCACTGCCATCCTTTATTTTGATCATTATAAACTCTCAACTAACAGTCTCTTTGCCTTAAGTCTAAACTTCACACCATTTCCAAAAACAATATTCCTAAAGCACAGGTTTGGTCATGTCAGTTCCCTCCTGCCTATAGAATAATACAAAAACTCAACCTGACATTTCAGTCTTGTACAATCTAGCTTTAACCTATTTTGCAGATTTATTTCAAGCCTTTGATTGTTCCTTGATTCTTCCTTTATTTTCTTATTCCTGCAGGCTAACCCTCTTCCTTAGAATGTACTCCTTTCACATCTTTGCCTCTTGCAATCTTTTTTTCCCCCCCTCAGTTCTGACCCAGGTCCCATGCTGTGCATGAGACATAGTTTTTCTTTTCTCTTTCTGAGTTGAAAGTTTGCTTATTACTTATCACATTTTCTTTGCACTTTCACTGGACCTTTACTCCTTTCCTTCCTCTTTTCCCTTCTTAATAGTATATCATGTATTTGTGCAAATGGGATTGTTCTCTATCATATTTTAAGTTCTTTGAATGCAGGACTTATTTTTTGGTTATTATTTTAACTTCAAGGTCTTGCTTAGTAAATTTTTTTGGAGGAAATGAAAACATTTCATTTTAATTTTTCAAAATTTCCCCTTTTAATCTGAAGATTTTGTTAAGAATTTGGGCAGCTAGAAGTATAATCATTGCACTAATCTTCACTCCATTTCCATAATCATTCATTTTGCATCTCAAACACAACACATTTCCTTCTTTCTCCCTCCCCCCCCCAAAAAAAAAAAAAAAGAAAAGAAAACAAATTTGCCTTCAAAGTCTCTCATTTTGTTAAAGCCATTAAAATTTTCCCAGTCACCCAGGTTTGAAACTTTGGAGCTATCCTTAACTCATCCTTTTCCCTTCATTTTCATTTACCAAATACTGTCACTTCTCCCTTCTTGAATTTCTTATGCTTACATGAGCAATTCCATAATTTAAGGATTTATCATTTCTGTTAGTTTACTAGTGCTACAGTAATAATCCTAAAATGCACTAATCATGTGTTGACCCTTAAGGCTCTGTCCTGAACCCTCTTCTCCTTTTATATTAGCTCTTTATTATGTCATCAGTTTCTATAAGTTCAGTGATCATTTCTCCATAGATGATTCCCAATTCTCTATGTATCTAATTTTAATGTCTCTCCTTACCTTCAGTCTTGCATCACATTCTTTTTAGACATTTTGAACTGTTTGTTCCATTGACATCCCAAAATCATAATGTTCAAAACCACACATTATTTTTCTTCTTCCTCCCCAATTCTATTTTCAACTCCCTTAAGGTTTTGTAACCTTAGTGTTATCTTCACTTTCTCACCTAGTCCTCCCTCCACAGCATCTCTTCCTTTGCTATTCACATAACTGGCACCTAGTCACAGGACTTCATTATCCCAAGCCTGGACAATGGCAATATCCTTCTCGTTGGAATCTTTGACTCAGAATTCTGCCCATTCTAATCATCTTCCACATGACTATCAAAGTGATTTTCATAAAACCAGTTTTTACATTTCATTCAAATTCAAATGGCTTTTACCTTAAAGATCAAATATAAAGTTCTTCACAATTGGTAGATTTCCAACCTTTTCAGACTTATCTTCTCCATGTATTTTTTGATTCAATGATACTGCTTATCTTAATATGCATTTCACTTTGCATCTCCCAAGTTCATATGTTTAACAATTTAAAAACAAATTTTTTCTCCTCCAAATGAAGATCTATCTTCTCAGTTCCCAGCATCAGGTGAGAAAATAAGAAAAACAAAATATAGAAAAACATTCCCACACATGTCTCAATTTGTTCTTTCAGTCCCTCATCTCTTTTTAGGAAGTGATTAGCCTTTTTGGTAATAATTTGTCTGGGTATTCTAGTCAGCCATCCTGATGACTAGTAGTCTTAAGTTTTCCAAAGTTGTTTATATAGTAGTACTATTGTTATTACATAAATTGATATTGTTTCTATGTTTGCCTTTCTCTGCATCCTTCATATTAATTTTCTCCAGGTTTCATTTAACCCCATCCCCTTTGTTACACAGTACTATCATATTTGTATACTTTGTTTCATTCAGCCATTCTCCAATTTTTAGGTGCCTTGTGTTTCTGATTTTGTCGTCAATGTAAACAGAACACTCACTGTCTCACTCTCTCTACATATACACCCTTCCCCCCAATATATTTTTACATATATGTCTTTTTCATCTTTGTTTTCTTTGGGGTGCATAGAACTAGTAGTGGTTTTGCTGGGTCAAAGTGTATTCATAGTTGCTTTTTAGAAATGGCTGAGCCAATTCACAGCTTTGCTAATAGCGCAGTGATGCATATCAGTTTACTATGTATTTTTAGAAATGAAGCTTAATCAGAGAAACTTGCTGGAAAGATTTTTTTTTCAATTTCATAAAATCAAAATTGTCTATTTTGTCTTCTGTCTCTTCCTCCTTGTTCTTTGGTCATGAACTCATCCATATATGTGATAGTTAATTTCTTCCTTGCTCCTCTTATTTATTTGTGATGCCAGCTTTTATGTCATTTATTTATTTGAAGTTTATCTTGGCATATGATGTGAAATGTGAGTCTGTACTTATTTTCTGCAAGATTGCTTTCTAGGTTTCCCAACTTTTGTGAAATAGTGAGTTCTTTGCATGCCTGCTGCATCCTTCCTCTTGCTCCTCCCAGAAAATGAAGACTGGAGTCTATGAGTTTATGAAATATTAGACTATTATTTTAGTCTACTTTTGTATATTGTGTATTTAATTTGCGAGTTTCATGATTAATGTGTAATTGGTGTATTAATTTTAATTGATATTTTTGTACAAAAATTAGTATTGTTGACTGATTTTTCCTATTTTCAATGTTCTTGTGGGGCACCCCCCCCAATTCCTTAAATTTCAGGTGATTCCATATTTATCACCAAGAATTATAAAGTAAATGCCAAATCCATGAAGAAACATCTACAAAATTGTTAATGAATTTCACAAAGAATAAATTATACAAATAACGAAAAATTGCATGCCATCATGAAATCTCTTCTTTAAAAAATTTTTTTTAATGAAGTGATTTTTCATGAAAAATTTAATACTTCCATACTTGTCTTTATTCTCTTTTGAAGCTGCCATCTTCTCATATGTTTCTTTAAAAACAAACCATTGTATTCTTTTCTTTCTTTTTTTGAAGGTTGGCAGAACCCTCATCCCCTCCCCTCATCCCCCCCCTCCAAACTATTGATCTCTCCCTCTCCAAGAATCCTTCCTTCTAAATCAGTGTTATTAATTAAAATAAAATGAACACTTTGAAAAGTTGTTTCTTTCTATACCTCTAGTTCATTATCTCTCAACTAAGAAATGGAAAATATGTTTTATTTGTTCTCTTTGTTTCTTTGATATTTCATTTTCTAGTTTGATTTATTAGTCGTCTGGTTTTCATGTTTTTTCCCTTGTTTTGTTTCAAATCAGATATAGGAGATTATTTATGTATTCAGCTTTATTGAGAATTGGTTTTATTGAGTTTTATTCTTGCTGATTTTCTAGCTGGTTTTTAACCAGTATTGAGTTTGTGAGATCTTGAAGTGTCATTTCATGGTCCCTGGCACTTTTCTTCATTTTCCATCTTAATCTACATTTCTGGCTCTTCCAAATGAATTTTGTTATTTTATTATATGAAAATTCCTTTGGTAATTTAATTGGTAAAAGTGTAAATTCACTTTGGTTAATATTGCCATTTGAGTTCTGAATATTGCAATTATTTGAATTTTTTTTATTTCTTTAAGGTACACTTTGTAATAGAATCTCTACAAGTCTTTTGTGTCTTTGGTAGATTGACCCTCAGATTCTTTATGCATTTAGCACATTTACTTTTGCGCTGTTCAACTTCATGAACTTGGACATTTACCTACCCTTGAATCATTTGAGAATTTTGCTATTCTGTCCTCAATAAAATAAATAATGCAACATAGAAATTAAGAATTAAATTATCAAGAATATAACAGTATTATCAACTTAAAGAATAAAGTATCAAGAATATAGCAGTATTGTCAACTTAAATGGTGGTTTTAATAAAGCTATTTAAAAATAATTATTTTTTTTGAAATGAGAAAGGAGAGAATTATTTTAAAATATTAAAAAAAAATTATGACTTTTTATTGACAGAACAATTTATACCACAATTTACCCAACCATTCTCCAATTGATGGGCATCCTTTCATTTTCCAGTTTCTAGCCACTACAAAAAGGACTGTCACAAACAAATTGGCACATACAGGTCCCTATCCCTTCTTTAGTATTTCTTCGGGATATAAGCCCAGTAGTAGCACAGCTGGATCAAAGGGTATGCAGTTTGATAACTTTTTGGGCATAATTCCAGATTGCTCTCCAGAATGGTTGGATTCTTTCACAATTCCACCAACAATGCATCAGTGTCTCATTTTTCCCCGCATTCCCTCCAACATTTATCATTTTTTCCTGTCATCTTAGCCAATCTAACAGGTATGCAGTGGTATCTCAGAGTTATCTTAATTTGCATTTCTCTGGTCCACAGTGATTTGGAACACTTTCATATGAGTGGAAATAGTTTCAATTTCATCATCTGAAAATTGTTCATAACCTTTGGCCAGTTATCAATTGGAGAATGGCTTGATTGCCTATAAAATAGAATCAATTCTCTATATCTTTTGGAAATGAGGCCTTTACCAGAACCTTTAACTATAAAAATGTTTTCCCAGTCTGTTGCTTCCCTTCTGGTTTTGTTTGTACAAAGGCTTTTTAATTTGATGTAATCAAAATGTTCTATTTTGTGGTCAATAATGAGTTCTAATTTTCTTTGGTCACAAATTCCTTCCTCCTCCACAAGTCTGAGAGGTAAACTATCCTATGGTCCTCTAATTTTATTTATGATCTCGTTCTTTATGCCTAAATCATGGACCCATTTTGATCTTATCTTGGTACATGGTGTTAAGTGTGGCCTAATTTTTGCCATACTAATTTCCAGTTTTCCCAGCAGTTTTTGTCAAATAATGAATTCTTATCCCAAAAGTTCTTTGGGTTTTTCAAACACTAGATTGCTAGAGTTATTTACTATTTTGCCTTGTGAACCTAACCTATTCCATTGATCAACTAATCTATTTCTTAGCCAATATCAAATGGTTTTGGTGACTGCTGCTTTATAATGTAGTTTTAGATCAGATACATTCTTTCATTTTTTTTTTTTTTTTTCATTAGGGGAATAATTATTTAAAAGGGATGCTAGTATACTTACATGATTACTTTACAATTTAGTGCTAGATTTCTGAAGCATATAGTATTTATATATGCTTTTTCTAGCTGAAATACATTTCAACAATGTATATAGGCACAAAGATCATTTTCAGGACCAGAGAGGGTCATTCTTCTTCAGGGTCTCTATCTCTGTTTCTCTCCCTGTTTTGAGATGGGGGCGGGGCATGGGGAGTTGGGTTGTAGTAAATGTCATTTTGAGAGGAGGGTTAAGGAAATGAGACTATCATCAACTATTTTGTATGTTTATAGTGATTAAGAAACTGAAACAATGTTGTACAGTGGGCAAGCAAGGTGTTTTAATATATTTAGGAAATCCAGATTCTAATTGGAATTATTTCTCAACTGTTTTTTCCTTAGGATACTTGAGTACATTAATGGATGGATCAACCTCATCCATCTGGCTGCTTCCGCTATTTGTGCAGATTATAAGCCATCCGTGCCTTCATATTTTGTGTGACTCTTTTTCATTCCTTTCTCCAAATTCTTCACAGGGGATCCAGCCAAATTTTATACATGGCCTTCCTCTATAATTCATGACTATTTTGGTATCATTGGAACACATGGGCTAATAAACCTTTTTCTGATTATTGTGACAATCATCAATTATATTTATGTCTAATTTATTTGTCTGTATTAACTATTCACACTCACTATGTTTTTCAAATTTTCTACCTAGTCACATTTTCTAATCATGATTTTTATTACTTGTCAAAGATAAACACATATCTCTTTTTACTCTGACAACAAACCTGTGAAAGTAGTACCTTTATTCCTCTGAATAAAGAAACTGAGGCAGTGAGAAGTTATAAATGACTTTGTGTGGGATAGGTAGGGTGCAAGACCCCCTTCCCATTGAACTAATCAGAGACATCATCAGGTACAAAGAGAAAGCATTCATTTAATCCCTGCAGGGAGAGACCCAGACACACCTGGGAACCATCCACATTTCATCTTGTTAGCCTGGAACCTGGCCAGCTTCCTGCTTTAAAGGCAAAAGACTTGAGCCTTCTCATTGGATAGACCAAAAAGGATGTAATCATTCTTGACCAATGATCACCAATGCTGGCTGTCTCCCTCCCACAGATCATGTCACTTCCTGCATTTTCCTGTATCTCAGGGTTCAAAGTTCATCCCTTCAGAGATCAATTGACCTTCTTAGGCCCCCCAGTTCTGGGAAAAGTGATTGTATGACTCTGGATGAAGAATCCAATCAGTTCCATTCAACTTGCCTAAGCTTACATTGCCAGAAAGCATCGCAAGTTATATGGGAACTCGGGTCTTTCTGTCCTTGGCTTAATCAATTGGACCACCTAGTTTGCCTTTGTAGTCTGTTCCTTCATAGACTAGGGCAATATGTACTATTTAACCTAATCTTTTTTACTTCGAGGATTAAAAAAAATTGTTACTATACATTTCTTTGAAGCTTTTTGTTGTTTTGAGACTCAGTGCAATAATTAACATGTAATTTATGAATTTGATCAATATGGAGAAATTTGTCAACAATAGGGAGTTGTTTTGTTTGTAAAAACTCTTCCTTAAAAAGTAGACAGCTAATGAATATAGGTTGACAAGAGATGGTTTTGGAGTCAAAGGACCTGGATTTGAACACCTGCTTTTTTGCCTAATATGTGACAGTTTTCTTTTTAAAAAACAAAGCAAAATAAAACAAACCTGGTGCCCCTATCTCACTCAAACCCAAGCCATTTATTCAGGAGTGAGGTCCTGAGAGGTTACATTAAGGTAAGATTTTTGTCAAAATTTAATTGTTGTTAGTTCAATAAACATAAATACTAAGTACCTGTTATCTATCACTTATAAATGGTCTTTTCTCCTCTGCCATTGCCTGCCATTTAACAGTTTCACATCTTGAAAACACTTTCAAATCATATTTTGTGATGTCATTGCAATAAATTAATAGGAGAGAGTTTAAAAGTATGATACTACTATTCAAATGGTAAAATTTTCTTTAGTAATTGGTATGTTTGCCATTATTGTGACTGAAGAACCAAGTAATTAAATATGTGAACACGTGGGCATATGCACACACATAAATGCATGCACACCCAAAATGAATATAAGGTGGTTGTAGAAGTTTACTAGTATATAAGGAAGAGAGGCTCAGAAAAAGTTTTTTTTTTGTAGAAAGTGGCATTTGAGCTGTTTTAAATGAATCCAGGAATTCCAAGAGGAAGTGAAGGGAGTGCATTCCAGAAGCATGGGGTATAGATGATGCAGGGTCATGGGAGATGGAGTATATGTGTGCAGAAGGAAAATAATGAAGGGAGATTAGGTTGAGAAGAGTTTGATCTTAGAAGTGATAGAGGAAGCACTGTGGCAGTAGATAGCAGGCCTTTAAGGAAAAAAGTATGAAGGATGAATTAGAATTGAGGAAGGCTTGAGAGAGAAAGAACCACCAAATAAGAGGATTAATATAGTATAGTCCAGCTTAGAGGTGATGAGAGCTGAACTTTGGGTAGTCAATTGTGTGAGTGAATTTATTTGAGAAATGTTGTAGACAAAAATATGATATTTGGCACCTATTGTAAAAACAGATAACTAGGAAGGTGAAAAAAGGGGTATTGAGTGGGATAGGTCAGGTGCAAGACCCCTTTCCCAATTAACTAATCAGAGACATCATCAGGTACAAAGAGAAAGCATTTATTTAATCCTTGCAGGGGGAGGCCCAGACACACCTGGGAACCATCCCAAGTCCCATGTGCTCCTGGAACCTGACCAGCTTCCTGCTTTTCCAGGGTTTAAAAGCAAAAGACTTGAGCCTTCTCATTGGAATAGACTAAAAGGATGTAACCATCATTGGTCACCAGTGCTAGCTTTCTCCTACAAGTCATGTCACTTCCCTCAACTTGCTGTATCTCAGGGTTCAAAGTTCATTCCTCCAGAGATAAAATGACCTCCCCAAGGTCCCAGTTCTGGAAATAGGGATCATGTGACAATACTGAGAAATGCTTCATCCAATCAGTCTCTCAGTATCCTTGAGAAAAATAGCCAAGTTTGGAAAAGGTGTGAGTTTGATTCCAGTAGTAATAAATTCTCATTTGGACAGTATGAGTTTCAGAGGCCTCTAGGACTTCCAGATGGTAAATTCCCAACTTTAGTAGGAACTTGGGGTTGTCAATAACTATTGTTTTGGGAGAAGGTTGAGGGTTAGATATATAGATCTGAGATGTATTTGCATAGAAATAATTGGACTATATGAATTGATTATATCACCAAGTATTAGAATATAGAGGGGAAGAAAAAAAGAGGGCTCAGGAAAGGTGTGAGGAATGAAGACAAATATTTATTAATATTGCCTGTATTACCAAACTCATTTTGAATGAGACCAGGTGAAGTTTTCTGAAAAAGTCTATGTGATAGAGTAGGTCAAACCTTAGATCTACATGCTCTCTCTTCCCAGAGGTCTGTGGAGCCAGATTCGGCCCAGGTTGCAGGAAGCTAAGTTACATGATCTCTAGGTCTAGAGGTCTCTAAAAGTCAGATGCTAAGTCAACTACAGGGAGTGACCCCACAGGAAGCAGACAAGATTGGTGTCCATTGGTCAGTGAGAGTTATTTCCCTTTAGTCTATCCAATGAAAAAGCTTGTGGCTTTTTGTATTTAATCAGCTTTACTGCTTCTGGCTTGTCAGGTGTAACACATGTTGGGAGCTCTGAGATGTTTCCCAAGTGTTCTTGGGCCTCTCCCTGCAAGGACTAAATGCTTTCTCTTTTTGGGAAAGGTGTCACATACAATTTGATTCAGAAAACGGACATATTAAGTGACCATCTCCAGTTCACATAACAAAGAAGTATCTGAAAGCATACTTAAAGTTTTTTTTTTTTTTTTTTTTTTTTTTTTTGCTGCTTAGTGCTGTAGTCACTGATTCATGAGCTGCCTCTGTAAGGATGAAGCATTTCTCCTTAGAGCAATTAGAGATGGCTAACTTTGGATAGATCAATTTTACTTGGTCTTTCTATAGAAATTGTTTTTTCAATATTGTATTTAATTTGTACTTTCTACAAATTTATGTACTTTGTGTTTTCTTCATTGTCCTTGGAAAATTTCATTGTGTGTGTGTGTGTATTCTAAAGTTTTAAAATTAGGTGTATGATCTTTTATTTCCTTTGTTCTCCCATTATGCTTACTATGTTGTACAGTTAAACAATACTTAACAAATATTTAAAAGCCCAAAGGAAGACTCATTATTACTTTTGATTTTAACTCCAATTAATTTTCTTTTTTTAATAAATCTTTTTCAAATAGTCAAATTATTTTGTTGCTTTTTTTTTTGTAAATTTTTTAGTATACAGATTCTCCACTGACAGGATTCATCTGAGATTTTCTCAATTCCCTTGAGGATATACTTAGCTTTACATACTTTTTTGGAAAGATCTAGGCATTTCCTGACTTCGTTCTATGTGTCTCTTTCTGATAGCCTAAATCAGGGGTTCTCAAACTAAGGCCTGCCGGGTTATTGCAAATGGGCTGAGGGGAGGAGACAGAGGAGACAGAGTGTGAGTTTTTGGTTTTTACTATAGTCTTGGCCCTCCAACAGTTTGAGGGACATTGAACTGGCCCCCTACTTAAAAAGTTTGAGGACCCCTGGAATATTATTGCTGCAAGGCATTGAGGAATATATGGGTGGGAGGTAATAATGGAAAGGATTTTGAAAATACTCAGGACATAAGTGCTATTTTATTCCTACTATTTTGTAAAATTACCTAATTGTTCATGTTCTTTGGCACAGTCATTAAGAGATTAAATTTAATTCCACACGCCCTCAGCATGTCAAGGCAAATTAGCAAAAATTGCTGACCTTAGAGGTGTGGATGGGGAGAGAGAATAGATTTATGATGAGCTTTTGATATAGATATATCCTGGGAGTTAATGATATGCCAATAAATGGTGGGTTGCTGGTTATGGATCCTCAGTTAAGGGTTTCCTTTGTCTTCCCCAGGACTAAGATATATTCTGTTTTTGGATGCTTCCACCTATCGTTATCTTGTGTTGAACTGAACTATCAGACTTTTTGCAGCATGACCAGAAAATAGTGGGTTTTTTTGGGGGGATACATTCTGTTATTAGTTGAGTTGATGGATAAAGTGAGCAAGCAGTTGCAGTTGCATTTCTGAGATTGAGGTGGAATTGGGAAAGAAAATTCAGATATTCACCATTCATTTCAATGCTATCTGTAGAGTTGTCCTGGTGTGCTATGTTTCACTGGGTCATGAAGGGTTAGACATGACTGAACAATAACAATTTATAAAGAACTGTGCTGTAGCAAGTATTTTATAAATTTTTCTATGAAAAAGTAAAATGATACCTAGTCCCTATCCTCATGGAATTTATAGTCGTCTAGGGTTTTTCATTTTAGAAGTTTTATTTTCTATTTTTTATTATATCTTCATATTATTTAAGAAAGTTACAAATAAAGTGCATTATAAGGCCTAAGGAAGATTTTACATGGACAGAAATAAATATTTTTTATGAAATCTAATTCTTCTTTATTTATCTTTTATCCTGTCCTCTAGATAAAAATCAGTCATTTAAAAAATGAAGTAGCAATTTATTTTTATATTTATTTTTCCAAAAATAGTTTCAGATTAACTGTATGGGATACTGCCTATGGTCACATAGCTTGTTTAATGTGTTGGAGGCAGTTTTATTTTTTCTAAGTTCCAAGTCAGACCTAGCTAGATCTGTTATTGTGCCTCTCCTCTTCCATTTGCCAGAGGGAATATAATTTCTAGTTATATAGATAGTATTTGAAATATGTTCAGTAATGATTTAAAAGATATTGATGACTGTCACGTTTTGCCATGTGCTGTTCGCCATTTATATTGTTTTTCATGGTTCTGTTACTAATAGTTCATTGTAAGAATTCAATAACTTATACCTTCATTAAACCAACAATGATATGTTTTAGATTTGATGTTAACTTTTTAAGTAATTAAGTAATTCCACCTAACATCCCTGTCCCCCCAAAACAAAATAAAAACAATGAAAAAATTTGTTCCTTTGGCGAATTTCTATACAATTGAACAATCATTAATAAAAAAGAAGGAAAAAAGTGGATTTTGTGTATAAATTAAGATATTAAATTTAAGATCACTATTTAGTTTCATAACTCACTTTCAGGTTTCCCACTTAACTGAATCTTCTCAGCCTTAAAACATTTTTTGATATTTGTAGAGTAAGTAATAGTTTTTAGAAGATACTTGTTTTGTTGAAATAAGAACATGTGTGAAGAAGATAGTTGAAACATAAAAACTTATTTTTAAATAAAGGTTTAAAAAAAACCTTATTAGGAGAAGGGATTATTATGGCTAATGTGACTTTTATGTATGAAAAATTTTACCCCAAAAACTGTGATTAGTTTATTGAATTAAGGGTCACTTTACAAAAAACTTTTCCAACAGCTTTTTTCAGTTTGTTTTTTATAATTTATATAAACTGAATTAAAATTTCTTATTTAGCTAAAAAGCTTGTAAAATATTAAGGTATTTATATAGGTTTTTTTCCCCTCTTTTACATTTCAGAGAATCTGTATTTGATTGTGATCTAGTATATTTTATATGCTATTGCTCATTCTTTTGAGTAATGACTTTGCACACACATGGTTGATTTATCCCAAACTTGTCAAATGTTGGAAATTTCAAAAGTAAAATAAGATCTCTCATTTTTTTCTTTAATTTTTCCCTTCACTCCCTCCCATCCAATTAATACATTATTTCCATAGTTTTCAGCATAGTACTATTACATCATGAAATCTACTTAACAAGATGCTCATATAAGACAGTTAATTCAGATGATATATTCTCATTTCCCACAAAAATCTTTTTTTTGAGATTTTATTGACATTTCAGTAGTTGACAATACAGCCATTTTACTTATTAATTAGGTAGCGTGGTTGCCTTGGGAGTGTTGAGAGTGGAATTATTTAATGTGTACATCTCTTAGTTAATAGATTTTTTTGAAAAAGACTTTATAAGGGAAATTTGAGTATTACAATTAATTTTATTAGTATATTAGATATTAAAGAAAAAGTATCATATAAGACTTCTTTGTAATACCTTTACAAAATTATATGGTGTAGTGGTTGCTTTTATTTTAGGGATTTTTTGCTAAATTTTATCCTTTTAAAACATTTGACAGAGTTAATTACTTCAGGAATTAATGTAAAAGTTTTCTGTTAAAATTGAATGGATCAGGGATACCATCTAGTGGTTTTAGTTGAAAGCAAGCAGTAACTTCAGGTATTCAAGAAAAATTATGTAACAGAAGATTTGATCACTTAAAGTGTGATGCCTTTAAGTTTGGAAGTATGCTAAACTGAAGTATAGATTGTATATATCTGTTTTTTGTTGGATCTCTTCGTCCTATCTGTAAACTATAACTTAGATAACATTGTGAAATAGCAAAGCACTATGGCAACCTGGAGTAATGAATGAATGGATTTGTTGAGTCTTGTCTTCCCACCGATGTCTGCGATCTAATATTTTCTATAAAACTTAACTCAAAACCTTTTCCTGTCAGGAAGCTGATCCAACTAGGTTTTAAGTTTTGTAAAGTTAGAAACTTTTCACTACTCAGTAATACCACGTCATAGGAGTCATAGTAAAATTTATTAGATATCTGAATTAATCAATCTTTTCACCATTTTGTAGAAAGCACAGGGAAAGGAAAGAATAGAAGGACTGGATAGGATTTATTTTTTAAATTCTTAAATATCAAGTGAAATGAGATTTTTCTATACATACGCTGGAACATGGAGAAGGTGTTGAAACATGAAACATCTGTTAGGTACTGCATACATTCAACATTGTAATATCTAAAGTAGTTCTCTGTGATTCCCTCTGTTCTTCTCTCTAACTTTTTATAGAGTAGGGAAGCCCCTTATTTCTTGCTCCCATTTTACCTACCTCCTTTCATGGAATAGAGGAAAATAACTCTTGTTTCAAAGATGTATAACCAGATAAAAAAATTCCTACCTGACCATCTCCTGAAAGATGTGTCTGATTGGTTACTGTACTGTCTCAATTGATAGCATGTTTCATCATTGGTTGGTGTTTTTGTAGCTTTCAAAGTTGTGTTGATTGATGGTATTTTTTTTTTTTTAACATTGTTTTTATAGAAATCTTTCTAGGTTGCTCTGAAATCATTCCTTTTTTTTATTTCTTATGTTATGGTAGTATTCTATTACAAGATTTATATACTGTGTTTAGTTCTTCCCAAAATGTAGGTGACACCTTAAGTTTCTACTTTGCCATTTCAAAAAGAGTATATGTATAAATATTTTATACATATGGCCTTGCTCCTCCACCATTCTTTGATCTGTTTGGGGTGAAAGCCTAGTAGTGGTATCCCAAGATCAAAGGCTATATACAGTATTGACTTTGGTCATAGTTGCATATTGCTTTTTGGAATTACTAGACCGGTTTACAGCTTCACTAATAGCATATTAATGTGCTTCCTTTCTGTGACTGAACAATTTTAATTTTTTTCCCAATTCTATAGATAGGAGGGAGAAAAACTCAGACTTGTTTTAATTTACATTTTTTATTAGTGAATTGGTGTTCTTTTTCTTACAATTATTGATAAGTTTGGATTTCTTTTGAAAATTGTTCATATCCTTTGATCATTTGTTATTTGAGGAAATAGCTTTTGTTTATAAATCGGGAGCAGTTCCCTACATATATTGACTTTGATTAGAGAAATTTGATTCAAAGTCTTCCCCTACTCCTCCCAATACTGGAGCTTTGTCAAAAAAGAGTAGTAGTTTCACCTAAACTTGAGGAAAAGTTAAGTAGCTGTTTACAGAATGAATTGGAAAGGGCATGATGGACTTGAATCTTGGAAACCAATTAGAAAGCTCTTGTAATAGTTCAGGTGAGAGGTGATGAGCCCCTGAACAAAGGATGTGTATGATGGGAGAGAAATAGATTTATGCAAGAGATGTGAAAAATAGAAATGACAAGTTTTGGTAATTGGGGGGAGAGACACGAAGAGAGAAGGGGGGGCAAGAGAGTGTTGAATAAAGTTGAATCAAAGATGTGATGCTGAGGTTGGGGACTGGAAGAATGATACCCTCGATGGAAATAGGACTATTCACAAGAGTGGTTGAATGAAGCAGAAAAATGATGACATGAGTGCAAATTTGGGGATGCAAAGAGGGTATTAATTCAAAATGTGAAGTATAAAGAGTATAGGACCAGAGCTCAGAAAAGAAACTAGGGCTAGAAATAATAGGTTTGGGGAGTAGAGTAGAGGTGATGATTTAAACTTATTACGTGAATTGTCCAGAGAAAGAAGTTAGTGACCCAAGAAAGAATGGCCCAGATCCTCCCATATATTGTGAATAATTAGGCCAAGAGTCGTAGAATTTGGAAATATAAAGATAATAAAGATATATTTGCAACTTGAGAAAGCAGTTTCATTTGAGTGATAAGGTCTGAAATTATTTTGCAAAGGGTTGAGGAGTGAGAGGTGGTAAAAGTTGAGCTTACAGTGACTGTAGATAACTTTTTCTAAGAGTTTGGCTGAGAGAAGGGATGGCAGTAATTTGGAAAGGATAGTGGGTTTAGAGCCTTTTGGATGGAGAATCCTTGGATTTTGTTTTAGGCAGCAGAATAAAAGAATATAGGGGAGGAATCAAAGGTTAGAGAAGTGAAAGTAGATGATGAGGGTAATCATCTAAATACTGTAAGAATGGACTTAATCAGATATATGTAAACAAGTTGGCCTTTTTCATCAAACTAGAATTAAAAGGATAAATAAAGGTATGCATGATGTCAAGAAATTGTGGGATAAAATGATTCCAGGGAAGAGAATGATCAAACAGGTAAGCATTTTCTCTCTGAGTGTTGGGGGAGATCTTAAGAGAGAAGATTTAGAAATGGGAAGTTTTTTGGGGAAAGGGGATGGAGAATTATTTATGGGATAAAAGGATTATCTAAGCACAGTTAGGTTTTAGAAAAATCTACTGTGCCCTAATTGAACTTAACAGGTGTAGTACTCATTATCTCAAACTAGACAGCAAAAATAAACTTGATGGAAAGAATTAAACAGTAAAAGAGCCAGCCTAGGTGGTGCAATGGATATATTATGCCAGGTTCTTCCTGAGTTCATACTCGGTCTCAGACACTAGCTGAATGATTTTGGACAAATCATTTAACCTTGTTTGCCTAAAAGTTTCCTCATCTGTAAGCTGCAGAACAAAATAGCAATTCTAGCAGCTTTGCCAAGAAACCCCAAAGGGAGTCAGGAAGGAGACCAGGACTCCATAAAAGAGAATAAAAAAAGGATTTCCTGCAGTTTGTGTCAGATGATATTAACATTGATTTGGTGACAATTTGGTCATTTTGGTCAATGATTTCATTAAGAGCCATTAGCTCGTAGGGGCAGCTAGGTGTGGGGAAGTAGATAGAGCACCAGTCTTGAAGTCAGGAGGACCTGAGTTCAAATGTGATCTCAGACACTTAATACTTCCTAGTTGTGTGACCCTGGGCAAGTTACTAATCCCAATTGCCTCAAAAAAAAAAAAAAGTATAATAGATGGTATAAATTGGAGTTTAGGGTTTGGCCACCTACGAACAGACCAGTGAACTAGGGATTATAGAGATAGAATTGAATTGAACTGGTTTATACTAAATAAAATTAATAAAAACTGTTTAGTTTAGGACTACCTGTAATGTTCTGTTGTCTCCAGAAACTGCTGATCGCTCTCTGGGAGGAGGTCTACTGTCATTAACTGCCGCCAATTCTGACGTCGTGTAGAGACTCTTTCTCTTCTTCCAGAGAGCCACCTCAGGTCTGGTCTAGACTAGACTCTCTTATCTCTCGGCTGCTGCCCTCTTTTATCCTCCCAGAGAATGGGCGTGGGATAATGCAAGGGCTTCTGGGAAAAATTACTTCAACCAATGAACTTGCTCCTCCTAAGCATGCAAGCTTTGCGTTTGAAGGGGTTAAACTCCCAGTAAAGGCCAGAACTAGAGAATTGTTAAGTACTGACTTAGCACTTAGTAAGAACCTAACACTACCTATTGCTTTTTAATTTGCATAGAATTCTTATAATAGTTTTTAGTATTTTGGAAAAGTAGCTCTCCTTTTTTGTGTGTTTGTTTTAATGTTCTGTTTCCCATAGTAGCCAGAAACATTACGGCAGTTAAATTATTTTAATACTTAACTGGTTGTGCCTTGAATTTAGGGGGGCAATATATAAGAATGTTGAAGAAATGGCATATAATTTTAAAGCTTGATGGGTGTGTGCTCTTCTCGGTATATTATTTTGCCAAGGAGTAAGAAAAACATGATAAATTGGAATGGAAAGCTAAATTTTCTTTATGGTTGGGTATTGATCATAGTATGGCTCAAATGACTTGAGGTGAAGTTGAATTTTGTTAACCAATTTTAGTTTTTATATACTAGTAAATAAACATATTAAATACTTACTGGTAAATGGGCAGCTAGGTGGGATAGTGAATAGAGGTTTGGATCTAGTTTAAATTAAGCTGCTGTCAAACCACTGCATTATCATTACCAAAGTGCCTATTGTGCTCCAGGTCCCTATCCAGTGATGGGAATATAAACAAGGTTAAAAGAAACATTCTGATAAAGGAGACAGCATGCAAAGATTGAACACACATTTAATGCTACAATATAAATTAGAAATAATCTGTATTTAAAGGAAGTTAGGGAAGCCTAGATACTGAAAAAGAGAGCATTCTAGTTATACTAGACTTTCTTTGTAAATGCCTGAAGGCAAGAGTTGGGGTGTTTTATGTGAAGTGGATTGTGGACTACAGTAAGGATAGACTTGAGGCAAGGAGTAGTAGTAGTTCGCCCAGAAAACTGTTACAGTTGTCCAGGCATGGGCTATTGAGAATCCACATCTTTGTGCTGGCAGTGTCAAAATAGAGGAGGAGGAAAGGGAAAAATGTTAGAGCCAGAGGAAATGTTGAGGGAAAATGTGGGATGACAACATAGGTTGAAGGTGGCCATAGTGACAGAGGATGGTAGTAGTATCCTTAACTGTAACAGGGAAGTGAGGAAAAGGACAAAGTTTGGAGAGAATCAGAATGTTGAGTTTAAGCTGTCTAGTGGGATATCTATCTAGTGTAAGATATGTAGTAGGCATTTGGAGATTTCAAGAATTCAATTCAAGGGAGGTTGATACTGGATAAGTAGATTTGAGAATTTGATGCAAATTAAGACAACTCTGAGATACCACTACACACCTGTCAGATTGGCTAAGATGACAGGAACAAATAATCATGAATGTTGGAGGGGATGTGGGAAAACTGGGACACTGATGTATTGTTGGTGGAGTTGTGAAAGAATCCAACCATTCTGGAGAGCAATCTGGAACTATGCCCAAAAAGTTATCAAACTATGCATGCCCTTTGATCCAGCAGTGCTACTACTGGGCTTATATCCCAAAGAAAGTACTAAAGAAGGGAAAGGGACCTGTATGTGCCAAAATGTTTGTGGCAGCTCTTTTTTGTAGTGGCTAGAAACTGGAAAATGAATGGATGCCCATCAATTGGAGAATGGTTGGATAAATTATGGTATATGAATGATATGGAATATTATTCTGTAAGAAATGACCAGGATGAATACAGAGAGGCTTGGCGAAACTTACATCAACTGATGCTGAGTGAAATGAGCAGAACTAGGAGATCATTATACACTTCAACAACAATACTATATGAATAGAGGATGTATTCTGATGGAAGTGGATATCTTCAACATAGAGAAGAGCTAATTCAGTTCCAGTTGATCAATGATGAACAGAATCAGCTACACCCAGAAAAGGAACACTGGGAAATGAGAGTAAACTGTTTGCACTTTTGTTTTTCTTCCCAGGTTATTTTTACCTTCCAAATCCAATTCTTCCTTTGCAACAACAGCAACAAAATTTGGTTCTGCACATATACATTGTACTTAAGATATACTATAACATATTTAATATGTATGGGAAAGCCTGCCATCTAGGGGAGGGGGTGGAGGGAAGGAGGGGAAAAATTTGGAACAGAAGGGAGTACAAGGGATAATGTAAAAAATTACCTATGCATATGTACTGTCAAAAATGTTATAATTATAAAATTAGTAAAAAAAAATTTTTTTTTAAATTTGAGAATTTGAGATTTGAGTGTGTAGGAGTTTGAGACCTCCAAGTGACATAGGAAAAAAAAGGACTCAGGATAGAGCAATTTGGTATTAGTCTTAGTGATGAAAATATCCAGCAAAGGAGACTCAGAACAAGGTGGGAAGGAGAACTGGGGGGAAAGTAATGTCCTGAAAAACCTAGAGAAAGAATCAAGAATAGCAGAAGTGTTGAGCAAATTGGGGCCAGTAATATTCCTTAGTGCATTGGAATCATATTAAATTGTAATTGGGAAGTATAAAATAGTTAATGTTAATAGTTAATTTGTTTTTCCAAGTCAACATAGCTATATGAGGTCTACACCATTGATACATAGTATTAAAGACTACAGAGAACTCAGGAAGGATAAGGATTAAGAAAAAGAATTGGACAATTTTAGAAGTGGTTAGTAACTTTAGAAAGAATTGGAAACCAGACTATATGCAGAGTTAAAAAGACAATGAGAAGAAAGGGAAACATCTAAAAGGAGATTACCTCCTTTTAGCCACAAAAGGAAGAAGTCATATGGAATGATAGCAGGGTTCAGTGGATCAGAGAATGGCTTTCTGATGATCTGATAATATTTATAGGTAGTAGGGAAGCAGCCTGTAGACTGAGAATGAAAATAAGTGATGGTATAAGGATGATAGTAATGTTCTAGAGAAGATAGGATGAAATGAGGTTACTTGTGCATGTGGCAGAATTTGCCTTCTTTTCTAGGAGAAAGGCCTCTTATTATAAAAAATTTTAGAAGAGGTCCTGATTGAATAGGTTAGTTAATTAGGCAGATCATTATAGAAGGATTGGCTTGAAACAGTGAAGGCCTAGTTAATGTTATATGGCACATTTTACAATGAACCCAGTCAGAATAGTTTTATGATTTTCTCTAGTTTCCTTCAAGCAACAGATTTACTAGAAGTGAATGTAATGGATTCTGGGAGTCGTCCTAGGTTGAGATTGGCAGATAAGTAAGCTCTGTAGTATGGTAAGAGGTTAAAGGACTAAATCAAAGAGGACAGTATGGTTCATTCACCTAGGGGTCAAGATGGAGAAGGAAGAAGAGTGTACATAGAGCAGGGATGATGAAAATTGAGATGTCAGATTGGAGGTCACCCTATAGATGAATAATAAGTTGAGGGAGGTAGCAAAAATCATGATCAGATAAATAGGATTTCAGAATTCATAAACATTTTCTAAGGATTTGAAATGCATATTTTTTAATAGACTTCAGAAAAGAGGCAAGTTAACTTGCTTCTTTTTCTTCTCCCCTTTTTTTTCCCAGGTTACAAGTGATTTCCCCATTTCTGGGAAGTTTTGGCCCAATTTAATTTTTTTTTTTTTTTTGAACTCTCTACACAGCTTAATACCCATAAGGCTCTTTTCAGCTCTACCTACTCCCCACAGTAGCAGCAGCAGAGATAGGCATGGTGGGCTACTCTTATTTTTTATTTTTTTTTTGAAGCAGTTGGAGTTGAGTGACTTGTGTAGGGTCACACAGCTAGGAAGTGTTAAGTATCTGAGACTAGATTTTGAACTCAGGTCCTCCTAATTTCAAGGCTGGTGCTTTATTCACTGTTTTACCTAGATGCTATCAGGATACTCTTTTTTAACTAGTCGTAAGTGATAATAGATTTTGTTTGGCATAAAAACTTTTGCCAAAAACCATGTTTATAGATTAATTGTCAAAATAGCTTTATTATTACAATTTCATTTATTTATATTGTAAAATCTAGCTGTTCTTTCTGCAGCCTGCTTATGTAACAAAGGATTTTAGTCAGAACTAAACTAGCAATTTTGTTGTTGATGACTGAGAAGCCAACACAATGTTCTGCTGCAGCTATATTGGCTTTTTATTGCTGACAATTTAAAAAGAATATTATGGTAAACTTAAGTGGAAATAATTTGTAAGGAAATAGAAACTAAAGATCTTTTTGCATTTATCAGCTTAGCACACATTTATCTATACTGACATTTTCTGTGACATGCTCAAAATTTTGTTATGTATGTGTGTGCCCATAAACACAGATGTATGAACAATTCTCAGTCTTAGATTTCTTAAGCAATTGTGTTCTAGGAAGTGGATATTGGGAATATAGAGAACAAAGCAAAACAGTCTCTAGACAATGAATGAAAGAAACATGTACCTATTTAAATTTATAATGTAGTACCGTGTAAATTTACATAAAGAAAATACGAAATAATCTGGATAAAATGTCTCCCTTTGGAGAAGGGATGGAGCAAGAAAGGCCTCATGCAGAAGAAGAGTTTTGGACAATCAGATTTCCAGGCAGGAGAGCCAGCCTCAGGAGAAGTGAGGGGAGAGGGATATTCATTGTTCATTGTTTGGAGTTCAAAGACAAGAAAATGAAGTTTTGTTTGTGAGGATCATAAAGTGGGCTGGTATGACAAGTA
Organism: Sminthopsis crassicaudata; assembly: GCF_048593235.1. Classification (NCBI taxonomy): domain Eukaryota; kingdom Metazoa; phylum Chordata; class Mammalia; order Dasyuromorphia; family Dasyuridae; genus Sminthopsis; species Sminthopsis crassicaudata. The sequence continues at coordinate 270,582,707 of NC_133619.1, read as the reverse complement.
AGTAATTTGTTTTAAAAAATTAAAGAAAATTATGATGGAACTATTTTGCCAAGAGATTAAATGAAAATTGGAAGATTTAGCTTTGATCCTAGAGATAACTGGTTATCATTGGAGTTTATTATTGAGTAGGGAGACTGGGGCTGGATACAGAGATTTTATTGTATTCTGTATAGATATGTGATTAAATCTGTATGAGGTGATTAAGGTCAAGTTAAGAGCATCGTGAGAAAGGGGGGTCCTATAATTTAATGGGCATGATGTAGATGGCAATACAGCAAAGAAGACTCATGGAGTAGAACCAAGAAAGCTGTATCATGGAAACTCATAAAGAAGGGGATGATGGAAAAAGTTCAAGAACAATAAATATCCAAAAGTCCTTTGAGGGTTATGAAGTTTGACTGACAAAGGCTTCTGTAGGCCTTTTTTTGTCATCTGCTGGAACATCCTTATTTTATTTTATAATTCAAGAAGCAATTTTCAGAGAAGATAAATGACTAAAGCCTGTTGACCAACCTGAATTCCTGTTAACCAACCTGAGAAAATTCACTAATTGAGAAAAAAATATCATTAAAAAAACTAGGCCAATTGTTCAAGACATTCAGAAACAATCTTTTTTTTTCCTTTTTTTTTTATTAACTTTATAATGCATGAGTAATTTTTTTTTTTTTACAACTTTATCCCTTGTATTAATTTTTTCAAATTTTCCCCTCCCTCCCCTAGATGACAGGCAATTCCATACATATTAAATGTAGAAACAATCTTTTTAAAAAAATTGTTAATATTTACTTTCTTTGATCATTGTTATATTGTATCTATATTTTAATAGTTAATTTTAATGCTGCATTTTCTTAGAAAAAGGAGTTAAAAACACGGTAGATAAGGATTCAAAGGGGTATGGCTTAGTTATTTTCTAACTTTACAGTGTCTTTTTAGGGTATTTATAATTCTAATTCTTTGGTGACTGTGGCTTTCCAAGAAACATGGTAATATAGCCTTACTTGTACACTTTTGTAGCAACTGAAATTTTTGGATCATTGAAGCACTATATAGTTTCTCAAATGAAACTCAATTAAAAACTGCTTTTTATTTCTAGGTTCAGCTCATAGTTCATCTAGTATGTCAAAATCCTAAGTGTATTATATGCCAGGTACTATGGATAAGCATTGGGGATACAAAGAATCAAAAAATAGCTCCTGTCCTCATGGAGTTTATTATGTAATGGGGGAGACAATATGCAAACAAATAATACACAAAGTAAGCAGATGCATGGAATAAATAGGAGATAATTAATGAAGGGAAATTACTGAATTAAGAGGGCTTGGGGAACATTTCCTGCAAAAAATGGGATTTTTTGGTTAGGACTTTAATGGAATTTAGGGAGGGCAGTAGTTGTATAAGATGAGGGATAGATGGCCAAAGAAAATATTCAGTCAAGAGATATGGAGTACTTCTTTCCCATTCCTTCCACCCCCCCACCCCCCCAGTGGAATAGTCAGGATTAAATTAATTGATAACTGCCCATTTAGTTTGATTTTCTATTCTAGGCAATAATGATGATTTTTTTTTTTAAGCAAACATTTTGTTTTGTAAATTACAGTGTCAAGAGTGATTTTCAAAATTGTATTCTTGCTTCATGTTGAGAGAAGTAGGTGAAAGAAAAGATATATTTCCCAGTTCTTAGGCTGCCTCAAGATTAGCTTAATACAACATTACAGAGAAAGAGTGTGGAATAGTACAGAATTGGCCTTGAAGACCCACTTCTGTCCCCTGGGTTATTTAATTTCTCAATTCCCCAATTAATTTTTGTTTTGTTTTGGATTCTTAGATTAACTAGGAAGAATTGAAGGGTAATACTGAGTTTATCCTTTCCTTTATATTTAGGTCCCATGTATATTTATTTCCTGCTTGTTTGCTATCTACTACTTTTGTTATGAATAGTGTCATCTGTGACACACCATTTTGCTATGTTGAATTTAACGGCTTTGTGTGTAGAAGTACTTTTCATTGCATAATAAATTTAGACTTAGGATTTAAAAGGCTACATCTCTAGTTAGAGTGCTAGATCTAGTGTCAGAAAAATTCATTTGCTTGAATACAAGTGTGGCCTCAGACATTAGTTGTGTGACCTTTTTAAAGTTATTTAACCCTGTTTCTCATCTGTAAAATGAACTGGAGAAGGAACTGCCAAACCAGTATCTTTTCTAAGAAAACCCCAAAATGAGGTCACAAAGAGTTTGACATAACTGAAATGAAAGCGTAAGAGGAATAGCAAATTAAACTTGAGCATGCTAAAATTGAAAAGAGTAATAATTAAGCAAATGCCTCCTGAATGATGTTGAGTACTAAAAAACTTGCCCAACAACTATACTTTATCAGTAGATTACAAATTGGGATATAACATAAAAGGCCATCTTTAGTCTTTCAAATTTGACCCATATCAAAATAATTCCTTTTATACTACTATGGAAGTGCATTTATATATGCACTTTACTTCCACTGATAAAGTAAGGTGACTTTAAAGTCTTGTGAACCTTTAATATGTCTTATACACAATGGTAATCCTGACTATCACAATACAATGAACATAGAAAGCACTCAGATCATTTATACTATTTGAGAGAACTAAATTTCAGGAATGGTCTAAAATGATTATCAATTTAATAGCTATTAAATATGGAGTAGGAGAGATAGATCCTAATAGGGAAGACTCTTTATATAGATATTGCTGTTTGTTGTTTTGTTGTTGTTTTTACACCATACATGTAGGATTTCTGTTTGTGGAAAGTAAAGATATAGGATATATAGGACAGGAAAGAATATATTCATACATATGGGGGGAGGAAAGGATTTCTGTTTGTGGAAAGTAAAGGTATTTTTGATTGGTCTTAACAGGTGAGTAGACTTTCAGTAGGCAGTGATCAAAGTAGGTTTATCTGATGTTTTTAGGGAGCTATATAAGAAAAGCTTGAAAGTAGAAAAGCATTTGGTGAATGATAAATAATGAATGTCTAGCTGGGGTTGCAGAATTAAGTGAAGTGTGAGGGAAAGCTGGAGAGGCTAGCTCAAGCTTAGATTATGAAAGGCCATGAGTATTAGGGACTAAAGTGAACTGAGAGGCGATATTGTCAAAAAAATGAAAGTTGGGTAAGTCTTTTTAAGTAGGTTTCCATCTTTAAAATAAGTTCCTAACTCTGCTATCTCTGTTAAACACTAACCTTTTGTCTCCTTTTTAATACCAACTTGTTGAGGAAGTGCCCTGCTTCTACGAATGCATCTAATCTCCCTTGCTTTTCTCTAATTTTAATGTAATATTTCATTCCCAACTGTTGCCTAAAACTGTCTTCAAGGTCTCCAGTGGCCTCACTTAATTCAAGGGCCATTTTTTTTTTTTTTTTTTTTTTTTTTTTTTTTTTTTTTGACATCCTTTCCTTGGACTTCCTTACAGATTTTGATATTTTTTGTCCTGTTGCTGCTGGTACCCTCTAGGAAGGACCACTAGAGACTGAGTTCCTTTTCTCTGCATTTTTTGGGCATGTGTGTCTTTACATTTACCTCTTGTGTTCCCTCTTTTCTTCTTCTTTCAAACTATTGTGATACTGCTGGGTTGTCCTTTGCCCAGTGTCTTCCTTGTCAAAATGGATTCAAAGTTCTTATCATGAGAGTACCCTCGCTTCACTTCTGACCAACCACCATGTGAGTGCTTGGCATAAAATAGTATAAAATTGTTTTTTTAAGCAAACATACAAGGCCAGCTCATTAGAGTTAGGCACATAATAGGTTAAATGCTTTTCATTCATTCTTAGTCTTTTCCTTTGACTTCACTGTTCAGGGACTTTAAACTGGCTTTTCCCAATTTTTTAATATTGTTTAGATTTTATTGGGAAGGAACCCATGAAGAAGACATAGAGCTTGACTTGCTGGTGGGAATGAAATGAAGAAAATAAAGTAAGGAATTGAGCCAGAAACTTTGGTAGCAACAAACAGTGAGATAAGATGGTAATTAATTGGGTTCAAACTGGATTCTCTTAATCTTTTGCAGTTAAGATATTTGAGTAAATGGGTAAAAAAAAAATTCCAGATTAATGATAAGATACTAGTTGAATTTGTATGGCATAGTATATTATAGATTAAATTAGAGTAATTTTGTGATTTTTGCCAGGAGTTTTGAAGAAATGTTTTCAAAGTTTGAGAATTGGCGAAAAGTGTAGGGGACATAGGACAATTACTTAGAATCCTGGTGCTGTCCATGGTACTTGAAACTAAAACATGGAATTTTATTTTGTTAAGAAATCAAGAAATCATCTAATTTTTCCTTCTCTTTTTCTGATGAGGAAGTAGCTCTATTTTTCCTGTTTGCATCCACTCCTCCCCCAGTTATGGTCTAAGGGAGAAGGAGTCATTTGAGACAGGGCACATACCTTTCTTTTCTCTTAACAACTTCATGTGCTTTGTATGTATTGTTCCTTATTCTTTTTTTTCACCAGTATTATATAATTTGTAAATAATATAGTAAATATATAGTGAATTTTGGAAAGAATAATCAGTTTATGCCATTACATCTTTATTTTTAGTATAATTGGTTAATATTTTGATGTATAAAAAGATTGAGGGTTAAAATTTGATGGCAAATGGGAAAGAGGACTGTGGATGTAAGATGTTACCAGAGCTATGCTTACAAGAGTTTTAGTTTTTTAAACTTTTAAAATTTCTTTTTTATTAAATAATGTAAGTAATTTTTAAATTGGTTATCTAAAAAACACTTATTAAAACAATTTTGAAAATATTTAACTTAGTATTTAAGACACTGGTCCACTACAAGGATTAAAAGTGACAAAATTAAAGATTTCGAAATTTCATGTTTCAAGGCTACAGTTTCTTTCTTTCTTTCTTTTTTTTGGCTGAGGCATTTGGGGTTAAGTGACTTGCCCCAGGGTCACACAGCTAGGTGTTAAGTGTCTGAGACCAGATTTGATTTCAGGTTCTCCTGACTTCAGGGCTGCTACTCTATCCACTGTACCACCTAGCTTCCCCAAGGCTACAATTTCTAAAAGTTTAATGGTATAGCATTCAGAGCATGTATTAGTTATTATTTCATGATTGTGATTTTGTGCATGTTTTTAGTTAATAAAGCTAACAATAGCAATTGAAAATCTTTAAGAAATTTAAGTTGATAAAAATTGTATTTTTCATTTTTTCAATTTTTTAGTTTTGAGTTTTACTTTCATTAAAATTTTATATTGTTAAAAATAGATTTGGATTAAGGGTTTTTTCCTCTTTTTTTTTTTTTTTTTTTCCTTTAAAGAACATGTAAAAATTGATAATAAAAATCTTTCATCAGTTCTTAAGGTGCTCTATGCCCTATATACTCTGTAAGGGAATAAAATCTTTTCCTTAGTGCCATTTGTGAATTAAAACTAGTGGGGACAATGCTTCAATTCTTATTTTGGCAACATCAGGTTTTTTTTTTTTTTTTTTTTTTTTTTTTAGAATTTTTTTCACAGTATATATATGCATGAGTAATTTTTAAAAATAATATTATCCCTTGTATTCACTTTTCCAAATTATCCCCCCCCCCATTCCCTCCCCCCCCATGACAGGCAATCCCATACATTTTACATGTGTTACAATAAAACCTAGATACAATATATGTGTGTAAATACCATTTTCTTGTTGCACATTAAGTATTAGATTCCGAAGGTATAAGTAACCTGGGTAGATAGACAGTAGTGCTAACAATTTACATTCACTTCCCAGTGTTCCTTCTCTGGTTATAGTTATTTCTGTCCATCATTGATCAACTGGAAGTGAGCAACATCAGTTTTGAGAAGACCAAATTTTTTTAGAGTTCAATTTGTTTGGATTTTAGCACCTTGAACTTCTCCCCCTTTTTCCTCTTATGCATTCCCTTGTCAAAAGTTCCTAAAATAACAAATGAGTTGGAATGTCTTTTAAATCTGACTTCCAAATCTGTTCCTCATTCACAATCACTTGCTATTGTTGTTGGCATATGCTTTAAACCAAACTTTGTTATCTAGAGAAAAACAATCCTTTTGATTTTCTAAATAATTTCTATATTAGTTTGATTATAAGGAATACCTCCGTATTCAATAATATATTACATAAAATCTGTATGGTCAATGACTTTTTTTTTTTTTTTTTTTTTTTTTTAGTAAAGTATATATGCAAGTACATTTTCTCTTCTATTCCTTATTCTTGCTATTTGATGTCACCTTGTTGTTTTCATGTTGAACTTGTCATGACGTTGTTTTTTTTTTTTTTTTTGGCAAAGATACTGGAATGGTTTACCTTCTCTTTTATTTTATAGATGAGGGACTGAGGCAAACAGAGTTTAAGTGACTTGCCCATGGTCACAAGCCAGTGAGTGTCTTGAGTCTGGTTTTGAACTCAGGTTTTCCTTACTCCAGACTTGCTGCTCTATATATCGCATTATCTACTTTCTCATTTGACATAACATTTCATTTATTTTTATATTTATCAGTTTGTTTAGTATAGGCAGAATTCCATTCCAAGATTTTGGGACATGCATGAGCCACTAGTAGTAGTGCTGCTGGTGGTAGTGGTAATGGTAAAAAAGAGAAGGAGGAGAAGGAGGGATAGAAAATAAAGTTTAGGCCCCTTTATGGAGAGGTTTTGAAAATCTAGAGGAATAGAATGAAGGGAAATAGGGTATATTGGAATCAGATACAAATAAAGGAGGCTTTTCAGTAATTCAACTGTAAGATAATATAGGCCTGAATCAAAGTGATATTGTTGAAAATTTACACTAGCCCCCCACCTTCTATCTCCCCAAAAATATGTTGAAGAGGAAGAATATATTTTGTTTTTAGGCTATGGGACATGTTGATTTATAGAATTGATTAGCAGATAAAGGAAGAAAGAGAACCTATTGCTGTGAAATATTGGTCTATTCCTTAGTTTCTGCCATGCAGTTTTCCAGTTTTCCTAGCAATTTTTGTCAAATAGTGAATTCTTATCCCAGAAGCTGGAGTCATTGAGTTTATCAAACAGAAAATTATTATGCTCATTGTCCTTGGTGTCTTGTGTTCTACTGATCCACCACTCTATTTCTTGATCACTGTCAAATGGTTTTGACGATTACTGATTATAATAAAATTTTAGGTTTAGTATGGTTAGGCCACGGTCCTTCACATTTTTCCCCCAGTTATTCCTCTTGATAATCCTTGAACTTTTGTTCCAGATGAATTTTTGTTATTTTTCTCCATAGCTGTATGAATTAAATGTTTTGCAGTTTGGTACTGAATAAGCAGATTAATTTTGGCAGAACTGTCATTTTCATTATATTTTCATTATATTGTGTTTATTATATTAGCTTTGTCTATCCATGAGCAATTGATATTTTCCCTGTTGTTTAGATCTGATTTATTAGTGTGAAGTGTTTTATAATTGCGTTTATATAGCTTCTGCATCTGTCTCATCAGACTCCCAGATACTTAATATTGTCTACAGTTACTTTAAAATGGTATTTCTCTTTCAATTTCTTGTTGCTGGGTTGTGGTGGTAAGATAGAGAAATGCTGGTGATCTATTTGGGTTCATTTTATATCCTGCAATTTTGCTAAAGTTGTTAATTCATATACTTTTTTAGTTGATCTCTTAAGTATTTGTAAAGAGTGATAGTTTTATTTCTTTATTACATACTCTTTTAATTCCTTTAATTTCCTTTCTTCTTATTGCTAAAGCTAACATTTCTAGTACATTAGCTTTACCCCTCATCTTACTGGGAATATTTCTAGCTTATCCACATTACATATAATGCTTGCTGATGGTTTTTAGTTTATTTTTATTTTATTTTAAGGAAAACCTCATTTGTTTTAATGTTCATTAGTGGTGGTTTTTTTTTTTTTAAGTGAAAAAAGCATTTATTAAGCATATAATGTTCCAAGTTCCATTCTAAATACTAGGGTTATAAATACAAAAGAATTGCAATCTTTGTCTTGAAGGAATTTCCATTATTTCCTTTCTTGTTTGTTTGTTTTCACATACATTGCTAAAAATGAATAATATTGGGAGAGACAAATAAGAGCAAAAGGGAAAAACTATGGGAGAGATTAAAAAAACAGAAAAATGAAGTGAACATAGTATGTGCTGATTTACATTCAGTCTCCTTAGTTCTTTTTCTGGATGCAGATGGGGTTTTCTATCCAAAGTCTATTGGAACTGCTTTGCATCACCAAGTCACTCTAAAATCAGCTTTTTGATAATTTTTTTTTTTTACGTTTTTAATTAATTTTATAATTATGACTTTTTTTGACAGTACATATGCATTATCCCTTGCACTCACTTCTATTCATCATTTTCCCTCTTTCCCTCCACCCCCTCCCCTATATGGCAGGCAGTCTCATACATGTTAAATGTGTTATAGTATATCCTAGATATATATGTGTGCAGAATTGGATTTCTTGTTGCACAGGAAGAATTGGATTCCGAAGGTAAAAATAGCCAGGGAAGAAAAACAAAAAATGCCAACAGTTTACACTCATTTCCCTGTGTTCTTTCTCTGGGTGTAGCTGATTCTGTCCATCAATTGGAACTGAATTAGATTTTCTCTTTGTTGAAGATATCTACTTCCATTATTGATCATTTTTTACAGAACAATAATATTCCATTACCTTAATATGCCTCAGTTTATTCTGCTATTCCTCAATTGATGGGCATATACTCATTTTCCACTCTTTGTTACCACAAAAATTGTTGCTACAAATGTTTTTACACATGTGAATCCTTTCCCCTCCTTTGATTTCCTTGTGATAAAAACCCAGTAATGGCATTGTTGGATCAAAGGGGCATGCACAGAGTTTTATAGACCTTTGGGCATAGTTCCAGATTGTCCTCCAGAATGGTTAAATCTTTTCACAACTGCACCAGCAATGCTTTAGTGTCCCAGTTTTCCCCCATCCCGTCTACCATGTTCCTGTCATTTTAGCCTATCTGAGAGGTATGAGGTGGTACCTCAGAGTTTTTGAACTTACATTTCTCTAATTAGTAGTGATTTAAAGTATTTTTAATGTAACTATAAATGACTTGAATTTTGTCATCTGAAAATTATCTGTTCATATCCTTTGACCATTTCTAAAGTGGGTGATGACGTGTATTCTTACAAATTTGACACATTTCTTTATATGTTTTAGAAATGAAACTTTATGTTAAACATGCTAGAAATAATATATTAAATCCAATATATGCATACATATTTATACAATTATTATGCCATACAACACAAAAAGTGAAAATGCTATGTTATGAATTATACTCAAGTACCTTAAGTCCTCTCTCTGAGCATAGATGGCTCTCTTCATCACTGAACAATTGGAACAGGTTTGAATCATCTCATTGTTTAAGAGAGTAACGTCTATGGGAATTGATCATTTTATAATCTGTACATTGATATCCTGGTTCTGCTCATTTCACTCAGCATCAGTTCATGTAAGTCTCTCCAGGCCTCTTTGCAATTATCCTGTGGGTCATTTCATACAGAACAACAATAATCCATAACATTCATATACAACAATTTATTCAGCCATTATCCAATTGATGGGCATCTATCACTTTCCAGTTTCTGGCCACTACAAAGAGGACTGCCACAAACATTCTTGCACATACAGGTTCCTTTCCCTTTTTAAAAATCTCTTTGGGATGTAACACTGCTGGATCAAAGGAAATGCACAATTTGATAACTTTTTGAGCATAATTCCAAATTACTCTCCAGAATGCTTGGATGCATTCACGGTTCTACCAACAATGTGTTAGTGTCCCAGATTTCCCACATCCTGTCCAACATTTGTATTTATTTTTTTCTGTCTATCTGAGAGGTATGTAGTGGTATCTCAGTTGTCTTGATTTGCATTTCTCTTATCAATAGTGATTTATCTTTAGTGTTTTTAATTGGAATGAGAAAGCAAAGGGGTATTTTAAGTGCCAAATCTTTGCATCTTGTTTGTTCATAAATTCTGTTCTTCAATTTTGATTAAATTAAAAAGGTTATGCACAAACAAAACCAATACAACCAAGATTAGAAGAAAAGTAGAAAGCTGGGAAACAATTTTTACAGCATTTCTGATAAAAACCTCATTTCTAAAATATTTAGAGAACGGATAAGAATACATACTATTGTCCAGTTGACAAATGGTCAAAGGATATGAATAGGAATTTTTCAGATGAAGAAATTAAAGCCATTTGTAGTCATCTAAAAAATGCTCTATATCATTATTGATCAGAGAACTGCAAATTAAAACCTCTTTGTAGTACTTTTCAGATTAAGATTTAAATTTCAGATTGACTAAAAGGAAAAGACAATGATATATGGGGGCGGGGGAGTACGGGAAAAGTGCATTGTTGATGGAGTTGTGAACTGTTCTAGCCATTCTGGAAAACAATTTGGAACTATGTCCAAAGGGCTGTGAAACACTTTGTTCCAATAGTGCTGCTATTGGGTCTGTGTCCTAAAGAGATCCTTAAAAGAGAAGAAAGGACCTACAGCAGCCTTTTCTCATGATGGCAAAAAATGTGAAAACTAGCAGATGTCCATCAGTTAGGGAATGGTTGAATAAGTTGTGGTTATATGAAAGTGATGGAATGTTATTCTATAAGAAATAACAAGCAGGCTGATTTCAGAAAAGTCTGGAAAGACTTACATGAACTAATGCTGAGTGAAATAAACAGATATACACAGTAACAGCAAGATTGTGTGATCAATTATGATATACTTAGCTCTTTTTTTCCCCTTTTGTTTGTGATTTTTATTGATTTTTCTTTCCCAATCTGAGTCATATGGAAATTTGTTAAAAATTGATTATACATATTTTCAGTTTTCTTGCTGTCTTGGTAAGGGAAGGAGGTAAGGAAGGGGTGAAAGAAAAAAATGGAACTCAAAATTTTATAAAAATGAATGTTGAAAAAAGTTACAGGATAACATACATTTAAAAGGAACAGCAAGTTGTACATAATAGATTTAATTAATCAATCCATAAATCTATTATGTGCAATCATCTTTTTTCTTTCTACTGCTAATAGAAATGCTTGTTTTAGTTCTTATAGAATACAGTAAAAATAAGACGACTTCCTTGAATCTGTTGATCATCATTTTTTATAGAGCAGTAATCACAGACATATAGTTGGAAAAGGAAATGTAATTTTAATAATTAACTAATGTCTGAAGAGAGATCTGGAACACTAGGAGACCTCAGACCAGACTTTTTGAGAACCATGCCTCAGAATATAGCTCTGATTCTCTCAAAGGAGCCCTTGTTGCCTTTAGGATGAAATACCAGATCATCATCATGGTCTTTACCTTTCCCTATTTTATATTACACTTGATTCATCACATCAACAAGTGCTACTTGGCAAAAATGATCCTACTTCTCAAAGAACTATCATTTTAATGGAGAAGGAAATGTACTAAAAAATTATGTCCAAACAGAGAAATCTCTCATTAAGAAAAATCTAACATTAAGGGAAATCTCACATTAAGAAAAATCTAACATTAAGGGAAATCTGAAATACTACTTTGCTGAATGCTAGATACTCGGAAAAGCCAGGAAGTAAAAATTTAGGAAATCAAATAATGAAATTATTATTATTATTATTTTTTGGGAACAAATAGGCTTGGTTCATAAGAATATGTGAATCAGTGGAATAAAGTATAATTGGCCTGGAAAAGTAAGAAGTGGTCAGGTTATTGAAAGAATTTCAAAATCCAATTAGATAATTTTATATTTGAATTGGTTTTAACCAAGTTGGTCTCAAGCTGTGAAAAAAAAATCTAAAATGTCAACCTATCCTGTCTTTTAAAGGGAATGGGGGGGGGGTCAGTGTATGTTCACATGTATGAAGATCTAGCATAGGAAACTGAGGATTGCTCATACAGTTATGAGGAGGTCATGAAAACCCAGAGAAAGCTTATAGACGAGAGCAAAGGTAGTTTAAGAGAATGATAGCCTGAAAAAGTCAAGAGAAAGGATTGAGAAAAACTATTAAAGTGTGGGGTATTTGGGAGATTATTGACAATTTTGGAAAGTGAATGAATCTAGATGGTAGGGGGAAAAGGAAGTTGAGGCAGGAAGTGTAGGCAATATAGCAAGAATGCTCTGATTAAGTAACTTTTTTTTGCCCCCAAGAAGGGAATGTTGCTGTATTTATAAACAGCAGGAGGGAATGGAAAGATGGTGGGGGTGAGAAGGAAGTCAAATCATACAGGGAGATTTAAATATGAGGTGGAGGTCATTAACATAAAACAATAAAAAATAGGTCATTAACATAAAACAATAAAAAATATAAAATATAAAATTTGTCTACTAAAAGAAAATAATTTAAGTTGTGATTCAGGACTTAGATAGGGAGATATATAAGAAGGACCATCTATGAAAGAGTTGGATGAATGAAGAAATATGCAAAAAGATACCTTGAGATTAAAAGATTCAATTTTTCCAGTAACATATGAACCTTGAGAAGGAAAGGGTTGCCATTGAAACCCTGAGAAGGATTAGAATAGCCACTTTCTTGAGTGGGTCAAGTGAATGGATTATAGAAGATTACCTTTTGTAAAAGGATTTGCTTTTAAGCAAGGACTCAGTTGAGATTATATAACATTTTTAGTGGATCTGATTATTATGTCTTAAATTCACCTTAAAATTGGGAACCAAGCAATCTAAGAAGCATTGCTTTTAGCTCTTTTAAATATATTTAATAGACTCAATTTCAAGTGAGAAAGGACCTTGGAAAGATATTTTCTAGGATAATGGTTCTTAATATGTGATCTGTGAGCTTGGCCTTAAAATATTAACATTTTTATTAATAATTAGTATCATCTTATTAATATTGTCATTATCATTAATGTCAATAAATAATTTAAATTGTTTTTAATTGGTTTTCTTTGTAATAGTTTGTATTTTATGGATTTTAAAAACATTATTCTCATAAGGTATCCATAGACTTTACTTTTTACACAGTTTTATTATCATTGACAAAAAAGGTTAATAATCCTTGTTTTAGGTCAACCCATTCATTTTATATTTATGAAAATTGAAGCTCTAGGAAATTGTATGATTTGCTGTTCTGCACATTTGATGGATACCTTGTTTCTAATTTTGATGGCTTTATATAAGCTCTGATTCATGATTAGAATATAGCCTTTCTTCCCTTCAGTTTTTTTAACCTAGAGTCCCTAATCTCTTCTATTTAAAATCTTTTTTACTGGATACCTCTTTCCCCACATTGCCTTATAATTATTTTGTATAGGTATGTATGTATATGTCTCTTCACTCCTTTTGATATAGAGGACAAATTCTGTAAGGCCTAGTCTTTTTTTCAACTTTGTTATCTCCAACATTGAACACTACTATGTGTGAATTGATTGATTGTCCAATTTAAGCCTGGTATAAAATGGTGTTCTTTCCCACTGTAAAGTGTGTTGGTGGTGGTGGTGGTGGTGGTGGTGGTGGTTCTCCTCTTCCTCTTCTCCACTTTCCTTCCATCTCATCCTCTATTTTATCTGAGGTCTATTATAATATTAAACAAAATATTTTTCTGTGGCATAGCATTATAGTAGCATTTAGTAATGGAAACTATTTGAGATTGTTTGAGGTCCTCATTCATAAAGTGTATATTTTCATCCAGTTGTGATTCTGAAGGGAGGCAAGGATGACTTCCTTACTATTTTAACTTTATAATTGACTGTATTTTTAAAATCACTAAGTTGATTATTATGCAGAGGAAAATGAGCATCAAAGTTTTATGTTTGTTCCTCTACTTCTTTTTTCTTAATATTCTTTGTGTTTCTTTTTTCTAGGCTGTTCGCTGCTATGAATCTCTAATCTTAAAAGCTGAAGGAAAAGTTGAATCTGATTTCTTTTGTCAGTTAGGTCACTTCAACCTCCTGTTGGAAGATTATCCAAAAGGTAAGGTTTGTTTTCTTACCTTTATATATTTGAACAGTTTAACATTGAAAATGATTTTTGTAATGTATAATTGTTTTGATAAATGAGATGATAAACATTAAAGGTTTTGTAAACTTGTAAACTTTAAAAAGACTGTGTGAATACAATGGGTTATGATAGGGATGAGTGATCTTTAAGTTGGCCAAAATAAATTTTAGATTTTTTTTTTTCTTCTGATTTTGATAAAAGTTGGCTGGAGGAAGGTGGGGATGGTAGAATGGCAGTTGGGGATTAGGTGATTTGCCCAGAATTATATATCTAGTTTAGTGCCAAGAGTCTGAGGCTGAATTTGAACTCTGTTCTTTCTGACTCTAGGGCTGATTCTTTAATCCATTGGACCCCTTAGCTGCCCCAACATGGGACAAATTTAGAGAAAATACATAGAAAACAAAGAGAATAAATGATTGATTTTAGAAAATTATATCTCTTATCAGATCAGTTTGTTATGAGAAAAAGATTCTCTGTGTATTCATTTTATTCATGCCTGTCTCCTCAAAAAAGTATATTTCTTTTAGAAATAAACAACAGCGTGGAAAAATGGAGAGGATGAAATGATCCAGTAGAAAGAGAGGATATTTCCAGAGCAGGAATTTTAACTTGGGCATGTGAACTTTAAAAAAAAAATATATATATATATATATATATATAAATAAATTTTTGTTAATTGTGTTTTTAAGTGAAAACAGTCCATAGAATTCACTAGACTGATTAAGGTAAGGGATTAACAATATAATAAAAGAAATCCCTACTTGTTGAGTGAAAAAAAAATGTTCAAAGTGTTCAAATTCTATTTCTCATGCTTACTTCCAAATCACTTGGCCTCCTTTGTTAATTCCCTTTGTAAAATGAGGGAGTTTGGATTAGGTGATTTAAGATCTCTTCCAATTTTTTAATCTATTATTTGTGCCTCATAAGCAAGTACTTTATAAAGAAGTAAGTAGAATTTAGTACTTATTTATTTTCTTACATTCCTTGTTCTAGCTAGGAATTTTTTGGTAGTATTATTTAATTATTTGAATAATAAAGATTGCAAAGTAAAAGTCTTAAAAATACCAATGAAGTTGATTGCTGCTCTAATTAAAAAAAAAAAAAAAAGTCTGAATCTGAATTAAGGAATAGAGCAGAGATTGAGTTCAGCAGAATACCCAAAAAACTAATTCCAGTTCAGTTAAATATTTATTAGTTTCTTCTGTTAATGTGTAGGATGTTGCCATATATAAAATAATAAAGAAGTATAAAGAAATGCCAGATTCATTTTATCTAGTTATTAAATTCTCATACTTCCTTTGCTCTATAATAGTTTCAGGTGATGGTATAGAGAGAATGCATCAAATACATATACTTTGGAGGGATATTAATTGTAAGTGATGAACAAAGTTATTATAAAGTAGTGTGGCAATTTGAAAGGGGAAATCATTATGAAAGGTGTTGGTGTGATCTCCAAAAATTTTCACTATCTAATTCTTTAAAATGTGTACAATATCCAAGGCACTATGGAGACGAACCCAAATGAAAAATAGCCCACTAAAGGACTGAGTTCTAAGATTGATTTACATTGAGGAGTTGGGAGGAGATAGCATTGGTAAGGGGATTCTAAGTAAGAAGTGAGAAAAGTGTGCAATTGAGAAATAGGCATCTCCTCTCTAAGCTCCCACTTTTTTTTGCCTCTCCTTTTTCCTGCATTCCTACTGTATCCTTCTCCATAGGAAAGTATTTCTTCTCTGCCTTCAACATACTCAAAGCAAGACTGAGAACTGTGGACTGTTCAGAGAAGGCCCTGGGCCAGTACGGAACACATTGGGGGAGGCAGGGGGGGGAGGGAAGCATTGGTGGCTCTATAGTCAGAGAACCTGGTCATTCCAGTACTTCTGTGACTTAGGCAAGTCACTTTACCTTCTGTAAAGGTATTTACTTTATCTGGAAAATGAAAGTTTTGGAGTATATTTATTCTGAACTACCTTACATCTCTGATCCCATAGATGCCATGGCTTACCCCTTCAGTCCAGTTTTTTTCAACTGCATAGTTGCACTGACACCCTTCCCTCCCCCAACCCCCCCAACCACACATATTCACCTGCATGTAAATTGAAGCTATCTGTGAAGCTAAAGACACAGCTATCTGCTTGCTGACCTGGTTATTTATATGTGAGTGCAATAAAAGAGGATTACATGTCTGGATAATTAATTTGTTTCTGGGCCCCTCTGATATCACAGTGTAAATGAAATGAAAACATGGTGTTATAATTAGGAAGAACGAAAACATTATTTTACTCGTTATCCCCTGTCTCCCCCAAGCAGGCTACAGTTAAGCAAGGATATATTTACACATATACACACACATGCATTTAAATATAAGTAGGCATGCATCTAAAACAATTTGAATATGACTGACATTTATCAATTTCTTTTTTGTTTGAAGTTTGACTTTCTCTGAGATAATGATTACTAGCCTTGCCCCTTTTCTAATAAATTATATTCCTCATTCTTGATACTATGTTTGTATGTCTATTATTTCCCTTTTTTTAGTTGAATTTTTTAGCTCATTGAACTTAAATACAAAATAAGACAATAGAAAAAGAGAGGAAAAAATAGGCATGTGCACAGCAGAAAACATCAGTCAAGATTCAGAATATATAGCAATAAATTTTCATTTCAAGAAAACACCTATAATAATAGAAGAAATTGTTATTTGTATATATTTATATTGAATTATATTTATGAATGTCCATTCTTGCAGGTTATTCTTATGTTCTCTGCTGAGCGCTTTTTACTTTATTGATTTCCCCCCCTCTTATATATATTTTCTCTCTCTCTCTCTCTCTCTTCTCTCTCTCTCTCTCTCTCTCTCTCTCTCTCTCTCTCTCTCTCTCTCTCTCTCTCTCTCATATACACGTACACACACACATACACTCATTTGTAAACATGCATCTAAAACAATAATAATATGGCTGATAATAATGTAGATTTCTCTCTTGGTTGAATCTTTAGGACTTTGTCTAAGATCAATGATTATTAGCCCTTCTTTCTCTCCCCCCTCCCCCCCAGTAAATTCTACTCCTGATTCTTGTTATAGTATTTGTATATATCTCTTATTTATACCTGCTAATTCTTCTACTTAAATTCAGCTTGCCTTGCTTTTACTCAACCTCCTTCCTCCAGGGATCTCTCCCTATCATTTCTTCTCATCCTTTCCTTTCCTTTTTATCCCATTTCCATTAATCTACATACCTTATCCCATTCCTGTTAATCTAAACACTCTTCTGTACCTCATTTTATTCTATGCTACCCTTTCCCCTCTCTCTATCCCTTTCCTATTAATCCACTCTACAAATCCGTCTATACCCCATCTTACCCTATTCTCTCTTCCATCATTTTTCCCATTATTTCTTCACTGATTTTGGAGGATGCTATATACCTTCATGGTATATGTAATATTGCCTATTTAATCCATTTCTGATGAGTAGGATTCTCTTCCCTCTAATGCCTCTGTGTCCATTCTTCCTCTGTACCTCATTTGTATACTTAATATTTTATTGCCTTTTCCTATATTTGTTTTTTAAAGCAAGATTGAGGCAGAACTATTGATCTTTCTTTTAAGCTATTCAAATAACCGATGTCAATCATAACTGTATAGTATACATTTCCATGTGAAGGGGAGGCAAAGATCGTAACTCAAATTGACTGCTCAAAGGCATGGTACAAACAGAAAGTTTCTTTTTTTTTTTTTTTTTTTTTTTTTTTTTTCTGATTCTTACAAGAAGTGGGGCAGTCCTTTACCAGAAAGTCCGAAGCAGGAAAAGTCAATTTTACCAAAGTAAGGAGCATAGTTATATAGTTGAGATTTACAGAAACTCTATTTACCCACCTGTCCTTTTAAAATCATTGACCAACTCAATCTTTAGTTCTTATTTGTCTTTGGAATACAGGTGGGCTTTTTGTGGTACCAGGATTTTGAATAAGCAATAAATGATTCAAAATGTTATTTTAAAATGGGGGGGGGTCTGTTTTACTTCAGAGGTAAATAATCAATTAAGCAAGAGGTGTTAAAGGTTTGTAAATTACTGAGCTAGTAGCTAAGGTAATTTGGTCTATTTCAGGCTTTTCTCAATCAGATAGTGCTGGCTAGACATCTCTAGGCCATTAAACAGTTAGGTTTTTCTCTAAGCAATTGAGTAAGGGGGTTACCTTTTAAATGTTTTTTGCTGGAGGAGCAAATCTTTGCTCTTCTCCCAGTGCCTAATAATTAAACAAAGCCTTGGTGCTGAGTCTTAAAGGTTATTATTCTGAAAAGTCCTCAGTTTCCTGTTTCACTCATGTGTATAAAGCAAACCATTTGTATGTTTTAAAATCTTTGAATTAATCTTGGATATGTTCTTATGTTAGATTTTCTCTTGGATTTGACTGAAAGTCCTGAAAATGTGCAAGTTTGTTGGAATGTCCATTTCTTTTTCATTCAATATTATGGATAATTTTGTTGGATACGATAGTTTTGGTCACAGGCCTTTATTCTTTTGAGTTTATATATATATATATATACACACACACCATATATCATATTTTTTTCCTTATGGTTGCTGTTAAATCCTACAATTGTAACTCCAAGTGAATTTTTGATCTGGGATTTTCAAAATTTGGCAGTTACATTCCTTTTCTTTTTTTTTTTTTTACAAAGTTTCTCTTTAAGGTGATGATCAGTTAATTTTTCTACTCCTACTGTCATATTCTATCACACTGGGATAATTTTGTTGGATTATTTCTTGCCTTTTTTTTTTTTTTTGGTCACATCTTTCAAGTAGTCCAATTATATTTTCTCTTCTTGATTTGTTGTTCTCTAGATTGGTTATATTTTTAAAAGTAATATTTAACATTCTGTCTTCATTCTTTATATTTTGTTTTATTTCTTGATATTTCTTCACTGGCTTCCTGTTATGTAATTCTAATTTTCAATGAATGATTTTCTTTAAGACTCTGGAATTTTTCTAGCTGGTTAACTTTTTAATCTTATTTTTCTTGGATGGTTTTTAATTTTATTATTAGTTTTTTAATTTTTTTAATGAGACGTATTATCTAATATTGAGATGGGGAAATGGTGCCTCCAGCTTCACATCAACTCTACCCTCTGACCTAGAACCCCAAACCAAAAGCTTACCCCCTCTTGCAAGTGCTGGCAGCCAAGCCCAGTCCCCCTGCCTCTGTATTCTTGGTGTGCTGGTTCCTTCTCCTCAAGCTCTGTAGCACTGTTGGACCTGTAGCTCCTAATCAGCTGAGGAAAT
This sequence comes from Sminthopsis crassicaudata, assembly GCF_048593235.1. Taxonomy (NCBI): domain Eukaryota; kingdom Metazoa; phylum Chordata; class Mammalia; order Dasyuromorphia; family Dasyuridae; genus Sminthopsis; species Sminthopsis crassicaudata. Next base: position 270,563,462 of record NC_133619.1, on the reverse strand, counting down.
CCCTACATCCCCTTTCTATGATTTTGGTTGAGGTACCAGCTAAGCCCAGATCACCTCAGGGCTCTTGCTAGCTCTTTCTGTGGAGCTAGCCTGGAGCTATTTGCACCTAATGGGGGTTAATCTATGTCCCAAGGTCAGTTCTTCTGGTCTTCTTGCTATTTTATTTTAATTCTACTCATTAACCTGCTTTGCTATATTATTTAACCTCCCCTACCCAAAGATTCCTCCCTCATCTTCTCCCTGGACCCCCTTCCCTTAATTTTACATTAATCTACACATCTTATCCCATATCCATTTATCTAAAAACCCTTCTGTAGCCCACCTTATCCTATGCCACCATTTACCCCCCCTTCTTCACCCCAATTGCATTAATCTACATACCTTCTTTATGTGCTATAAATCTAGACACCTTTCTGTACCCTACTTTATCCTACTCCCTAACCCAATGCTCTATTTTGGAGAATGTTGTCTGTTATGTCTTTCATGGGGTATGTGTGTGTATGTATTCCCTACTTAACCCATTCCCAGCTTGATGGGGTTTTTAGAATCTCTGTCCTCTTCCCTCCCTTCCTTGCCCTTCTACAGTTGGGGTTAGGTAATGTGCTCAGAATCACTCAGCTAGTGTTAAGTATCTGAGCCAGATTTAAACTCAGTTCCTTCTGAGTTTCTTTTCTTCTACTTTTCATCACAGCTTCTCCTTGCTCTGTTCTAATTTTTAAAGAGTTATTTTCATCTTTAAGATTCTGGATTACCTTTTCTAGTTGGTTATTATTATTATTATTTTTTTTTTGGGATTTTTTTTTTTCCTTGGATGATTTTTAAAAAAATTTTATTAGTTTTTCCTCAATTTCTCTTAGTTGGTTTTTAATGTCTTTTTTGAGTTCTATAAATTCATGCTGGTCAGGTATACACTTAACATTACTCTTTGGTTAAGAGACATTTAAAAAACAAATTTTTTTTTTTCAATGTCCTCTTCTGTTCTTCCCATTTCACATAGTAAGTTTTTATAGTTAGGTTGTGTTTCCTTGATCTGCTTTTAAATTTTTTTTTTTTTTTTTTTTTTTTGAGTACTTATTTGTGTAAGATTCCTCTGGCTTTACTTCAGTTCTCCCCTCTGACCTGGAATCCCAAACCAAGAATTTTAACCCTCTTGTTAGTGCCCACAGTCCAGTCAGTAGCTTCCCTGCCCTATTGGTTCTGCACTCACCATGTATGCTGGTCCCTTTTTGTCCAGGGACACACTTCAGTATCTCAATAGTATAGTTGGGAGCATTCCTAATCAGGAGAGAAGTTCCCTCAATCTTCCTGGACTCCCTGCACTCCCTGTGCTATCTGGGTGGTGAAAGTTCCTGTGGTTGGGGCTGAGGCTAATTCTTACCAGCAAGTCCCTGGATTCCCTGCTTGCTTTTTCTGTGGAACTATCCTGGAATTATTTACGTTTCACACTAGTTAGGTCTTTCTTTGAGTCTTATTGAATTGTCTCTCACTGGGTTTTTCAGTCTATATTTGCTCTGGGGTGCAATTTTATTTAGATAGTGGGGTAAAATCTGGAGAGTTTCGATTTTCTGACCTGTTTCTCTATCTTCAGTGGGGGAGGATTCTGGGAAGATGAAGAACTCTTTAGAGAAGAGTAGCTAAAATTAGCTAAAATTAAAGATGGGGAAAGTATGAGATTAGATTAGCATGTGGCATGAGGACAGACTTCAAAAAGTTAAAATTATTTAGTATGAATAAATGAAGACAAGTGTGTAGGATAGAAATTGGTGGTACTGACCCTGACTCTTATAGTATTAAATCATATTTTTGGGCAAGGTTTTCTGCAGTGATATTTGTAAAAGAAACAGCCCCTAGATTGGTAGTCTATACAGGCTGTTAGTTCTAGCTCTATCATTTATTATCTGTGAATTCCTTGGCAAGCCAGATAACCTTTTTTGAGCACTGTCTAACACTGCCTATCAATAAGAAATGACATTATTTACATTATTCTCAAATGAGATTGATAATAAAGCCCTTTACATCATTTAGATGTGAATTGTTACTGTTCTAAAACTTTTGATTATGAGTGTATAAAAGTATACATTTAAAAAATTATTATAGCTTTTTATTTGGAAAACAAATGGTAAACATGGGTAATTTTTCAATTGACTCTTGCAAAACCTTCTGTTCCAAGTTCTCCTCCCCTCCCCTCCCCTCCCATCCCCCCATGGCAGGTAGTCTAAAGCATGTTAAATATGTTAAAGTATATGTTAAATACAATATATGTATGCATATTTATACTGTTATCTTGCTGCACAAGAAAAATGGGATCTAGAAAGAAGGGGGAAAAAAAAAACCGAGAAAGGGGGGAAAAAATGCAAGCAAACATTAACAGAAAGTATGCACATGTTATGTTGTGGTCCATATTCATTTCCCAGTGTTCTTTCTCTGGGTGTAACTGGTTCTCTTCATTACTGAACAATTAGAACTGGTTTGAAACATCTCATTTTTGAAGAGAGCCACATTCATCAGAATTGATCATCATATAATATTGTTGTTGAAGTGTATAATGATCTCTGGTTTTGCTCATTTCACTTAGCATCAGTTTATGTAAGTCTCTCCAGGTCTCTCTAAAACTATCCTCCTGACTGTTTTTTACAAAACGATAATATTTCATAACATTCATATACCTAAATTTATTCAGCCATTCTCCAGTTGATGGGCATCCATTCAATTTCCAGTTTCTTGTACTACAAAGAGGGCTGCCACAAACATTTTTGTACATACAGGTCCCTTTCCCTCTTTTAAGAACTCTTTGGGATATGAACCCAGTAGAAACACTGCTGGATTAGTTTGCTAGCATTTTGATCATAGTTCCAAACTGCTCTCCAGAATGGCTGAATCCTTTCACAGTTCCACCAACAATGTATCAATGTCTCAGTTTCCCCACATCCCCTCTAACATTGGTCATTTTTTTTCCTGTCATTTTAGCCAATCTGACAGATGTGTAGTGCTATCTGAGTTGTCTTAATTTGCATTCTCTGATCAGTAGTGATTTGGAGCAACTTTTTATGTAGCTACAAATAATTTCAATTTCTTTATCTGAAAATTGTCTGTTCATATCCTTTGACCATTTATCAATTGGAGAATGGCTTGATTTCTTATAAATTTGAGTCAATTCTCTACATATTTTGGAAATGAGGCCTTTATCAGAACCTTTAAATATAAAAATGTTTTCCCAATTTATTACTTCCCTTCTAATCTTGTCTGCATTAGTTTTGTTTGCACAAAAACTTTTTTGACTTAATGTAAAAATTTTTTTTCTATTTTGTGATCAATAATTATCTCTAGGTCTTCTTGGCCCTTCTTCCTCCACGATTTGAGAGGTGTAAACTATCCTATGTTCTTCTAATTTATAATTTCGTGCTTTATGTCTAGATCGTGAATCCATTTTGACCTTATCTTGGTGTATGGCGTTAAGTGTGGGTCAATGTCTAGTTTCTCCCATACTAGTTTATAATTTTCCCAGCAGTTTTTGTCAAATAATGAATTCTTATTCCAAAAGTTGGGGTCTTTGGGTTTGTCAAACAATAAATTGCTATAGTTATTGACTTTTTTGTCCTATGAATCTAACGTATCCACTGATCTACTAGTCTATTTCTTAGGCAATACCAAATAAATGGTTTTGATGACTGCTGCTTTATAATATAGTTTTAGATATGGTACAGTTAAGCTACCTTCATTTTGATTTTTTTTTTTTCCCCCTTAGTTCCCTTGAAATTCTTGACCTTTAGTTCTTCCAGATGAATTTTGTTGTTATTTTTCTAAGTCATTAAAATAGTTTCTTGGAAGTTTGATTGGTATTACTACATCAATAGATCCAAGAGCACTTAATATTTTCAGTTGTTTAGGTCTGACTTTTATTTGTGTGGAAAGTGTTTTGTAGTTTTGATCATATAGTTCCTGACTTTCCCTTGGCAGGTAGATTACCAAATATTTTATACTATCAACAGTTATTTTAAATGGAATTTCTCTTTGTATCACTTGCTGTTGGATTTTGTTAGTGATGCATAAAAATGTTGATGAGTTATGTGGATTTATTTTGTATACTGCAACTTTGCTAAAGTTGTGGATTATTTCTAATAGCTTTTTAATAGAATCTCTGGGGTTCTCTAAGTATACCATCATATAATTTGCAAAGAGTGATAATTTGGTTTCCCCATTACCTACTCTAATTCCTTTAATCTCTTTCTCGACTCTTATTGCCAAAGCTAGCATTTCTAATAAAATATTGAATAGTAATAGTGATAGTGGGCAACCTTGTTTCACTCCTGATCTTTTTGGGAATGGTTCCGATTTATTGCCATTACATATGATGCTTACTGATGGTCATAAAAGGAATTTGGTAGGACTCCTTTATTCCCTATTTTTTTTTTCAAATAGTTTATGTAGTGTTGGAGTTAGTTGTTCTTTAACTGTTTGGTAGAATTCATATGTAAATCCATCTAGTCCAGGGGACTTTTTCTTAGAAAGTTGATTATTATCTTGTTCTATTTCTTTTTCCAAAATGGGACTGTTTAAGCAATTTACTTCCTCTTGTGATAATCTGGGCAGCCTCTATTTTTGAAGGTATTTATCCATTTCACTTACGTTTGATTTATTGGCATAAAATTTCCTCTTCATTAGTGGAAAGTTTTCCCTTTTAATTTTTAAGACTAACACTTTGATTTTCCTCTTTCCTTTTTCTAATCAGATTTACCAAAGGTTTATCAATTTTTTTTTTCATAAAACCAACTCTTAGTTTTTTTTTTTTTTTTTTTAATTCAATAGTTTTTTACATTCAGTTTTATTAATTTCCCCTTTTATTTCTAGAATTTCAAGTATAATGTTTGGGGGTTTCTAATTTGCTCTTTTTTTCTAGCTGTTTTAGTTGCAAGCCTAATTCATCGACCTTTTTTTTTTTTTTCCATTTTATGCAAATAAGCCTTTAGAGATATAAAATTTCCCCTTATTACTGTTTTGGTTGCATCCTGCACATTTTGGTATGTTGGTATTATTGTCATTCTCTTATGTGAAATTATTGTGTCTATGATTTGCTGTTTCCTCCCATTCATTCTTTTTTTTTTTTTTTTTTCCCCCCTGAGGCTGGGGTTAAGTGACTTGCCCAGGGTCACACAGCTAGGAAGTGTTAAATGCCTGAGACCAAATTTGAACTGGGGTCCTCCTGAATTCAGGGCTGGTGCTCTATCCACTGCCCCACCTACCTGCCCCCCATTCGTTCTTTAGGGTAAGATTATTTAGTTTCCAATTACTTTTCGGTCTATTTTCCCCTGGCTTTTTATTGCATTGTGTGATCTGAAAAAAACGCATTTACCATTTCTGCCTTTGTGTATTTGGTTTTTAGGTCTTTATGTCCTAATAGATGGTCACTTTTTTGTATAAGTTTCATGAACTTCCGAGAAGAAAGTGTACTCCTTTCTGTCTCCATTCAGTTTTCTTCAAAGATCTATTGTACCTAACGTTTCTGGTATTCTATTTACCTCTCTAACTTCTTATTTATTTTGTGGTTTGATTTATCTTGTTCTGAGAGTGCCCGGTTGAGATCTTCCGCTATTATGGTTTTGCTGTCTATTTCTTCTTACAGCTGTCCTTTAGGAATTTAGATGCTATACCAATTGGTGTATGTATGTTTAGTATTGATATTGCTTCATTATCTATTGTATTCTTTAGCAAGATATAGTTTTCTTTCTTATCTTTTTAAATTAGATCACTTTTTGCTTTTGCTTGATCTGAGATAAAGATGGCTAGCCCTGCTTTTTTAACTTCACGTGAAGCATAGTAGATTCTGCTCCAGCCTTTTTCTTTTACTCTGTATGTATCACCCTGCTTTAAATGTGTTTACTGTAAACAACATATTGTAGGATTCTGGCTTTTAATCCAGTTTGCTATAAGCCTCTGCTTTATGGGGGAATTTATCCCATTCATATTTACAGTTAAAACTACTAATTCTGTATTTCTTGTCATTTTATTATCCCCAGATTATGCTTTTCTCTTTCCTTTTCCCCTTACCCCACTCCCCAGTATTAAACTTATGGGCACCACTTGCCTCACGCAGCCCTCCCTCTTTAGAATCTGGCTCTCCCCCTTTCTTAAACCTTTTCCTTACTATTTCTGTATTCCCTTCTATTTATCCTACCCCTTTCCTTTTAATTTTCTCCTACCACTTTTCATTGAGGTGGAAGAAGTTTCTTTGTATACCAAATATGTCTAATATTTTCTCTTGGAACCAAATCTGATGAGAGTAAGATTCACACAATGTTCACCCCCCCCCCCTTTCCCTCAGATATTAGGTTTCCTATGCCTCTTTGTGAGATGTAATTTCCCTCTTTTTACCTCCACTTTTCTCTTTTTCTGGTACAATCTCCTTTCCACCTCTAGTTCCTTTTTCATATTGTAACAGTAAAATCAAATTATACATGTGTGCTCTATATATAGCCATCATAGAAATCACAGGTCTCAAGAGTTCTTTTTATCTTTTTTTGTTTCTCTTGCGTCTTATATTTGGAGGTCAATTTTTTCTTTAAATCTGGTTTTTTCATCTGAGATAAATGGAATTCACCTATTTCATTGAATTCCCATCTTCTTCCCTGGAAGAAAATGCTCTAAAGTTTAGCTGGCTAATTTTATTCTTAGCTGCATTCCAAGTTCTTTTGTCTTTTGGGAATATCAGTTTTCAGGCCCTTTGATCCTTTAATGGGTTGCTGTTAAATCCTGAGTAATCCTTATTATGGCTCCTCTGCATTTGAATTGTTTTTTTTTTTTTTTTTTTTTTTTTTTTTTTGTTTTTTTGTTTTTTCTTTTTTTCTGGCTGCTTGTAATATTTTTTTCTTGGTCTATAATTGTGGAATTTAGCCACAATATTCCTTGGAGTTTTAATTTTGGGGTCTCTTTCTGGAGGTGTTTGATGAATTCTTTCAATGGCAATTTTACCTTCTGATTCTTTGACATCTGGGCCATTCTCTTTTATGATTTCCTGAAAAATAGTGTCTAGGCTCTTTTTTTAAATCATGACTTTTAGGGAGTCCAATAATCTTTAGATTATCTCTCCTAGATCTATTTTCCAGGTCTTTTGTTTTCCCAAGTTTGTATTTAACATTTTTTGCTATTCATTCAATTTTTTTGGTTTTGCTTGACTGATTCTTGATGTCTTTTCCAGTCATTCATTTCCATTTGTTCAGTTCTGATTTTTAATGATTTATTTTCTTCATTTAGTTATTTTTTAAAATTTCTTTTTGTATTTGTCCAATAGAGCTTTTTTAAATTTGTTATTTTGTTCTAGAGAATGTTTCCACCCCTCCCCTCCATGTACAAATTGTTTTCCTGCGAGTTCTTTACCATTTCCAATTCACAGATTCTGTTTTCCTGAGAGTTCTTTACCTTTTCCATTACACATTTCAGGGAGTTGTTTTCTTTTTCTACTTTAACAAATCTTTCTTTTAATGAATTATATTCCTTTTCCAAATACTCTTGCAGAATTTTCCTTTCCCCATTCTTTTTCTAGCTCCCTTTTAAGATCCTTTTTTTTTTTTTTTTTTTTTTTTTTGCTAAGGCAATTGGGGTTAAGTGACTTGCCCAGGGCCACACAGCCAGGAAGTGTTAAGTGTCTGAGGCGAGACTTGAACTCAGGTCCTCCTGACTTCAGGGCTGGTGCTCTATCCATTGTGCCACCTGGCTGCTCCTTAAGATCCTTTTTAAGTTCTTGCATGGTGGGGAACAGGTTATATATCCCCCTTGCAGGGTTCATCTAGAGACAATGTGCTTTTAGTCTCCTCAGGGTTTGAAGTCTCTTCTTTTTCACTCTAGAAGTGTGTGTATGTGTGTGTGTGTGTATATATATATATATATATATATATATATATATATATATATATAGAGAGAGAGAGAGAGAGAGAGAGAGAGAGAGAGAGAGAGAGAGAGAGAGAGAGAGAGAGAGAGAGAGTGAGAGTGAGAGTGTGTGTGTGTGTGTGTGCTTGGGGCAATTAGGCCTTTTCAAGCTTCCTCTGGAAGGGAAGAGGCAGCAGCTGCACTGGGATCCTGTTGAGTCACTCCTGAAGTTGGGTGGGTGTGGTCAGGCTCTGTGGGACTCTGGAGCTTTAGGGTACACTGTTTACCTCTGAGTTTGTGTTGGACATTTTATGCCTTCTCTGCTGATTTACTGGCTCCCCAAAGATTCTCCGCCATGTGGGAGACTGCATCCCATCCCTTTCTACTCGGCATGTGCTGGCTTTCTGTGCTCTGTCTGTCTGCTACTGGTGCTTGGGCCTGGCCTCCTCCCATGCCCATGTCCTACAAAACAGACCTTTTTTGGTGATCTTTGAGATAATCTTCTGTTGGTAATTTGTTGTACTCCCAATATTAATGGATCCTGACAGTTTAGGACTAATTTGGAGGCTGCATTTCGTAAATAGTTTGAAGGTAGCAGGAGAGAGAGCTCAGAAAAGAAGCAAGTGTCCTCTCCACCATCTTGGCTGTGCCCAATCTATACACATTTTTATGGATAAGGCAAACAACATAAAATACAAGATTCCATTACCATCCAGCCTCAACACTATTGCTAAAGTAATTTTTTTTTTTAGTTCAGATTAGGTTATGGTACTTTTGTACTCAGCAAATGAGTCTTGTAACAGCTTGGCCTTAACCTATTTTTGGAGTCTCTTTGTGTGTCTCCTACCTCATTATATATCATGCATTGTATTTAGTCTAATCCCCTGTCCTGGAATATACTTGGTAATATACTTGGTGATTAATAAATGTTTCTTTTTAGTGTTGAATCATTTCAGTCCTGTCTGACTCTCCTTGATCTCATTTAATGTTTTCTTGACAAAGATATAGTGGAGTGGTTTGCCATTTCCTTCTCCAGGTACAATTTTTTTTTTTTTTTTTTTTTTTGGGTAAATATGGATTAAGTGATAATGAATTTAAATTTAAGGTATTCTTTACTAGTGGGCTAGTAAGGGCTAGTGTTTTTATCAACTGAGCCATCTAGCTACCTGAAATACTCATTGATTAATGAGGAATATCCTTTCATGTTGTAGGTTGCTTAAACAAGTACTTATTTGGGGGATGGGACTAAAATTTGTGTAGTTTAGACTTTATATAATTCCTTCACCCATGTACTCTACTGTATAGTTAAGTCAGAACTTGACTATATGATACTATTTCTCTGTCTCTATTCTCTATTGCTCCCTCTTTCTCATGCTTTTGCTATCTTCATATTACAATACCTAGATTTTTTTTTTCTGAAGTTTATTTTCATTGTTATTTTCTTGAATTGTAAGTGGTTGTATATAATGGTGAAATTTATATTTTCTATAATCGCTAATAAAGCATGGAATAGATATTAAATAGTGAAAAAGTTTTCAGATGCAGGAGTATATGTATTGAGGGTATGTGTGTGTATGTTTTATATATATATATATGATGTCTCTATGTGCAGGCTTTGTAAATCTATTATGCTTGTGTATTGTTTTGGGAAATAATTGCAAATGATTTAGATCCAAAGGTAACTTATGACCCAGGGCTTTCCTTGGATTTGTCACATTGTTAAGAGAGGTTTAGAGGATCTTGGCCTTGGGATCTATTTGACAAAGTGCATGACTTAGTCAGGGCTATTTTTAGATTACTCCTAACATTTTTTTGGATTGCGTTGAGAATGTACAATATGTTTCTTGTTTATATATGTGTGTGTATATATATATATATATATATATATATATATATATATATATATATACACATATGCATATATATATATATGTATATATATATACACACATATGCATATATATATGTGTATATATATATATACATATATATTTACATATACACTTGAAACTTTTGTAGTTGTAATATTAAGCCAGCATGTTCCAGAGAAACTTTAAAAAAAAAAAAAAAGTGATGCTAATTTTGATTTTTGGCTTTTGAAATCTTTTATTAATGTCTTTATAATGTTGCCTTAATTTTTCTAAAACTTTTTTTTTTTTTTTTTTTTCTTCTTTCAGCATTATCTGCATACCAGAGGTACTACAGTTTACAATCTGACTACTGGAAGGTTGGTGCATCTTTGCATTTCTGCTATTGCCACCTGATTTGGGCATATTATTTTTGAGCTACATCCAAAATAAAATTTTATTGGTGACATTTTATTGTTTCTAGAATCAGGGATGTGATGACATGGAGATGAAGGATTATTTTATATTTTTGTGCTATGTATTGTCTTAGAAATATTACAACAATTGTATTGGTCCAAAGATATTTTATCCTTCCTAGTTTTTGTACCACTTATGATTGGTATGTTGGATTGAGGAAAGTGATGAAGAAGAGTTGAGAATATGTGATTATGCAGATAAGTGATTATAGTATTTGTATCTTGCAGGGAAAATTCTGATGGGACTTTCCAAATTTCTTGAAATTCTCTCTTTTCCTATTTCAGCCATGGAAGATGTGCCTTGTTTTAAATAGAAGTCTGAAAAACAGCCTCCTATATTTGTAGATATTTCTAACAAAACTCTTTCTCTGCTCTCTCTCTCTCTCTCTCTCTCTCTCTCTCTCTCTCTCTCTCTCTCTCTCTCTCTCTCTCTCTCCTTTCTCCCTCTCCTCTCTTCTCCCCTCCTCTTTCCCCATCCCACTTTTATATAGTCCTAATTCACTTCTCTTCTTCTTCCCTTCCTCCCAGCAACTGGGGTTAAGAGAGTTACCCAGGGTCACACAGCTAGGAAGTGTTGTGTTTGAGGCCATATTTGAATTCTGGTCTCCTGTCTTCAGGGCTGGTGCCCTAACCATTGTGCAACCTACCTGCCCCAGCCCTCGTTCACCTTTAATTTTGATTTCATGGGAATTTGAGTTACCAATATCTAGGTTTACTATTCTCTTATGGATGACCTTTAAGATGAGTTTCATTGTAATATATTTGATAGTGTTATTTTAGAACAGTAAGATAGTTTTATGGTAGCATGACAATAATTTTTTAAAAAGAAGAATGTATAGTATTTTACTTCCTAATTAATTTTTGGTCTGTTTTCCTCTGGACTTTTATTGCGTCATCTGAAAAAAATGCATTTAATATTTCTGCCTTTCCTCATTTGATTATGTCCTAATATATAGTCACTTTTTTAGGTTCCAAGAACTGCTGAGAAAAAAAAGTATGCTTTTCGTCTCCATTCAGTTTTCTCCAAAGATTTATCATACTTGACTTCTCTAAAATTCTATTTACCTCCTTAACTACCACCACCACTACTACTACTACTACTACTACTACTACTACTACTACTACTACTACTTTTTCCTTCCTTCCTTCCTTCCTTCCTTCCTTCCTTCCTTCCTTCCTTCCTTCCTTCCTTCCTTCCTTCCTTCCTTCCTTCCTTCCTTCCTTCCTTCCTTCCTTCCTTCCTTCCTTCCTTCCTTCCTTCCTTCCTTCCTTCCTTCCTTCCTTCCTTCCTTCCTTCCTTCCTTCCTTCCTTCCTTCTCCCCTCCCCTTTCTCTCTCTCTCTCTCTCTCCTTCCTTCCTTTCTCTCTCTCTCTCTCTCTCTCTCTATCTATCTATTGGGATTAATTGACTTGCCAAGGATCACATAGCTAGGGAGTGTGTCTGAGATCAGATTTGAACTCAGGTCCTCCTGACCTCAGAACTGGTAGGTGCTCCATCTATTACTGCCCTACCTAGCTGCCCATAAGATTTATTTATATATATATATATATATATATACATATATATATATATATATATATATATATATGTATATATATATATATATATATATTAGGAATTTATATATAATGTATACAATTACTTATTATTCATTTCTTGGTTCGATTCATCTAGTTCTGAGAGAGCAAGGTTCATATCTCCCATTATTATAGTTTTGCTGTTTATTTCTTTTTGCATTTCTCTTCTCCTCTAGCAATTTCCATGCAATACCACTTGAGTATTGCTATTGCTTCTTTATGGTACCCTTCAGCAATTTCTTTCCTTATCTCTTTTTATTAAATATATCTTTGCTTTTGCTTGATCTGAGATCAGAATCGCTATCCTCATTTTTTTTTTTTTAACTTCACCTAAACATAACAGATTCTGCTCCAGCCTTTTGTCTTTACTCTGTATGTATCACTCTGCTTCAAATGTATTTATTGTAAACAGCACATTGTAGATTCTCACTTTTAATCCACTCTTGTTACCTGATTCTGTTTTATGGGAGAGTTCATTCCATTGACATTCAATGTTTAAAATGACTAATTCCCGCCATCTTATTTACCCCATTGCTTCTCTCTTTCCTTTCCATCTTTCCCTCCTTCCCATTATTTTGCTTCTGACCACCACTTCCCTTCCCTCAATCAGGTCTCTCCCTTTACAGCCCCTCCCCCTTTCTTATACCTTTCCCCTACTACTGTTTTCCCTTCTATTAACCTCGGTATCCTTTTCCTCTTCCACTTCCCTAAGGTGGGTTAAGTTTCTCTGTGAAACCAAATATGTCTAATATTCTCTCGGACCTAAATGTGACACACAGTGTTCATATCCACCTTCCTTCTTTTCCCTCAATTATAATAGTTTATGAAGTGATTAATTTTTCTCATTTTACTTCCCTTTTCTTCTTTCATCTGGTACAATCCTCTTTCCACCTTTAGTTTCTTTTTTATATTATCACAATAAAGTCAAATTATATCCGCAGTCTTTAAGTATATCCATAACAGTGATATAATTCAGAAGAGTTCTTTTTTTTATGCTGCTCTTGAGTTGTGTATGGAACACAGATTTTCTGTTCAACTCTCTAATTTTCATCAGAAATAAACAGAATTCACCTATATCTTTGAATGTTCATCTTCTTCCCTGAAAGATAATGCTCAATTTAGCTGGATCCTGCATTCTTTGCTGCAATCCAAGTTCCTTTGCCTTTTGGAATATCAGATTCCAGGCCCTTCAGTCTTTTAAAGTCCTTTAAAGTGGAAGCTACAAGGTCCTGCGTAATCCTAATTGTGGTTCCTTGTTATTTGAATTGTTTCATTTTAGCTGCTTGCAATATTTTTTTCCTTGATCTGACAATTCTGAAATTTAGCTAAAAGGTTCATTGGAGTTTTAATTTTGCAGTCTTTTTCAGGAAGCAAACTTCCAGGTAATTTACATTTTCTTCAATTTTTTTCATTTTTTGTTTTGTTTGACTAATTTTTGGTGAATCATTGAGTCATTTCCAATTTTTCAAATTGGGTTTTTAGTGAATTATTTTTTTTTTTAGTAACTTTTTAAAGCTCTTTTTGTATTTGGCCAATTGAATTCTTAAACGAGTTGTGTTCAATTGATTTTTTTTTTTTTCCATTTCACATTCTGTTTTCCTTTTTTCATTTCGTCAAATCTGTATTGTAAGGCATTATGCTTTTTCCATTTCACTAAATCTATTTTGTAAAGAGTTTTCTTTAGATAATCTCTTGTGTTTTCTTTTCCAAACTGTCTTGCAAATTTCTCATTTCTGTCCCCCCCCCCCTTTTTTTTTTTTTTTTTTTTTTTTTTTGTCTTTTTAAAGATTCTTCTTACATTCTTCCAAGAGAGTCTTGTGTGGTGGGAGGGTGGGGAGACATGACCAATTTATATCACTCCTTGGGGCTTCATCTGGAGGTGATCTGCTTTTAGTGTTCTCAGAGTTTGAAATCTCCTCTTTATCCATAAAATGTATCATTGGTCAGAATTAGTTTTGCCTTTTTGCTTTTTTTTAAGTTGAGGTCTGCTTTTAGGGCAAAGGGGAATGTTGTCTAAGCTTCCACTATAGGAGGCTGTGGCTGCTCTGGATAGATGTGACCAAGTTCCAAGATATTGTGGGGTTTAGAAATTTACCATTTGCCTCTTGTATTTACTTTGGATATGTTAACAATTAATCTGCTGATCTGTTGTTTTGAAACCAGGACAGAGTAGCCAAACACTGCTTCAGTTTTTTCCCCCATAGATTTCTAGTGCATGGTGCCCACACCACTCTGGGTCTCTGCACTGCTTGGGTTCAGCCCCTCCCTCCATGCTTGATTGAAAGACTTTCTATTTAAGTTCTTTCAAATAACTTTCTGCTTGAAGTTTGTTACACTCCAAATATTTGTGGGTTCTGTCACTCCAAAATCAGTTCAGAGGCTTCATTTACTGTTAATTTGAGGGACAACTGGGAGAGCTCAGATAAAGTCATGTTTCCTCTCCGCCATCTTAGTTCATTCTCCATGGAATACATTTAAATTTCTTCCTTTCCTCCTTTTCCTGTTTCCCCCATGTTATTCTTTCAGTCTTCTACATAAAGTGGATTTAACTTTGTCTCCTAAGACTCTTAATACTTTTACTACTATTTTGTACATAATTATTCATATGTCATAGTTACCTCTCAGGAGGCAGAACTCATTTTATTTGTGCTTCCCTCCATCATGAATACATTTGGCCCTAAAGATCTCATAATTTTAAATTTAGCAATTAGATCCTTAATATGAATCCTGTACAGAAAGGTAGTATGCCTTATTGTTCCTTCTATCTTTTTCCTTTTGGCAGATAAATAGCTAGGCATTTTAAATTTATCATTGCTACCAAATAATGCCCTTTGTGTCAGAATGTGATTAATATTTGAAATTATTTGCTTTTTCTTTCTCAGAGTTCTGTTAGTAAATTTAGTAGATGATTATGTCTGCTTTTCAGTTAATCAAGAACTTACTGTGTTTCAGGCATTATGCTAAGCTCTAAAGATACAAATATTAGCAAAATTCCTGGCTGTGTTAACTTTAAGGAAATTATTTGGAAGAGAGGAAAAGAGCCAGGATGGGAAGGAGGGCTACTTTGCATCACTTCACAAAATAGAGAGACCAAATGGAACTTGCCAGTCATTGAAGGGAAAGCCAGTCTTTGGCTGACTGTGACAGGTATGTTCCTAGAAATAGGGATATGATAATCCTGCTGGATCTTTTCCCTTGTCAGATATAATCTCAGTATTATAATTCTGAGCGGTACAATTTGATGGACATTGAGAAGGTGGAAATTATTTGGAGAAGCACAATCAGGAGGGTAAAGGGTTTTGAGTCACTCAGTAAACATTAATTAAGCACTATGTATTTAGCCTAGGGAATGAGGTAACTTGGGCTATAAATAAGAAATGTGACAGTGCTTATTTATAAGGTGTTTCTTTAACTTGTTAAAAATTTTTTATTTTCACCAGTTACATGTTGCAACTTTTTTTTGGGGGGGGGGCAGGGAGGTTAAACATATACATTCCATTTAAAAAAATTCCCTTATTAATCAGAACAAAAGAGAAAAATCACGAGAGAAGAAAAAAAATGAACATAGTATGTGTTGATATAAATTGAGTTGCCATAGTTCTCTCTCTGTATTTGTATGGTGTTTTCCATCCAAAGTTTATTGGGATTGCCTAGGATCTCCAAACTACTAAGAAGAAGCAAGTCTTTTTATAATAGATCATCTAGCAATCTTGCTATTGTTGTGTATAATGGTTTCCTGGTTCTGTTTTTTCTGCTCCGCATTAATTTATGTGAATTTTTCCAGGCCTTTATAAAATCAGGCTGTTCATCAGTTTTACAGAATTATAATATTCCATTACATTTATATACCACAACTTATTCAGCCACTCCACATGATGGGCTTTACTCTTTTTCCAATTCCTTGCCATCAAAAAAAGATGTAAAAATAAGCAAATTTGAGAGGTATAATACTTTGGTATCTCAAACTGCTTTAAATTTGGATTTCTATAATCAATAGTGATTGAATCTTTTTAAAAATGTGATTATAAACAGCTTTAATTTCTTTATCTGAAAGTTGTCTTTTCATATCCTTAAATCCTTTATCAATTGGGAATGTGTTGTCTTCTAATAAAATTTCACTCAGTTCTTTATATCTTATAACTTTGTTAAAGCTGTTAATTGTTTCCAGTAGGTTTTTGGATGATTCTCTAGGATTTTTTTTTTTTTTTTATTTTATTTTTTTTCTTTTTGCTGAGGCATAGTGTATTATCTTGCTAATAAATTGTTGTAATCTCTTTGCTAATATTTTATTTAAATTTTTTCTGTCAATATCCATTAGGGAGATAGATCTGCAGCTTTCTTTTTTTGTTGTAGCTCTTCCTGATTACAGTATCAGCACCATATTCAATCAAGTTAGGGATTTCAATCATTTCTTTTGCAAAAAGCAGACCAGACCTAAATAGAAATCTTAATCTTTAACCTAGGCTTCAATAGAAGCATGTAAAGGTAAACAGGAAAAGAAAAAAATAAAACCATAGTATTTAAAGGTTAAACTGTTTACATCCCTAGATGGGAAAATGTTGCTTGTAAATCTTTTATTGGTGTAGTTGGAGGGGGTATACATGGTTAGAGAGTGTGGGTATAATAAATTCACTCTGATGTGTTGAAATCAAAGAAAATTAAGGGGTGGAAAAGAGTTTGTACTGGGAGAAGAGGAAAGGGGGAGGTATAATGGTACAAATTTGATCACATGAAGAGACATAAAAGACCTATTACAATAAAAGGAAAGAAGGGAAGGGGATGAACATTGTTTGAAGCTTAAATCTCATAAGTTTTGATCCAGAGAAGGAATAACAGGTTCATTTAATTGAGTGTAGAAATTTGTCTTGCCTTACAAGGAAGGAAAACAAGAAAGGGAGTTAATAAAAGGGGTGGTGGTGGCTGGAGAGAATGAAGAGCAAAATTTATGAAAAGGGTGATAAGAGAAGAAAAGAGGAGTGATAGAAGGCAGAGCAAGTTGAAGGAGGAGTAAGTAGGGATTGGGTGAAAAAGAGAAAATATGTTTATAGAGAGGAGAAAATAGGATGGAGGGAAATACCCAGGTGAGAATCATAACTGAGAATAAGAATGAGATTATGAATTAAAAATCCCAATCTATAATATATGTGTTTACAGGAAACACATTTGAAGCAGAGATTCACATAAAGATGAAAGGTAAAGAGGCTGAGTAAAATTTATTTATTCTGCAGCTGGAAAAAAAAAAAAACTAAGGTAGCAATTCTGATATAAGATAAAACAAAAGCAAAAATAGACCCAATTAATAGAGATAAGAAACTACATCTAACTACCCTTTAAAAGGGTACCATGACAGTGAGAACGAACTCATATCAATACTATGCATGTACCAAGTAGTATGGCATCCAAATTTTTGAGATGATAGATGATAAGGCAATTACAGGGATAAATAGGAAAGCTATACAAATGAGGGGACCTCAATCTTCTCATTTTAGATTTAGATAAATCTTCTTTGCAGATGATATGGTGATAATCTTAGAAAACTCCAGAGATTCCACTCAAAAGCTATTAGAAATAATTAATAACTTTAGCAAAGTTGCAGGATACAAAATAAATCCACATAAATCCTCAGCATTTTTATACATCACCAACAAAATCCAACAGCAAGAGATACAAAGAGAAATTCCATTCAAAATAACTGTCAATAGCATAAAATATTTGGGAATCTATCTACCAAAGGAAAGTCAAGAATTATATGATCAAAATTACAAAACACTTGCCACAAAAATAAAGCCAGATTTAAATAATTGGGAAAATATTAAGTGGTCTTGGATAGGACCGAGTGAATATAATAAAGATGAAAATATTCCCTAAATTAATCTATTTATTTAGTGCTATTCCAATCAGACTCCCAAGAAACTATTTTAATGACCTAGAAAAAATAACAAAATTCATATAGGAAAACAAAAGGTCAAGAATTTCAAGGGAACTAATGAAAAAAAATCAACATGAAGGTGGCCTAACTGTACCATATCTAAAACTATATTATAAAGCAGAAGTCATCAAAACCATTTGGTATTGGCCAAGAAATAGGTTAGTTGATGAGTGGAATAGGTTAGGTTCATAGGACAAAATAGTGAATAACTATAGCAATCTAGTGTTTGACAAAACCAAAGATCCCAACTTTTAGGATAAGAATTCATTATTTGACAAAAACTGCTGGGAAAACAGCAAATTAGTATGGCAGAAATTAGGCAGGGACCGACCCACACTTAACACCACATACCAAGATAAGATCAAAATGAATCCATGATTTAGGCATAAAGAACGAGATCATAAATAAATTAGAGGAACATAGGTTAGTTTACCTCTCAGACTTGTGGAGGAGGAAGGAATTTGTGATCAAAGGACAATTAGAGATCATTATTGATCACAAAATAGAGAATTTTGATTACATCAAATTAAAAAACTTTTGTACAAACAAAACTAATGCAAACAAGATTAGAAGGGAAGTAACAAACTTGGAAAACATTTTTTACAGTTAAAAGTTCTGATAAAAGGCCTCATTTCCAAAATATATAGAGAACTGACTCTAATTTATAAGAAATCAAGCCATTCTCCAATTTATAAATGGTCAAAGGATATGAACAGACAATTTTCAGATGATGAAATTGAAACTATTTCCACTCATGAAAGAGTGTTCCAAATAACTATTGATCAGAGAAATGCAAATTAAGACAACTCTGAGATACCACTACACACCTGTCAGATTGGTAAAATGACAGGAAGAAATAATGATGAATGTTGGAGGGGATGTGGGAAAACTGGGACACAGATGCCTTGTTGGTGGAGTTGTGAAAGAATCCAGCCATTCTGGAGAGCAATCTGGAATTATGCCCCAAAACTTATCAAACTGTGTATACCCTTTGATCCAGTAGTGCTACTACTGGGCTTATATCCCAAAGAAATACTAAAGAAGGGAAAGGGACCTGCATATGCCAAAATGTTTGTGGCAGCCCTTTTTGTAGTGGCTAGAGACTGGAAAATGAATGGATGCCTCACAATTTGGAAAATGGTTGGGTAAATTATGGTATATGAATGTTATGGAATATTATTGTTCTGTAAGAAATAGCCAGCAGAATGAATACAGAGAAGCTTGGAGAGACTTACATGAACTGATGCTGAGTGAAATGAGTAGAACAAGGAGGTCATTATACATTTCAACAACAATACTGTATGAGGATGTATTCTGATGGAATTGGATATCTTTAAGAAAGAGAAGATCTAATTCAGTTCCAGTTGATCAATGATGGACAGAAGCAGCTACACTCAGAGGAGGACTACTAGGAAATGAGAGTAAACTGTATGCACTTTTGTTTTTCTTCCCACGTTATTTTTGCCTTCTGAATCCAATTCTTCCTGTGCAACCAAAATTTCTGTTCCGTACACATATATTGTATCTAGGATATATTATAACATAGGGCACCTAGGGCAGGGGGTGGAGGGAAGGAGGGGAAATTTGGAACAGAAGGGAGTGCAAGGGATAATGTTGTGTGAGGTGTTTTTTTTTTTTTTTTTTTTCTTAATGAGTAATTTTTTTTATAACATTATCCCTTGTATTCATTTTTCCAAATTTTCCCCTCCCTCCCTCCCTCTACTCCCTGCCCTAGATGACAGGCAATCCCATACATTTTACATGTGTTACAGTATAACCTAGATACAATATATGTGTGTAAATCCAATTTTCTTGTTGCACTTTAAGTATTAGATTCTGAAGATACAAGTAAACTGGGTAGAGAGACAGTAGTGCTAACAATTTACATTCATTTCCCAGTGTTCCTTCTCTGGGTGTAGTTGTTTCTGTCCATCATTGATTAACTGGAAGTGGGTTGGATCTTCTTTATGTTGAAGATATCCACTTCCATCAGAATACATCTTCATACAGCATTGTTGTTGAAGTGTACAGCGATCTTCTGGTTCTGTTCATTTCACTCAGGATCAGTTCATGTAAGTCTCTCCAAACCTTTCTGAATTCATCCTGCTGGTCATTTCTTACAGAGCAATAATATTCCATATCATTCATATACCATAATTTACCCAACAATTCTCCAATTGATGGACATCCATTCATCTTCCAGTTTCTAGCCACTATGAAAAAGGGCTGCCACAAACATTTTGGCACATACAGATCCCTTTCCCTTCTTTAGTATTTCTTTGGAATATAAGCCCAATAGCAGCAATGCTGGATCAAAGGGTATGCACAGTTTGATAACTTTTTGGGCATAGTAAAAAATTGCTCTCCAGAATGGCCGGATTCTTTCACAGCTCTACCAACAATGTATTAGTGTCCCAGTTTTCCCACATCCCCTCCAACATTCATCATTATTTGTACCTGTCATCTTAGCCAATGTGACAGGTGTGTAGTGGTATCTCAGAGTTACCTCAATTTGCATTTCTCTGATCAGTAGTGATTTGGAACACTTTAATATGAGTGGATATAATTTCAATTTCATCATCTGAGAATTGTCTGTTCATATCCTTTGACCATTTATCAATTGGAGAATGGTTTGATTTCTTATAAATTAGGATCAGTTCTTTGTATATTTTGGAAATGAGACCTTTATCAGAACCTTTAACTGTAAAAATATTTTCCCAATTTGTTACTTCCCTTCTAATCTTGTTTGCATTAGTATTGTTTGTACAGAAACTTTTTAGTTTGATGTAATCAAAATCTTCTATTTTGTGATCGATAATGATCTCTAGTTCTCCTCTGGTCATAAATTCCTTCCTCCTCCTCAAGTCTGAGAGGTAGACTATTCTCTGTTCCTCTGATCTATTTATAATCTCATTCTTTATGCCTAAATCATGGGCCCATTTTGATCTTATCTTGGTATATTGTGTTAAGTGTGGATCCATATCTAATTTCTGTCATAAGGGATAATGTTGTGAAAAATTACCCATGCATATAGACTGTCAAAAAAATGTTATAATTATAAAATTAATTAAAAAATCAGATAAATCTAACTAAAAAATAAACAAGAAACAAATTGGGAATCTTAGAAAACTTAGACCTTTGAAGAAATTTGAACAGGGATAGAATGGAATATACTACTTCTTAGCATTACTTGATACATATATGCTAATTGGTATTAGGGCATAAGAACTTCAAAATCAAATGCAGAATGATGCAATAAAAATTAAGGGCCTAGAAAATAAAAACCAATTAGAAATTAATTTAATTCTAAAGAATGAGTCAAAGAACAAATTATAAAAATCATCCAAGGGAATAACAATAATGAGACAACATACTACAACCTATGGGATGCAGCCAAAGAAGTTCTTAGAGAAAATGTTAAATCCAAATAGGTACATGCATAAAATAAAGAGGAAATACACAAATTGGGGCGTGCACTAAAAAACTAGAAAAAGAATAAATTAAAAACTCCCCACTTAAATACCAAATTAGAAATTCTGAAAATCAAAGGAGAGATAATAAAATGGAAACTAAGAAAACTGTTGAACTAATTAATAAATTGAAAAGTTGGTTTTATGAAAAAAACCAACAACTTGATGTCATAAAGTTGTTAGTTTCTATATCCCCAATTCTAGCCTTACAGTATGATTTTTCTTCAGTTAGCTTTTCTTTCAATTACAGCTTTTTATTTTTCAAAGCATAAGCATGGATAATTCTGTAACATAAACCATAATTTATTCAGCCATTCTCCAACTGATGGGCATCCACTCAGTTTCCAAATCAGTTTTTATACTTTCTTTTCCAAGCTTTTGACTCTCTCTTGCATACCTCATTTCTTTTCCCAGTTTTTCTTCTACCTCTTTTATTTGCTTTTTAAAATCCTTCATGAACCTTGGGGTTTGAGGCTAATTAATATCACTCTTTGAGATTTCCTCTTTAGCTATTTTGTCCTCTTTTGAGTTGATGTTTTGATCTTCCCTGTCACTATAGCTGCTTTTTATGGTTAAGGTTCTTTTTTTTTTCTTTTGTTTTTTTTTTTTCTTCTCCTCTCTCTCTTCTCTTCTCTTCTCTTCTCTTCTCTTCTCTTCTCTTCTCTTCTCTTCTCTTCTCTTCTCTTCTCTTCTCTTCTCTTCTCTTCTCTTCTCTTCTCTTCTCTTCTCTTCTCTTCTCTTCTCTTCTCTTCTCTTCTCTTCTCTTCTCTTCTCTTCTCTTCTCTTCTCTTCTCTTCTCTTCTCTTCTCTTCTCTTTCTTTTCTTTTTGCCTCATTCCTTCTCTTCCTTTGTGCAGCTCTGAGCCTTGCCTTGAAACAAGGGTCCCTTCTTTGGTGTCTTGCTGACAGCAAGAGGTAACCCTACTGCTGTCTCCAAGCAGTAGCTCGGGTTCTTGGGTTGTTAATCTGTTAATTGTGCTCTCTTCTGCTATTGAGCCAACTCACTGGGTGTTAGTTCTGCTGTGATTGAAACCACTCACTGGCTTTTTTGGACACCATCTGAGCTGAACTGAGCTGAACAACCCTTTCAGCCTAGTGAGAATGATTTTGGAGTCCTTCCAATCTCTCATAAGCTATACATTCTATCCATTGTACCATCTCACGCTGATTCAAAGATTATAGGCAGTTTTATATAGCCTTTTGGATTATAGCTCTAAATTGTTCTCTAGGGTGGGTTGAATCAATTCACAACTTCACAAACTATGAATTAGTGTTTCTACTTTTGCATGGCCACTTTACCATTTGTCATTTACCTTTTCTGGCATGTTAGTGCCCATATATTGGGTGTGAGATATGATACTCTCTACAAGTTGTTTTATTCTGAATTTGTTGTGTTTTTATGTCAGTAATTTAGAACATATTTTCATATGACTGTCAATTAGTTGACTTCTGAAATATCCTTTGACCTTTGTAAAATGGCTCTTTGTTTTTATAAATTTGGTTTGATTTTCTATATATTCTCTTTATCAGAGAAACTTGCTACTAAAAATTTTCCCGTTTCCTCTACTTATATTCTAATTGTGGTTGCCTTGGTTGTCTTTGTTCAAAATCTTCTTAATTTTATGTAACCAAGATTATTCATGATAACTATGTCCTATGATCCTTTTTATATCTTGTCCAGTTAAATCTTTCCTTTGAATAGTTTTAACTCCATTTTTTTTTTTTTCTGGGGGATGCGGGGAAGAAGAGGCATTATTCCCTTTATAATCTTCATTCCTTTTTTGTTCTTGCAGATGAATTTTTTTCCCCCTAGCTCTGTATGATAATTCTTTGCTAATGTAGCTTGGCACTGAATAGTTAATTAATTTGGCTGGAATATTCAACTTTCATAATATTGGCTGAACCTCTCCTACCCATGAGCATTTAATATTTCTCCAATTGTTTAGATTTATCTTTTATTTGTGTAAAATAAGGTGTTATATAATTATATGTTGTTATAGTTCCTGGATTTGTCTGGTAAATAGGTTCCTATGTGTTTTATTCTGTTTGTTTCTTCATGGTGGATATATAGATATATGTGGGTTTATTTTATATTTATATTTTATATGTTGCAACTTTGCTATGGTTATTTATTTATTTTGTCATTCTTTTTCTTCCTCACTATGTGTCCCAAACTTTTCTGTGCAGCTCTGACCTTTGCCTTGAAGCACAAGTTTTCTTTTGGTTTTTTATTAATTTTATAATTATAAATTTCTTTGACAGTATATATGCATGAGTAATTTTTTTATAACATTAACTCTTGTATTCATTTTTCCAGATTTTCCCCTCTCTCCCTCTTCTCCCTCCCCTAGATGACAGGCAATCTCATACATTTTACATGTGTTACAGTATAACCTAGATATAATTATGTGTGTAAATCCAATTTTCTTGTTGCATGTTAAGTATTGGATTCTGAAGGTATAAGTACCCTGGGTAGATAGACAGTAGTGCTAATATTTTACATTCAATTCCCAGTGTTCCTTCTCTGGGTGTAGTTGTTTCTGTCCATCATTGATCAGCTGGAAGTGAGTTGGATCTTCTTTATGTTGAAGATATCCACTTCCATCAGAATACATCTTCATCCAGTATTATTGTTGAAGGGTATAGTGATCTTCTGGTTCTGCTCATTTCACTCAGCATCAGTTGATGTAAGTCTCTCCAAGCCTCTCTGTATTCATCCTGTTGGTCATTTCTTACAGAATAATATTCCATATCATTCATAATTTATCCAACCATTCTTCAATTGATGGGAATCCATTAATTTTCCAGTTTCTAGCCACTACAAAAAGGGCTGCCACAAACATTTTGGCACATACAGATCCCTTTCCCTTCTTTAGTACTTCCTTGGGATATAAGCCCAGTAGTAGCACTGCTGGATCAAAGGGTATGCACAGTTTGATAACTTTTTGGGCATAGTAAAAAATTGTTCTCCAGAATGGCCGGATTCTTTCACAACTCC
This sequence comes from Sminthopsis crassicaudata, assembly GCF_048593235.1. Classification (NCBI taxonomy): domain Eukaryota; kingdom Metazoa; phylum Chordata; class Mammalia; order Dasyuromorphia; family Dasyuridae; genus Sminthopsis; species Sminthopsis crassicaudata. Next base: position 270,539,306 of record NC_133619.1, on the reverse strand, counting down.
ACCAACAATGTATTAGTGTCCCAGTTTTCCCACATCCCCTCCAACATTCATCATTATTTGTTCCTGTCATCTTAGCCAATCTGACAGGTGTGTAGTGGTATCTCAGAGTTATCTCAATTTGCATTTCTCTGATCAGTAGTGATTTCATATGAGTTGATATAGTTTGAAGCATAAGTTAATTGTTTCAACTATTTTAGTTGATTTTCTCAGGTTCTCTATAAGTAAACTTAACTGCAGAGAATGATAGTTTTGTTTCCTTTTTACTTATTTTTTTCAGTTCTTTTACTTGTTATACTTGTGTAACTAATGTTTGTAATACAGTGTCAAGTAATAATATTGATAATGGATATGTTTTTTTCACTCTTGATTTTATTGGGAATTTTAGTTTATTCTCATTACAAAGTATGTTTACTTTAGAATTTAGATTTTTTGGGGGGGGTGTTTTAAATAGGAATGGTTTTCTTTGTGGAATATTTTGTGGAAAACTTTTTTTTTAATCCCCTGACATCAAAACATTTTTATTGATATTGATTGATTTGATTTTGATAGTCCTGTGCTTCTAATACAAGTCCTACCTAGCCTAGTTTGTGAGTTGTGTCATATTTTGCTGTGAACTCCTTGCCAGTATTTTGGCTAAAATATTTGAATCAGTATTGATTAGGGAAATTGGTCAATAGTTTTTGTTGTTGTTGTGGTTGTTGTTTTTCTCCCTCATATAGGTATACTTGTGTTCATAAAAGGAATTTGGTAGGTCTCCTTTGCCTGTTTTGTACAATAATAGAATTGTTCTTAAATGTTTGGTAAAATTCAAGTGTTAATCTCTTTAGTCCTGAGAAATATTTTCTTGGGGAATTTGTTGCTGACTTGTTCACTTTCCATTCATAAGATAAGGTTATTTTAATGTTCTGTTTTCTTCTGCTAATCTGGGCAATTTGTATTTTTAAGAAAACAATTCATTTTGCTTAGACTGTTAACTTTATTGATATATCACTTGCCAAAATAGCTCCAAATAATTGCTTTAATGTCATCTTCATTGGTGCATTGCATTTGTCTTCACTTTTGACAGTGGCACTTTGGTTTTCTTCTCCTTTTTCTCTCCTTCTCCCCGCCCAATCAAATTAACCAATAGCTTATTTAACATATTAAAAAACAAACAAAGCATCTGTTAGTTTTAATTATCTAGAATTTGAATTTTATCATTTTTTTTTCATTAGTTTTCAGAATATCCACTTTGGTATTTAATTAGAGCTTTTTAATTAGTTTCTGCGTGTGGAGAGGTTTTGGGAGTCATTTTTCAGTTGCATGTTCAATTCAATAATCTTTTCTTTGCATTTGGAGACACATTTTCTGCTCAGTATTGATTTGGCTGCATTCCACAAATCCCACTTTGCTCATGTGAGTGCCAATGGTCATTCTCTATTCTCTGGATCTTGGGCAAAATTCCCTGCTGCCTTCTTCCAACTGCTCTTCCATGTCCTGGAACTGTGACCTGGATTTGTGTATGCAGGTTCCTTCCTGCAATGCTGATAGAGGAACTTAATAATTCTTTCCAACAGTTACTGCAATATTCTCTCTAAAATGTAATGTTCTCTGTTGAGATTTTCTTGGGTTCTCTGGAGGCAGCCTTCATTTCAATTTAGTAATCACCACACTAGTATAGCTAGGGAATAAAATCCAAATCTTATTGTCTCCTTCAAAGTCCTATCTCCTTCTCTTGGGGCTTGGCTAGTTTTCTGGAGGCCTTCTGGATCTTGATTTCAGTGAAGAAGCAAAGGAGGAGAGTTTGCCACCACTTCTGACTTCCCTAGTTCTGATGCTGGCTGAGTTTTCCTGAGCTTATATGCTCTCTTGTTGTGGGTGTGAATCTTGTGTAACTATATTAAGTACTAAGTACATGTACTGAACTAGAGAACTGTTAAGCACCATTCTAAACAATCATTGTCTCTATCAATTCCACTGAGTTAGCATCTTGTAAGAATTCTTGTTTCAAATTCAGAATTCTGGCCCATAACAAATTACCTTTTCCCTTCCAGGTTATAAGTTGAGACCTCTTAAGACTGTTGCAATAGCTTCTTCTTAAGGCCTGCTGGTTTTCTAGCCTCCTCCCTACCCCCACTTCAATTTTTTCCTACACTGGCCTTTTTTTCTCCAAGAACCTATACTGATCATAAAGTTGTAATGGTCTCAAAAAATGTTTCACCTCCCCCTTCTTGCTTCTGACACTCCAGAAGTTTATTTTAGATGCCATTTTAGAGTGTTTCAAAAGGTAATGTGGGGATTCTTCCTTTAATCTGCCATCTCACTTTAGTCTCTCATAGCAGATGGAATACTAAATAATAATAGTTGTTAGATGAATTTGATCCCTAAAATGGTACCCTCAAGTATGGCAGGTTTTGGAGTAGAGATTCTGTGAGGGAAATACTGAATTCCTGGATTAAGGACAGATTAGCCTGCAGTTGTTAGGTAACCTGTCACCAGAAGCTGAATGGTAGGTAACAGGAAATAAATTATTAGGATAGTAGAAGACAAGATAAATTAAGTGTCTATTGTGTGCCAGACATTGTCTATGTACTTTATAAATATCTTATTTGATCTTTACAACAACTTTTGAAAGACAGGTTCTGTCACTTTACAATTGAGGAAGCTGAGAAACAGAGGTTTAGTGACTTGATCAGGGTTGCAAAGATAATAAGTCACATTTGAACTCAGATCTCATTTTTTCCAGGTCTCCATAACTAACCATGTTGTTTCTTTAATGGATAGTCAATAAAGGAAGGAGATGTTGCTAAGTGATGGTGGCAGAGGAAATTTTCAAATTAGAAATGGGGAGGAACTTCAGAGTTATTTTAATTCTCAATTATCTTATCATTACTGGTTATAGTCATAAAAGATCTGCTCCAGTCTTTCCATTTCACAGAAATCCAGAGTAGTGAAGAGTTACCTACGTTAATTTTGTTAATATATCGGTGCTTTGTAGTATGTAAACTTTGCGTGTAAGTCATGCATTAATTTAGGATGAAAACAATGCAAGTGGAAAGAACAAAGGATCTGGAATGATTCTGTTAATTATAGGCTTTTAAAATTCCTGATGACCCTTGGACACATGATTTAACTTCTCATTTACTCATTTATATTGAAGTTGTACTAGATAGCCTATGAGGTGCCTTTCAGTTCTTAATATTTTTATTTGTTACATTTTAAAATGTAAAGTGTTTACTACTTTGTAATTTTACTTGCGAAATTGGTGGGAATGCCATTTCTCTTTCTTCATTTCTATTAACATATTTCTGTATTTTTACAAAACATTGCTTGTAGTGCACAGGAAGATTTACTTGTTGGAATTTGAGATTTGTGAAATAACAGTTTTGTCATCAGTACCTGAGGAGGTCTGGGGTCCTTGGGTTCCTTTAAATAAGAAGATATTAGGATCTAATTTATGGTAACATAAATCAACATAGAGGACTTGATATGATTTTTACTTCTATACTTCTATACTTGTATAGTCATAACTACCATCTCTTTTTACCTTGATAGTTGTCATAATTAATTCTGTTACTCAGTTTCATACCCTATTCCATAACATGTCTTTTAACAAAAATGTTTCTTCCTATTCCCTCCACCTTGCAAATTCATTCATTCATTCATTCATTCATTCATTATTTTTTTAAGGGAGGTTAAGTGCATGCTTAGTATCACACAACTAGTAAATGTCTGAGGCTGGATTTTTGAACTCTTGTTTCTCTTGACATCAGGGTTGTTGTTCTATCCACTGGGCCACCTCCCCAAATTCTTGTAGCAAGTTTCTTTGCAGAAGATCTCATTTCCAAGGTAAATGAGAATTGATTGAGATTTACAAGAACAAGAACCATTGTCCAATTAATAAGTGGCCAAAATATATAAATAGACAAAGGAATATCTCTATAGAATTCATAGAATTATAAGAGAAAATTGCTCCAAATTACCTATAATTGGCAAGATGTCAATTAGAGCAACTCTAATGTAGAGGTTCATCTACATACCCTTTAGATAGATAAAGTTAATAGAAATGGAATATTACACATTTGAGAAAGTTTTAGAGAAAATAGGTATAGCAGTACTGTGGAACTGTGAATTGATATTCTGAAAAGAAATTTGGAAGTATGTCAAAAAATAAAACTCTGCATCTCTATTGACCCATTAATATCACAACTAGGCTCATTCCTCAGAGAAATCAAAGAATTAAGTTCCAAAAAGACAAATGACTTACAGCATTGTGAGTGGTGGTGGGTTTTTTTGTTTGTTTGTTTGTTTGTTTATTTGTTTTTTTAAAGTACTGATAGAATTGTTGTCCTTTTGGCACCTAGTAAAGTAACTAGCAGAAACTTTAATAAATGCTTGTTGACTTGATCTTTGAATGACTGTGCATATTGTGGATGTAATAGAATGCCATTGTGTTTAAAAAAAAAAAAAAAAAGAGAGAGACCGACCTAGAAATATTTGTATAACTGATGCAAAATAAAATGAGGAGAACCCATAAAACAACTGATACTATAAAAGCAAGTATAAAATTGAACAATTTCGAAAGGCTTAAATTGTTTTCAATGTCATGTTCATTCATGATCCCAGAGAACCAGTGAGGACGAATGCTATCTACTTTTGAACTGGGAGGTGATTGAATGTGTGTTGGGGGGGGGGGGGAGATTTTTGTGCATGAGAATTTCTTTAGCTTTGACGATGCATATTATTCCAAGGGTTTTGTGTCCTTCCTTCCTCTAACCTCTTTGTACCACTCTCTCTTCTGGTCCTCGTATCAAAAAATACAAATATAGCATTTGTTAAAAATTCAAAGATCCTAACTGCTAGCTATATAGACTTATTGTTTGTTGATAATGGAAAGCAGTTTGATAGAAATATAGTTTATTCCAAAGCATCATACCACATACTCAAATATAAGGTGCTTTGGAAAGTTGTAAATGAAGCCTTGCTCTGTTTTTAGGTTTTTCTGCAACAGTGACAAATTCCAGTAAATCCCTAGCTTTTCTGAAAATAGTTTTGGGGTGTAGTATAGATTTTAATACATTTGTTCTTTCCTTTGATAAAATCATCATGTTATTAGGGACATGAAATTGAAAGTTGCAGAGTGCAAAAAATATATAATTGGGTTTTTGAGAAATGGCAGAACAAATTTCAAGAAGAATAAAATGTAAATTCATTCAGAAAACAGACTGCAATAAAGATTTAATTCATGAAGAATTCAGAATTTTACTCTGTCTGCATGCTGCTATTAGATTTTTTAGAAAATCAAACTAAAAAGTTTGATAAAATGAAATTTTACTACACTGTTTTTACTGTAGCGATTTTTGGACTCTTATTTTCTTCTGTCTTTTTTCTCATCCATATTTCATTAATAAATTCTTTAATAATAATATACTGTGCAAGAAAATTTCACTAACTTAAGTTGCTTACAGATACTGGATTTCTAAAATGAGTTCTAAACGCCTTTCTAAAAAAATTAAAAAAAAAATTCTTTTCTTTACAGAATGCTGCCTTTTTATATGGCCTTGGTTTGGTCTACTTCCATTACAATGCATTTCAATGGTAAGTCCATTTAAAATGAATGATAATTCTTTACTAAAATATGTGTTCATTTGTTCATTAATTTTAATGCCTCTTCACATTTGTGGGAGTGGGGTGGCAGTAATAGAATGTTGGTTTAAAGATACCATAATTTTAGGATTATAAAGATGCACTTTCTGTTGTCATATTTATTTATTATTTATTCTCACCTGAAGCCTAATGTCATAGTCACCTAAAGAAAGAGAGTATTATTTGTGTAGTAGGAAGTGTGATGAATTTGTAGTTAGAATCAACATGAGGTTAAATTCTGGCTTTGTCTGTGCTACCACTATGCCGTGTTGGGTAGGTTTCCATTAATTTCTAGATTAGATGATTATTAAATTTCCTTATAATCAGTTTGAATTGATGAAGAAGGCTTATGTGAATTAGTCATGAGGCAGTCCTGTTATTGAGACATAAGGAGAATCCCACCAAAAAACTAAAAGCAAAGATTCATTTTTGATACTTCTTATGGTATTGGGGAAAATATCAGTCCAATAGTTAGGAAAAAGCATTTTAAGATTTGTCATGGAAGTACAGCTAGAAATTTTAATAGTCTCAACAGAAAAATTTAAGTAATAAATGCTTACACCAAAATAATGATAGAAGTTAAATCAATAGGTAAGAATTTATTTAGAGAGCCATCTTATTTTATGCCAGGCACTATTCTAGGAGCTACCTTTGCATCTATAGCTTTTCTTCTTTGTAATACTTTACACTTATTTTTAGTAATATATTATCCCATGGAAAAAGAACTTCGACTTTACTTTAATTTTTATGAAGGTAATAAATTTCTGCCCCCTTCGTAAGCTGTAGTAAAAAAGTAAATTGCTCTGCTAAAAAGATTTAACAATTTAACAGTTCTTTTTGGAGATATTTAACATAGCCTTACTAGCATTGTTTTGACATCTTTAATTATTTCAAGACATAAATGAAAGTGTCTGTCTGTCTGTGCCCTCTTTTGAAGAAATTACTTTTTTTAGAGGTAACACTACATGAAGACAACTAGTAAATTGTTACTACAGCTATAAAAGAAGATATAAACACAATGGCTGTTCAGATCCTTTATAACATAAATATGTAAATGAAACAAGTATAATCAATGTCATGTGGTATTCTGCAGAAGGGGAGTGGGAGTGCAGAGTACTTAAGCAATGTTTGTCTTCTGTTACTCAAAAAATATAAAATAAATGAATAGAAAGGATACTATAGACAAATCATTTAGACATTAAAATTGGTGTTTGAGTAACTAGAAAATTTTTAAGTTGGTAAAGTATTCCTTTATTATTGAATACATGAAATTGGGAAAATTAGTTAGCGTTATGGCCAAAAAATCTCCAAAATTTCACTTTATTTGCTACATTAAGTTCTAGCTAGGTCTAATATATTTTATCTTTGGGTATGGGTGTTAGTGTTGTATTCTTGTTACAAAAAATTGTTTTGGACAAGACCAAATAAATGGTATAAAAAAAATTTTTACTTAAAGGAAAATTGTAGCCAGAGAAAATATTTATGGTAAATGTAACACAAAAATTTAAGGTGCCAGCAAAAGTATTCAATAGCATTAGCCAATGTGATAAAGATGTCAAATACTATTAACAAAAACCTTGTAGAAATATAAGTTTTAATAGCTTGAAAAATATTCAGGTTCACTAACAATCAGTGAATAATGCATAGTGATATAAGTGGCATGTCATCTGATAAGAGACCTTCGTATATTAAAAAGGTTATTTTTACAAAAACATAATGGTTATAGAACAACAAATTTAATCCTTAACGAATGACACTATGTGTTAAAATGTGAACTGGGAGACAAAGCATTCTATAAAAATTAAAAGGCAAGTTATAGCCTTTGGATATGCTTTGAAATTATTGTTGAAAAATACACACATAGACACACACACATATATACATATTCAGAGACCTTTGTAGCAACATTATTTCTCACTGCAAAAATGTTGAAAATAATTTCAGTGCCCAGCAGTTTGGGTATGGCTTAATTACTTTTATATAGCTTTATTAGAATACTATATTGGGATATCAGTGTTGATGAACCTGACAAATATGAAAAAATTGTGTTAAATATCAAAAATATTTATCAAATACCAAAAACAATAGAACATAGACCACTACATTAAAGTGTTCACATTCAAGCAAAACAAAATCACTCTCATGGTTGTGTTGTAAAAAAAATTTATATGTAGTTCAATACTCTAAAATACTTTATCTCTTGTCCAGTAATTGGCAGAACATTTCAGTCCATCAGTGCTTTTTAATATAACAAATAATATCCATTAAAAATGGAAGAGCCAGCAATTTATGTTAGTTATCTGTTACCTTACACTTCAGAAAGCTTTTCTGCATCCTTTTCGGGTATTTTGAAGCTAGCATTAGCTCCTTTTGTTAATCATAGGTTGTTTTTTTTTTTTTTTTTAAATAATAATAACTTTTTATTTTATTTTTTTAAAGCTTTTTATTTACAAAACATATGTATCGAGAATATTCCAACATTGGAACCTTACAAAACTTTGTGTTCCAAATTTTTCCCTCCTCCCCATCTCCTCCCCTAAATATGGCTGGTAGTCCAATACATATTAAATATGTTAAAAAATATGTTAAATCCAATATATGTATACATATTTATACAGTTATCTTCCTGCACAAGAAAAATCATTTCTAGGGGAGAAAAAAAAAAACCTGAGAAGGAAAACAAAATGCAAGCAAACATCAACAAAAAGCGTGAAAATCCTATGTTGTGTTCCACACTCAGTTCCCACAGGCAGGCCTCTCTCTGGGTGTATATGGCTTTCTTCATCATTGAACAATTGGGACTGGTTTGAATCATTGCATTATTGGAGAGCCATGTCCATCAGAATTGATTATAGTATAATGTATAATTATCTCCTGGTTCTGCTCATTTCACTTAGCATCAGTTCATGCAAGTCTCTCCAGGCTTCTCTGAAATCATCCTGTTGGTAGTTTCTTACAGAACGACAATATTCCATAATATTCATATACCGTAATTTATTTAGTCATTCTCCAATTGATGGACATCCACTCTGTTTCCAGCTACTATAAAAAGGGCTGCCACAAACATTTTTGCACATGTGGGTTCCTTTCCCTCCTTTAAGTAGAAACATTGCTGGGTCAAAGGATATGCACAGTGATAACTTTTTGAGCATAGTTCCAAATTGGCCTCCAGAAAATAGTTGGATCTGTTCATAGTTCCACTAACCAGTGTATCATTCTCCCTGTTTCCCCGCATCCCCTCCAACATTTATTATTATCTTTTCCTCTCATCTTAGCCAATCTGAGAGGTTGCGTGTAGTGGTGTCTGAGTTGTATTAATTTGCATTTCTCTGATCAATAGTGATTTGTAACTTTTTATTTTCAAAATACATACAAAAATAGTTTTCAGCATTCATCCTTGCAAAACCTTGTGTTTCAAATTTTTCTCCCTCCTTCCCCCCATTCCCTTTCCCTAGACAGCAAATAATCCAATAAAGGTTAAGCATGTACAATTTTTATAAGCATATTTTCATATTTTTCATGCCGTATAAGAAAAATCAGATCAAAAAGGGAAAAAAAATTAGAAAGAAAAAAGCAAGCAAAAAATAATAAAAAACCAAAAAGGTGAAAATAATGTTATGATCCACATTGAGTTTCCATTGTACTCTTTCTGTATGTAAATGGCTCTCTTTCTATCACAAGTCTATTGGAATTGGCCATTGTGCATTTATTGAATTTCTACAATGTACATCAGCTACCATGAACAGAAAAAATTAAAAAAAAAAAAAAAAAAAAAAAAGGCAAAAGCAGTCACTGTATCTTAAGTCCTTCCAGTAATTGATATTGAGTCTGTCCATTTATGCCTTTAGATATTTTCTTTTGAAATGTTGATGACCAATTTTTTTTAAGCCCAAATACATTTCTTGATACTTACCCTTATTGAATTTATTATTTAGATTTAATTACATTTAATATTATTTTATGATTGTTAGCTTCGTGTGCAATAAATAGAAAACTGACTAGGGGCTTCACATCCCACATTTTTTGTTGTTGCTTTGTTTTGGTTTTTTGGAGGCAATTAGGGTTAAGTGGCTTGCCCCCAGGATCATACAGCTAATTAGTAAGTTTGGTATCTGATGCTGGATTTGAACTCAAGTTCTTCTGATTTCAGGGTTGGTGCCTATCACCTGTGCCATTTAGGTGACCCTCAAATCCCACTTTGGACATGTATCTGGTATAGGTAACTCTCTGAAGTATACAGTAATTGACAGCTTTTGTGCATTGATAGAGGTAATTTCTCAGAACACCAGTGATATGCCTGCCTGGTTCTGTCTTCATCCCTGTCTCTTATAAATTTGATTAATCACTTTAGGCTGCTATTATTTCTGAATTCTTAATTTAGCTATATCAATTTGATGTAGGTAATATTCCCCAAAATGAACACAAGCCTCTTTTTAAAAAATTCAGTACTTTATTAGTATTATTATTTAGCTTTATAAAGGATGAATACTCTCAAACTAATGTAATACAAAGAATATCTTTAGTAAGAATGTCAAATTACATAGAAATTTTAAATTTTAGTTATTAAATATTGGACTTGATTTAAAATTGGACTTGATATGAATTATAAATTTGAACTTTGGGTCTTGATTTCAAGTTTAGGGTTTTTGTCACAATAAATTGTCACAAATAAGAATTGGAGAGTGGGTTTTAAAAATATACTTTTTAGACATGAAGGTTTGGAGAAAGATTTATTTTTCCTATGTATTTATTCTACTTAACAAATTTTGAAAATTGTATTATGTGGTTAACCTGTATAAACTGTATATAACTCTGTAAACTGTATATAACTATTAGGTTAACTAACATATTTTGGTGTAGGAAAAGATAAAAGATTAGAAATCCTACTGATTGAAATTTTATAATTGGTAAAGTACTAGGTGCTAGTTTTTCTTTCTTATATTTTCTTATATTTTGATTGATGATGTGTAATAGAATTTTGTTATAAAAGTAGAGACTTAAACTTAGAAATCAAATATAAGACTTTTTTTAACTTAAATTTTATGAAAGGTTTTCACAGGACATGGAGTACTTGGTATAGAAGGGAAAACTGAGTTCATATTTTGCCTCAGATACTACCTGTATGATCCTGGATAAAATTTACCCTTTGCCTCAGTTTTCTCAATTATAAAATGGAGATAATAACCATAGTGAGTTGTGAGGATTAATTGAAATATCATAGTAGGTGCTAAAATATGCTTGGTGTCCTATACCTTGCTACACTTGTTTCTTCATCTCTGTTTCAACCATATTCAGTAAACTGTGAAATAAATAATAAATTTACAATGACTAAAATGACATGTGAATGGGTTTCTTATTTATTTATTTTATTTGCTCATTTATTTGTTTGTTTGTTTGTTTGTTTATTTATTTTTTGCTGGGGGCAATTGGAGTCAAATGACTTGCCTAGAGTCACATAGCCAGGAAATGTTAAGTGACTGAGGCCAGATTTGAATCCTGTAAATTTAGAGGGCAGGGAAAGGAAAATGGATAAAGAGGAATGAGATAAACTTTATAAAAAATTGAGAAAAATGAACTGCGAAAATGAACTTTTAAAATAAGTTTGTCGTCAATCTATTGAGAAGAGAGCAATGTGTTGGACAATAGGCAATATGCTACTTCAATTAATATATGTATGGAAATATCCCTTAGTGGATTGGGAATCCAAATTTATAGTTAAAGTAAATTTTCCATTATTTGTTATGTTTTGTTTAACTGAGAGTTAGCAGTTAGCAATGAGGATCTTGAAAATGGGATAGCAGTATTTCCATTTGTTCAGTTAACATTTATTAACTCTCTTCCTCTTTCCATTTCCTTAGTGTTAGAAATACCGAATTCTGTCATAGATTGTCTCTTCAGCAGTATCTCTCTGCAATAAGGAATTTTTAGCTTATAGTTTTTAACTCCATTGAAAGCCAAAAGCTATTAATTTGAGTAGTTTGTATATCCAGTCATCTTGATTACTTTCTCAGAAATATACCTTCTCAGGTGAGTCATATATGACCCACGTGGTATTTTCTTCATTTGGACAGTAATCCTAACAGGCAGTTCCAGTCACTGTAATACATCTGAGAATCTACACCAGTGGATTCCGATATCATATAAACCATTCTAATTGAAGATATCAACTCATTCCCTACTAGTGAATGCAGGTAGCTTAAAGGAAAAGAAATAAGCTCAGAATATAATACCCAAGAAGTGTATTGTTGTATTTCATTTTCAGAGTAATCCTAGGAATTAGCTATTATAATCACCTAAATTTTACAAATGAGAAAACTGAGGCAGACACATTAAGAGACTTCCTTATAAGATAAGATTTTAACTCAGGTTATTTCAGACAAGCTATCTACATTTATGTCACAAGCAAGAAGTTTAGGTCAGTGGTCCTCAAACTTTTTAAATAGGGGGCCAGTTCACTGTCCCTCAGACTGTTGGAGGCTGACCATAGTGAAAACAAAACTGTCTCTACCCCTCAGCCCATTTGCCATAACCCGGTGGGCCGCATAAACATCAGCATGCTGCATCTGGCCTGCGGGCGTAGTTAGAGAACCCCTGGTTTAGATTATGCATAATTTAAAAAAAAAATTGTTAAAGGTGTGTAGGTAGGCATTAGTAATATAGTAATCTAACCTTCATTCTGCTTATTAGTATGCATATTCCTAATGATCACAGTAATGTAATAGATTTAGTACTTAAGCATTCAAGCATATAAAACTTCTCAGAAAAAACATGATCTGACATTTTTAAGGAAACATCCTAGAAAAGGTATTAATTTTGCTTGAAAAGAAAAAGAAAAAAGTTACTGATTTTCCATAGTGGCAGCTGAAATACTCTTTATAATTCCTTACAGTATAGTCTTTGACTCTGCCTTATTCTCATTTTCATTTACAAATTATATCCAAATTCTAAGTAAAATAACTAAAGCTCATGAGCACCTGTGGTTTTACCTTCAGTGGTTAAGGGAGTTGAGTTATTTAATGGAAAGCAAAGCAGTTTGATTAAATGGCATAGCCATAAGAAAATATTCCCTCCGTAAACATGTGTTTCTCCCATAAGTAAAATACAGCTTCATTTGGAAGAGTAGCATACATAAAAAGACTATACCACTAGGGAGGTGTATACTTGGGAAACACATGGGGCCAAGGCAGTTCATGTTTCTGATGCTCTAGTGTCTTGTTTGTCTTTTAATGGTGTCCTCATACTGTTTTCCCCTGTGCATGTCTGCATGGCATAGCATCACTTCTACAAAATGCTGTCATAAATTGGCGAAGTGAGTAAGAAAGAAATTCCTTGTACCCTAGAAGAGAGGGACAAAGGAAAAGAAAGATTCGCTCTCAAAATGCTGGATTTTGTATCTATAATTGTGTGTGTGTGTGTGTGTGTGTGTGTGTGTGTTATATTTTAGCTCAGGAAGATGTCTTCCTAACTTGTTTATCACTATGACACATAACTACAGCTAGTAATTTCCTCATCTAAAAATATGGAACATATATCAGTGACATAAAAAAAGCTTATCAAAAATATGCTTTTAAAAAAACATTGTGGAAACAATATTCTGTTCTAGTTCTGACTTTTGTCAATAGGGAGAAATAGTTGGCTGGAAGGTGTTGAAGAACCTAATTCTGTTTCAGTTAAACAACCATTTATCAATCACCAAATACTGTTGGATATTTACAAAAATAACACTTCTGCCCACAAGAATAGGCAAAGAGAAGACAACTTGGAATAAGCTGACATGTGCTCTAAATTGTGGAAGAGCAAATTTCAGATGGTTCGAAGGAATAGCTGAAGTTTTAGCCCAAAAGGAATGGAAAACCCAAAGGATTCTGTTTTGAAGTCTCAAACAGAGCCAAAGCCAATGATGCAAAAAGAGATGCTTTCTAAAAGAGATTGGAGAGTAGGTCAGAACGTTAGGTGGTGTATAGAATACTGAAGGAATGGTGGGTAGCAAGAGTATGGATAAAGTAATCCTAGTACAGTTTTGTTAAAAAAAAATGCAACAGAAATGCCTAAACTCAGAGTGATGTAGACAATAATGTATATCAACAAAAATAAAATATCCAAAAAAGATTAATATTTTTCCTTGAAATGGGTGTGATGGTTCATGGTGACAGGGTAGGCAAATCTGATGAACAACTTATTTTATTTTGTACAAAGTGAATGCTCTTTGGACAGTACAGCAAAAATCTGGATTAATAGAGTTAAGTTCAAATCTAGTGATTCAGATTAATTGCATCCCCTGAAGTGACTGAAGTGATTGCTTAATTAGTAATCTTTTAAAGTCCATTAACAACAGAAGGGCGCTACAAGACTGGAGAAAGGTATTTGAAATAATTGGGAATGTTGTGCTGGGAAGACCAAAGACTTTGGGGAGAGAGAGGGATAGCAATTTGGTTATTTTGAAGATCATGTGAAAAAAAGGATTCATTTTCTTTATGATTGCATGAGAAACAGAAGTAATGGGGATAAATTCAGGACACTAATGTGCTAAAAAAGTGTTACTATACCTATTGAAAACTAGAATTGGCTACTCAACTAGGTGATACTATATTTAAGCAAAGTTTGAATGTTTACTGTATAGCTGGGCTATTTCAAATTAAAAAAAGAAAGAAATTCTTTATATGGGATAGACTATAAACTGAGGTCTTTTCTGACTCTACTTCTGTAATTCTCCAAATTTTATATTTACTTTCCTCATCATTTGATTTTATTTTTCTCTCTTCCCTTTTGATCTCCTCCTCTTACTCTCTATTGTCCTCTCCAATTAAAAAAAAATATTTTCTTATTTATTTGGACTAATAGTGATTATGAGTTAATTGTTTAGCTCTGTGGAAGTATTTTGATGATAGGAAGTGCTTAGGGTATTGATCCATTTACTGTTCTCAGGACAAAATAATTTGAACTCCAAGAGATTAATTATTATCTAGATTATTAAAAAGAAAAGGAGAAAAAAATAAAAGAGAACCTGTTATGCTCAAATGGGCCTAATAACATATTTTTATAAAATACTTTAAAGTTACCAAATAAATTCCCCCCCCCCTCCCAATGCTGGGGTTAAGTGACTTCCCCAGGGTCACACAGCTAGGAAGTGTTATGTGTCTGAGGTCAGATTTGAACTCGGGTCCTCTTGAATTCAAGGCTAGTGCTCTATCCACTGTGCCACCTTGCTGCCCCATTACCAAATACTTTCAATTTATTTTCCCCATCTTATTAGTTTTGTTGTTGGCCTCATTGTAGAGGTGGGGAAACTTAGGTTCAGAGACCTTCAATGACTGCCTCTGGGCCCTGTGACTAATGGGTGAGTCATGCATGAGGGTCTTTTGGTTCTAGTCCTTGCTTGTGACCTGCATTGTGCTGTTTTTCGTTCATGGTATATCGAAAGAAAAAGAAGTAGATGTAGGAATTTTCAGGTGAAGTCAGTAAGCATAAGCTAAATTCTGGTCTGTCTCCTTTTAAAGGATAGTAGACAGGGATCAATAATACAGCAATGATTTAAGAAAAAAAAATCTATCTGGGAAACAGATTTCTGTAAATTTCTTAAGTCCCATGATTTTGTTTAGGTGAAAAAGGAATCAAATAATTGGAGAATGACACCCTGTTAAAAGTGGTAATTGGTATCTCACATTTGTTTTGTATATTCACATTGGCTACTATTTCTGTCACCTGCAGAACCAGTCTTTTCCATTTTCTTCTTCTAAATAATCTTTTGAAGATATTTCTGTCAGTGCTTTTTATAAATGAAGAAGTACTTTTTTTACCCTTCCTCCTCAAATTATTGTAGCAAGGTGGGGGGGGGCAGCAAGGTGCAGAATAAAAGACCTCATTTTGGATCTGTCAATAACTACTCAATGACCAAAGCAGTGCTTTGCATGTTGTTGGTGCTCCACATACATTTTTTTTTTTTTTAGATTTAAAATGGTATTGAATTAAAATATGATTTATACTATACTCCTTAGCAAATACATGTGTGTAAATTGCCAAAAAGAAAAAGTGATATCATTTATGTCTATTTATTCCAGGGCAATTAAAGCATTTCAGGAGGTGCTTTATGTTGATCCCAGCTTTTGTCGAGCCAAGGAAATTCATTTACGACTTGGGCTAATGTTCAAAGTGAATACAGACTATGAGTCTAGTTTAAAGGTAGGTTCTTATTTCTTATTTCCCTGCCTCCAGATAAAATTGTTATTTTGTCTAGTTTCTTAAACATGTATAATGTTGGAGTTTATATCAGCAGTTCAAAAGCTGTAATTTTTAAGTGATAAACCTTTTGTATATTATTCAAGAACGAAAATGTTCAGAAATAAGACTTTTTGATCCCTTATTATAGCAACAAAAAACTTGTGGGAAAAATCTGATTTTGAACAGTAAGAAAATGTGATTTTCAGAAGAATAATATGTCAATATAATATGACTTATTTGGTAATGTATCAAATATTTTCATAGACATTAAATTTGAACAAGAATTAGTACATTGTTAAGAATTGTATTCTCCTTTCTTGGGTTCTTGTCCTTATTAATGTTAACATGTATCAATAAAAAGTATTTCTTGAAAGGATCACCAGAAAATTTGAAGAAAAAGATGTTTGATTAGTCACAAAAATAAGCAAAATTTTCCTTAACTAACAGAAATAATATGTAATTAAATTAGTAATCTAAGTTCGATTAGGTAAGGAATAGTAATTTTATTTTTAAATTCTCAAGGGAACTAAATTTTTTTACTGTTATTTTCTTATATAAAATTATGATTTAGTTGAGCAAGATATAATCTACAAGGTCCCTTGAAGCTCTAAATGTATTTTTATGATCATTAGAAAAAGGCACATATTGACAATTAATTGCTTTCATGTATTTATTTGCTAGAAAACTATAAGTACATAATATTGATGATGATAGATATGTAAAAGATAAATATGCAATTCACTAACATCATAAAGCCAAATGTTAGTAGAGAGTACCTTATTTAGGTCATTAACATTTAAGACATAGACATTTAAGATAGATTAAGTTAAGGTGTTGGCAATATGATAAAGAATTGTAGAACAAGTATTAGCTTTTTTTTTTTTTTTTTTTTTTGCCAAGGAATAAAAGTAAAAGAAAGCGCTTAACTCTAGAAGTGGCAGGGCAAAGACTTTTTATGGCAAGGATAAGTGGTCAGTACAGTGATTCCATGATTCACAAGTATTTTGAAAACCTTAAAGGTTTGTTTAGAGAAATTAAAAAAAAAAAACAAACGAAAAACTTAATTATATGAAGAAGGAATGTTTAGTTTCATCTAGATTGTTGATAGTATTCCTGATTGAACATACCACTTTATCTTTTTGTGTAGAAATTAAAGAATCAGACTTTTTTTTTTTTTTTTTTTTTTTTTTTTTTGTTTTGTTTTGTTTTGTTTTGTTTTGTTTTGTTTTGTATCTTTTTTCCCCCCTGGGATGTAAAATCAGTTTCCTAGTATAGCTTAACTTTAACACTTTATTCTTAATCTCATTCTCTAATTTGGTAATCAGTTATTTTTTATTAATTTTGCTTGAATGTAATTTGGCATTAATAAAAATATTCCCATCTAATTAGACCAGTTGCATATTTTATAATAGGTTTTCCTGTTCTTGCATTCCAAAAAATTAATCTACACACACATCTCTTGCCTTCATAGAACCAGCAGAACCAGATCTTTTAGAGCAGAGATTCTGAGTCCATGAACTTTGGTTTATATTGATTTATCTACCCATATCACACATACATATACATACACATAATTTATTGTTACAAACATTACATTTTTGAAAAGGGGGTTCATGTCTCAAAAGTTTATTGTATTTTGAGTTCAGATTAGTTCTTTTAACCTTGCCTCTCATCTTTTTATCCCTGAATTTTTTTCCTTCCTTGATTCTCTGGCCCCTGCACCATGTTCTTTGTCTTCCCTTCATGATCTTATCACCTATTATCCCTTTAATTATGATTTCTATACTTAATGTAGCTTCTTAATCTTACATGATCCTGATTCTCATTCCATGGTGTTTAAATGATTTCCTTCTGGCTGCTTTTTCAAAAGACCTGCCTGGTAACTCTGAATTTTGGCTGTAATATTCCTGGGAGTTTTTATTTTGGGATCTCTTTCAGGAGGCGAATCTTGGATCTTTTCATTTTCCTTTATATTTTTTGAAATATGATGTCTAGTGTCTTTCCTCTTATCTGTTTAACTTTTTTCCTGGAATTCTTTTTGGGCTTGTATCCTGTTTGCATTTTCCTCTGAGACTCTGCTTATAGCTATTTTCATGAAGTTGTCTGCTTCTGAATTTGTAAACACTAGCTTTTTACCGGCCAGCTTTTTTGTTGTTTATTTTTTCCTCTTTTGAGATTCATCTCTATTCACCTGGGAGTAGGGAAGGGAATGTCTCAAGCTACAGCTTTGTCATGCTTTGTTTTCACAGCTACTTATGGGGATCTATAAGTTTTTGATTCTTCTGAGTGGTGTGATTGGGGAGAGGAGTGATCACTACTCTTTGATCTTTACCCAGGAAGGGCCTCTGATCTCTTATAATCTCAAGCACTAGGTTTCCTCTTGACTCTGAACTATGATCAAATCTCTTGTACTCCTCTTTGCTCTGGACCATCTCTGAGGTAAGAGATTTTCAGAGCTGTTATTATTGCACTGCCTTCAAAGCCTACCACAAGTGTTGTCTGGTAGTGTATGTACTTCTGACCTGGGCCCCCCATCCCAGTGTCACACACATCTCCTTACATGTCTTGGGCTGGAAAAAATATCTCAACCCTGATCATTTCTTGTCTCTACTATTTCAGAATTTGTGACATGAAGTTTTCATTTAAAATTATTTGGTGGGAAATATTGGGAGAATTCAGTTGGGTTGCTGCTTTTACTTTACCTTATTATTGACTATGTCTTAGAAATCATTGTCTTTGATTTAAGCTCTCCTTTCCTCAGGAATTATAGTCCCTATCTTCTCTATTACTATAGAGCAGAGTTTAAAATTTTTATCACTCATGATCCCTTTTCACTGGAGAACTTTTTACATGAACCCAGGTATATAGGGTGTGTGTGTGTGTGTGTGTGTGTGTGTGTGTGTGTATAAAACAATTCTGATCATATTTCCCCATTTCTCACACTAATATTAGTACTATTAATATAAGCATTTTCTTTCTTGTAAGTATATTTATTCCATTTAAATCTTTTTAGTTCTTTTGATTAATTTCCTTATTTTTAATTCAATTTCTTTAAATTTTGTGGTTTTTTTTTTCATGATGGTGAGCTTCTTGATATCTAGATATTTTTTACATAACTTAAAATTTGATCCATTCTTTTTTTTTTTTTTTTTTTTTCTTCTCCCAAATGTAATTGCGTGGAGATCATTGATTTTGTTTCTAGCTACTAATTTGGAACATCTAAGTTCATATGCTGCCTCTGCTAATAATATATATTCTATGTGGTCTTGAGCAAGTCATTTTATTTTCCTTGTTTCAGTTTCTCCATTTCTAAAATAAGATGATGGGGCCTTCTTAGCATCCTTGTATCTATGATCTTTTGATCATATGAATATGTAAATTTATTTATCTTGTGCTTATTAATTGCCAACCAATGGTCAATGTCCTCAAAAAGCTTCCATTTCATTAGAAAGGACTACATAGAGGGTAGTGTTGTTCATGTAAAGGATATTTTGTATGGAAAAGGAACAATTGAAAAAGTTGAGATGATTCAAGAAAGACTGGAGTTTACTGGAGAATGAAGTTGAGAGAATGTGTCTGGAGCTTTAGGCCTAGATATAGTTAGTTACAGTAAGGCAGTTGAGGGATGTGATTTCATATATATATATATATTCATGTGTTTTTGATTGGAATTTTGAGTTGGGCAAATAGTTTGCCTCCAGATGGGGAATGTGAAGCTCAATTATGGAGATTGTTTAATTTTGTAAAAGTAACATTTTACTCTGATTTTGTTTTATTTCTAAGATAAAAATTTTTCATGTTAGGTATTTTTAAAACCAACACTGGACTAATAGACTGGATTATTGGAGGGTAGATGGATTTTAGAGTACTAGGGGATAAGTAGAAGTGCTGGAATTTCAAGTATAGTTAATTCTGCTATAATCATATCTATTCTTAAAAATCATCTGATAGTATAAAACCCCTAAATAATGGCCTTGGCCTTGCCTGAAAACTGGGTTGAGCAAGTCTGGCAAAGTAGCATCCATTCAATTTTGGGGAGATGTGGGAGCCATGGCTTTCTCAGTGGTGGAAAACACAGGGTGAGGATGATTATCTTCCACATGTAGCTCCTATAGCACTAGAAGACAGACAATAAATATGATATTTTATCCTGGGGGGTGGTGAAATGGATTGGCAGAAAGGGTCATAATTTTTGAGTTAATGTGAAAAATAGTTCAATTTTCTGCTTTCTCAGTATTTTTTATTGCTTCACTTGTAGATGGCAATTTGAATATTTGAGAATTTTCTTTTATGCTATTGAGAGAGAAAATCTGAGAGAATCATGCATATATTACAATAGATTTGTATTATCAGAACTGACTATTTTGCTCAGGAATCCAATCCTTAATATGTACTGATGATTACCATAAGCTAACTTTCACAAAGTGAACTTTTTTTGCTGAGGCAATTGGGATTAAGTGACTTGACCAGGGTCATACAGCAAGGAAGAGTTTTAAGTGTCTGAGTCCAGATTTGAACTCAGGTCATTCTGATACCAGGGCTGGTATTCTATCCACTACACTAACTAGCTGCCCCTATAAAGTGATATTTCTAAGAAAATACAGGAAAGACCAGAGCACAACCTCCACCTAATGTTAGATGGCACACCTTCCTGTCTTGAACTAACTTATTCTCTGAGAAGATTGAACCCAAACTTATTTGAAGTGCTTTCTATAAAAAACAATCTTCCATTTGATGGTGGGGAATATTTCTTTGTCCTAGATGTTCTTTTCTTCATTTGAAAATTTCCCTATGTTTACTTATGTGTGTGATATAATGAATGGACAATTCAATCCTTTGGTCAGATTCTGATTTATCTTGTTAGGTTGATTCAAGCAAATTATTTTCTAGGACTGAAGCATGATCTTCTAATTGGGCTCTGCTTCTTATGACGTTAGATAACAATGGATTATGCCACTTTCTTCAAGACTACATTGAGCAGTGGAATCTGATGGATTTCAGAGTATCACCACTCACCTGTGCCCTCTCACATAAGGATAATTATTCTTGGGAAGTGTGGGAGGGGGGAGACAGAGATAAAAGTTGCAGAAGTGCAAGTGTTCTTAACTGCAGTTGTATCTGACTTTTTGTGACTCTGTTGGACACATAGCATATCAAAACTATCATCAGAGCTAAAATACTAACGTGGTTTGACATTTCCATTTCTAGTTCAGGTTAAGTGACTTACCCAGCATTATATATCTGAGCCTGGATTTCAACCTCGGGTTTTAATGACTTCAGACTGAACACTGTATCCACTGAACTATCTAGTTGCCTCATAGTTGTTGTTGGCTACTGGACAGCTACTGGACAAGCAGTCCTTGTCATTTGAAAGCATCCAAGGATGGACAGCTTGGTGGTGCAGTGGGTAGAGTACTGGCCTTATATTCAGGAGGACCTGATTTGAAATATAAATATAAAACCCTGATTTAACATTGAACTCTGAATTGTTTCACAATAATAGCAATAACAAAAGAGGGAAAAAGCATCTAGGGGAGAGAGAAGACTTATTTCATTCAAATTTTTTTTGTATGCACATTCATTTCTGATTTCTCAGACCATTAAAAAGCTTTTTATCACCCAGCAGAAATCAAACAGAAAAATTATAGCATATTTTAATTGCTCCTGAAATGGGAAAAAAGACTTTAATATATATATAAAACATGTGATCCTACAACCTTTAGATGGATTAAAATCATGAGTAGATGTTTTACTTTCTATATGGACTGGACACTCAACCAACATACATATGGAGGGGAAAGGGCCACATAGGTCATTTTATACAGATTTTGACGAATTCCATTTGGCAAATTGTGAGACTTTGCAATTATTTCTTTGTTGTATCTCATATTTTCAATACATCTTTAATATATTTTTAAAGTTATTATGTTTATCAATTTCTATAAATATACTGTATTTGATTATTCATTGCAAGCAGTAATAGCTAACCTTCCTGGGAACTCTTCATATTGACAAACTTTGTGCTGTTGTTCTTCTTTTTTTTTTTTTTTTTCCAAATGAATGTTGAAAAGGATATGTAGATCAGCAAATGAAATCTGTTAGTTGTGTCTGAGCAGTAGCAAACAGGCCAGTTAGTTAGTGAGATAAAATAATGTACATTCAACTTTAATGCTTAAATATTTTACACCAGAGCCATTTTACAAAAGACTTCAAATACCAAACGAGAGTTTTTAGTGTCATTGTAAATTTATGAACCAAAAATAACCTTTCCTGAATACAAATTCAGGTGGTTGAAGATTTCCCTCAGTAGAATGTAAGTCCTTTGAGGTAGATATTTTCTTTGCGTAGAGTCTTACCTTGTCAAGATCATTTTGAATTTTAATTTTTATTTTCCCCAAAGGGATAGTGTCATCTTTGTAATAATTTATAAGTTTTATGAAAACACTTGCTTTTATCAATCTATATCATTGATGAAAATGTTAGAGCCAAACGTAAATCCTTGGAGAATTTCTTCTAAGTTGATGTTGACTCTTTGTGAAGAGACAATACCTTTTCCTACATACCATTTGAAAACATGTTAACACTTTAGCCCTGTATTACCATTGAATACTCAGATTAAAAGATGCATTATTGACATAAGTTCCTGTCCTCTTACTGTCCCTTTGACATAATTAATTGACTATAAAGAGCTCTCTTAGTAGTTCCTCTAAGGTACCTGATTTAGAGGCCTTAAATTTATTGTCAGATGTGTCAGATTCAACATGAATCCATTAAAAATATCAACACATTTGCTGCCCCTAACTACAAAACACTCTGAAACCAGGTTTTACCGCTAGTCCCAAGGCCTTAGACATTTTCACTGGGAAAAAAGTTTTTCTATTTTGGGTAACATCCACTATCATCTTTACACAAAAGTGCCAAATTGAGCAAGGCCTCTGAAGGACCAATCACTAGGTTATCTGATTTTTCTGTTTTCTTAATCTCCATCTCCAAAACCAATATTGTCTTTTTTTTTTTTTTTTTTTTAAGTGGATTGATGCAAAGAAAGAGTACCATTAGTTGGGTCTTTCTTTCATCTTGTGCTTAGGACCTGCAATCTGCTTTTCCTTCTACCATTGTCTATTTTTATAACCTTATCAGGCTCAGCCGTCTAATTTCCTGCCTCCTCCCCTCCTTTAAAAACAAACAAACAAACAAACCACAATCCCCTTTATTAAACTCAGTTTTCATCATCTTATTTTGACAGAAATCTTGTACTTCCTGAAAGGCTATACTCTTCTATGGCAGGCCACGGGTATCTGTTCTCTTCTCTCAACTCCTCAATCATACTTGGCTAAGAGCAGTAGTAGTATAGAAATCTTGTTTTTATTTCCATTTAAAAATCCTCCTCGTGTTGTCATTTGTTTATAACTTCTTCTGTCAGAGACAGAGAATATGATGTAATTTACTAATTTCTTATTCTGATCGCATTACCCTTTAATTTCATTTTCCCAATTACAAGTGAAGATAGTCTTCAGTATTCACTTGTGTAAGATTTTGAGTTCCAAACTTTTTTCTTGATCTCCTCATCCCAAGATAACCAGCATACATATACAGTCATTTTGAACAATATCCATATTAGCCATGTTGTGAAAGAAATTCAAAACAAAAGAGAAAAGAAAGAAAAAACAAAAGTTGAAAAATAGAGGATACTTTGATTCCCATTTAATTTCCATAGTTCTTTCTCTGAATGCCGATGGCATTTTCCATCCTAAGTTTATTGGAGAAGAGCTAAACCAGTTGTTTTGCTGTTAAGTATACGTTGCTCTTCTAGTTCTGCTCTTCACACAATATCAGTTCATGTGAATCTGTTAAAGTTTTTCTGAAATCAGCCTGGCTTTCATTTCTTAAAGAATGGTAGTATTCCAATGCGTTCAAATACCTCAACACTCTCCTGAACTTGTAAGCTATCTTTATTTACCCTCAACCCTTTATTTACCACTCAGAGATGTTTTCAAGCCTTAAAACTCACAATTAACTCTACATTGCTGCTCATGATCTTGACCTTTGACACATCATCCTCATATCTTCCTCTCTTTTCATTCTTGTGCTATGAAACAGAACTATATTAGGAGTCATTATAATTTAGTTCAAATCTTAGCTCTGTCAACTGTGTGCTCTTGTTCAGTTTATTTAGTTTTTATTGGATTAATTTTTTTTTTTTTAATCTACAAAATGAGGTTGCTTGAATTGTATGATCTGGCTTCTCTAGTTTTAATTATGTTTTCATATGATCCTCCTAAAACCTATTCTTTGTAATCACTAAGTTCTCTAGTAATTCTTTTCTTTTCATTTCTTCACCATTTTTTCCCTAGTTTCACTTTTAGTCCTCCCCAACCTTAATAGTTGATCAATTCCCTTGTACTTTGTTCTTTCTTTGAAGAAATTAACTTTTATGTCTAATTGCCATTTAACCCTTTCAAAACCTTAATCCTTGGTCAACATATCCTATTCCTGTAACTCTAAATGCTTTTTGAAGAGTTTTCACAAAACTGTCCAATTCCTGTAAGTACTTTGATTTCTTCCCCCCCCCCCCAATTCTAATTGGACCCTGACTGTTAATATAGCTTTTTTTCCCTATACTTAATTATCATAATAGGAAATACTCAAAACATTCTCACTTTTTACTCTACCCTCTCCTATCCCTTTATGGGACCCCTGAATACCATTTTACTAAGAAAATTGAAGCCATGTGCCAGTTTGTTCTTTACACTACTTCATCCTTCAAAGTTGTTCATCATCCTCAGTTCTTTTTCTTTTTCTTAGCATTTCTGAAGAGGAGGTACCTGGTTTATTTGATAAGGCCATCTTTCTTTTTGCCTTTGATACCATTCTCTTAGAAAACTCCTAGACAAAGTTATCTTCACTCAGCTTTCTATAACTTTATAGTAACTTCTCTATACTTTGATAACTATCTTCCCTTCTGATAATCTCACTCTCCTGTTTTGTTGAATGATTGTTATCAATCATTTTTAACTGCTCATTCCAGTGCTTTTAAAAAATAGCATTCTTTGTGTTTTAATTTTCCAGGTTTCTGTATTGTTTTTAACCTCTTTTTCTTCCTTATTTGTGGTACATTATATTTTTTTCTCCTATATGTCTGATTTCTTTTTCTTAGTTTACTTTCTTGAGTCATAATGCACTTATTTTCCCTTTTATATGTATGGATATTCATCAAACAAGATCCACATATATATATATATATATACATATATATATATATTATATATATCCTCTCTTCCCTCTCTTTGTTATCTCTCTTGGCTATTTAATTATCATCTTTATGTAGCTGACTTCTCAATTCTGGTTGTGATTTTCCATTTTCTTGTTGAATATAATGCCCCACAGACAGTCATTTGGGGAAGATGTCATGTTAGCATTCCATGTAAGGCATGTCTTAAAAAGCACAATCTCACTGTCTTCCTTTTCTCTCTTCATTCTCTTCACAATATTTTCTTGCTTTTTTTTTTTTTTTTTTCATGCTACCACTATATCTTTCAATTCATTCCAGTTTACCACCTTAAGAGTCATTCTTAATTCTTCTCTCAAATCTACTTATTTTGCAAGTCACCTTTATTTTTGCGTTTTGCCTCTTATATCTGTTCTTTTTTATTCACTTAATACCACTACTCTTTTAGGTCAGGCCCACATCATGTCTTCCTTGGATTATTATAATTTTTCTTATTTGTATATCGTCCCTAACATCCCGTCTCCTCATGAAACATTTATAATCTAGTATATGCCAGTCAGTGCCAGAGATAATAAAAATACAAATGAGGCAATCTTTATCTCAAGTACCTTATAGTATAGTAAATGGAATTTTGTGTTCAATTTTAAATGTTAGTTTTTATGTAAATACTTTTATCTGGGCTGGTGATGATGGGTTTAGGAAGAGTCCATGGGGTGTGAGGCCTGTGGAGCCTTCTTCAGTGCTGTTCTCCATCTTTAGTGTCCACCTGATTCACCCAACTCTCACCTAGGGCTCCAAGAAGCTGTAACGTGCACAGTAGCCTCACCCCAGCAAACTGTTTTTGGGATCTCAGAACTGTCAGCCAGTTAGAGGAAGGGTCTAGCCCAAGCATGGGAAGACATCTCTGGTGGAATGGGCAGGTGAGAATAACTTGTTCCAGTGTCCATGAAGGTAACTGAAGCAAGCACTTTGAATTTGCTTAGATGTTAACGATGCCAAGGTAACCCACTGTATCTCAGGCTATCACCACTTGTTTTGACTCTGTCCTGCCACTGAATCATGGTGACTGCAAGAAAGAGTGAGGCTGACAACTTCATGAAACTCTGCTTCACTTAAATCTAATTTATGCATGAAGCAAACAATATCACCCATACCATTTTGCCATTTATACCTTCATTGAAGTCCTGTGGTGACAGGCAAGTGACAAAGCAGGTGGTGTGGGCATCCTGGGAGCTGTAGTCACAACCCTGCACACAGGTGGCACAGACCCTCGATAGTCTTGTCACTGGAAGTAGTAGTGGGATTTTTGCAGATTTTGTATGTTTGAGCAGCCTTTTAAAAGGACTACATTGTTCACCTTCTAGTGTAAGGAAAGGTCTAGAAAAGGTACCCTAAAAATGATGTGCTTGGGGAGCCCTGAAGTATGAGTGGAGGATAATGAATGGTAGTCAACAAACAGGAGAACTAACATGATTTAACCGGATTCTAGTCTTAGCCTAAGTAAATCTTGCATTATTTAAGATTTTTGCATCAATATTCATTAGGGAAATTGGTCTATAATTTTCTTTCTGTTTTCATCCTACCTGGTTTAGGTATAAGTACTATGTCTGTGTCCCATTGGGTTTTTCTTGACAAAGATCCAAAAATGGTTTGCCATCTCATTCTCTAGTGGATCACCTTGTCAGAACTGGTATATAATTTTCTTTCTCTTTTTTCATCCTACCTGGTTTAGATATCAGGACTATATCTGTGTCCCCTTGGGTTTTTCTTGACAAAGATCCTAAAGTGGTTTGCCATCTCATTCTCCAGTGAATCACCTTGCCAGAACTTTCCACTATGACCTGTGCTTCTGGGCAACCTTATACCCACAGTTTTATTTAGCTATTCACTTTCCTCTTTTTCCCCACAGTGATTCCATTAAAATTTTCTATTATGCCCTTCCCATATAATTAATTGCACCTACCAAGAAAATTTTATATATTACTCCTATCACTTAAGGCCTTCAATATTACACATCTGCTGAAAGAAGAAAATCTCACAACCATTTTGACTGGTTCTTCTACAACTCTGTTAAATAAACTCAATTAAATACTTAGTATTGCTAGGAAACAGTCTTTCTACACTTCCCTAAATATCTCATTCTACAAAAAAATCCCCCAAACCTTTTCACATCTCTCCTCTAACTTTTTATGTTTCCCTTCTTTTTTTATTCTCTTAAGGTAACAATCTTGTTTCATATTTATACTGAAAAAAATTGAGGCCATTCATTGAGAACTATTTTTCTTCCTCCTCTTCATTTCACACATCACTCAGCTGTGCCTTCTGCTACTCTCTCCTTATCATTGTTACACACAATGTGGCCACCCTACTCCTTGTAAAAGCCCTCTGTACCTGGCACAATTCCATCCTTTTTCTTCCAACATCTAGTTACCTCTTTTATCTTTACTGTCAGACTTCTTGTATTCTATTCATATAGCATTGACTAAAATGACTCTTTCCAAATGTTACCAATTATTATCTTTAATATCAAATCTTGGCCTTTCCCTCAATCCCACTTCTTAGTGACCTCTCAGCAAAGTCTTTGACATGCTGACCACCAATGTTTTCTCCTTTATACTATCATTAATTTCAAGAGATCTACTTGCCTGATTCTGGTCCAATCTACCCGACCATTCTTCCTCCTCTTTTAATGGATCTTTTCTATATTAAATAAGCTAAAAGTGGGTGCCCCACAGGATTTTATCTTAGGTTCTCTTTTTTCTTCCTGCTATACTACTTCATCTAGTGTTCATATCAATTTGCATGTATTTAGTTATCTAACTACAGATGATTAATAAATCTATATTTAACCTTTCTACTGAATTCCTTTCAAATCTACAACTGCACAATGGACATCTCAAACTGAGTTTTTCTAAAAATGAACTCATTCTCTTTATTTCATTATAAAATGATAGCTAATCCATGAGATTTCAATATTCACCAATCTGGTGATATCTATGTGCAGCATCACCCTTTTGCTGAAAACAAGAATTTACAGTCAACAGCGAGTTTTATCTTGATGAAACTCTATAAAAGCTCTTACCCTCCTTAATTAATTCAAGGCCAAAATTTCTTGTTTTTCCAGTTATCTTTTTAATTTGGCATTCCAATTTTCAATGGTGAATGTGACATCTTTTTTTGGTATTGTTTCTAAAAGATGCTGTAGGTCTTTATAGAACTGATCAACTGTGGTCTCTGACATCAGAGGTTGGAGCAAAGATCTGAATCACTGTGATTTTAAATGGCTTTGCTTTGGAATCAAACAGATAGAATCCTGTCATTTTAAAAGATTCTATCCCAGTACTGATTTCCTTACCTTTTTATTAACCGTGAAAGCTAATCCATTTCTTCTAAAGGATTCTTGCCCATACTAAGTATATGTAGTGATGATCTGAATTAAAATCACCCATTCCTATCCCATTTTAGTTCACTGACACCCAACAAGTCAGATGTCTAATATGTCCATTGGATTTATCACCAAGCACATTTGCATTTTAGCCCCCTCCTTTTGCCATAGGCCCGGGCAGTTTCATTGATACAACTCGTTGATGTCCTTCACTTCTCTCCACTACAGTACTAGATGCCTACTGGTGTCAGAGACTCATCATCCAATGTAATCTTTTTTTATTATTTTAATGTCCATGGAATTTTCTTATCAAAATACTAAAGTGATTTGTCATTTCTTTCTCCAGTAGATCACCTTTTGTCTTCTAATTTTAAGAAAATTATATTTGTGTAAACTGTTTGGTTGTTTTTGTAAAAGTTCAAGCAATCTCTGAAGCACTACATTTAGATAATGATATTCGCTCACTTGAAGAATAGCAAAATGAAGAGAAAATGAAAACAAGATACTCCCTGCAATTTAAGGATTATATGATGGCAATGAGTTTTTAGGATGTGTTACAAGGTGAAAAGGATTCAAAGAGCAACCAGAATCTACTCCCATGAACTTTTTTATTTTACTCTTTGGTGAAAGTGATTAGGGGACACCTGGAGTAAAATTTGAGTTTTGGAAGAATTTGAGGTGTTACACAAATGAACCAAGTATATTCCAGAAAATCTGTGAAGGGCAATACTGTGTGCTGCATGCATTGGTTTAAAATATTTCGACTCTTATCCCATATAAGTAAACTGGAAATTTATTCTATATTGTATTAGAAATTCTAGCTTTGGCAATAAGAGAAGAAAAGGAGAATAAATGAATTAAGAGTAGGTAATGGGAAACCAAATTATCACTCTTTATAGATGATATGATGGTATACTTAGAGAACCCTAGGGAATCAACTAAAAAACTATTAGAAACAATCCACAACTTTAGCAAAGTTGCTGGATACAAAATTCACATAAATCATCAGCATTCTTATACATCACTAACAAAAATTCAACAGCAAGAGGTACAAAGAGAAATTCCATTTAAAATAATTGTTGATAGTATAAAATATTTGGGAATCTATCTGCCAAGGGAGAGTCAGGAACTATATATGAGCAAAACTAGAAAACACTTTCTACACAAAGTCAGATCTAAGCAATTGGAAAAAATATCAAGTGCTCTTGGATAGGGTGAGTGAATATAATAGATGACAATACAACCTAAACTAATCTATTTAGTGCTATAACAATCAAAGTCCCAAGAAACTATTTTACTGACCAAAAAAGAACCCCATGAATGGTATGATACCTGGGTTGATGACCTGGGAGAGAACTGAGGGATCAAGAGATTAATAGATTATGATTTTACCTAGGTAAAGGGCAGTATTTGCTTTTGGAAGTCAGAGGTAGAAGTGGAACACAAATAGTTTTGACAATAGATAAGGGAATTTCAGAGTTTTTGAAATGGTTAATGTTGTGACTGACTGTGCTGAAATGGAGTTGGAACTGCTTTATAAGAAGTGAGTAAGTTTGAGGGACTGAGTTTAATAAAATAATTGTATATGAGGTAGTATCAGTATGTATGTTGAAGACCCCTAGTATCAGTATAGGGATTTGGGAGGAGAGGATTGTGAACCATGTATTGAACTCATACAGGTAGGAAAGGGACTGTCCTGGAAGTCTATAATTTACTGAATGATGCTGGCAAGGGGGAGAATCTGAAACTGACTTGAAAGTGGAGGGAAAAGCAAGTAGAATTCACCTTGTCAGTCAGGAGAATGAGCAAAGTGCAGTTAATGCTGGAAAGAGTGGCCAGAAAAGCTGTTTGGAGACCGATCTTAGTGATAGCATTTGGAGGTTTGGGGAAAAGATAGATTTTAATCTGAAAGCATGTTTTCTGTGGATTAGGTATTCCACAGAGGGGAAAGGTGGGGAGTGGTTTTGGGGGATGTGTGGGTTTAGGGACTTAGGGAATGGAACTTGGTTGATAATCTACAGGAAGAGTCCTTGGCATATGAGCTGGTGGCAAATGCAGCTCCTTCCCAATGGAGGCTTGAGATTGGTTTGGAAAAACAGACAATGGGAAGTGGAAGGGTTGAAAAAAGAGTGGATACAAAAAGACAAGAATTCCAGTTTGACTTATTGACACTGGCTACTGATTAAGTGCTGTATTTACTCAAAAAAAAAAAAAATTAGTGAAAACCTTTTGAAAGTATATGCATGTCTTGGTAAGATTAAAACCATAACATTTCCCAATATTCCTTATCTGGTTCCTCTGCTTCTAGTTCTCCCATGGGAGTCTGTTTTTGCTACAATATGGGGTTCAATATCTGAATTCCCACATCTAGACATATATCCTGGTCAGCAATTCATGGGCTGAGGGAATTCCCTGATTCTGGGCATAGGGTTAGGATCTTGTTGTTCATGTCCTGAATCACAGTGTCATACTTATGAGAGGATAGTGTTGTGGCCACTAAGGTTCCTAGTTCTAGTTATGGAATCCACTCATTTACTAGAAGATATAGTTACGTTGAATCTAGACCTGATTTGTTGTGTACTAAAAGAAATGGGTTTCTAAATCACTCAAGGGCAATCACTCAATGGGCTTCTAAATCACTCATTGACATAGCTAGCTAGCAAAATGGGAAAGAAGTTATTAACCTAGGGAAGCAAGAGTTCTTAGAAATATCTATAGGGAAAGATACTGAGAGTGGACATTTAGAATACCCATGGCCTTAGTATCAGAGATACAAGCTCTTGGTTGAAGGGAGACAATAGGGAATAAATACTTTACTAGATTGATTAGACCAGACATTTCCTAAGGGAATCTGAGGGCAGGGGCACTTTTTGTTTTCTTTTTAAACCCATTTTCTTGACCATATTAACTAATCCTAGTTGGTTAGGTACTTTTATCTAGCTGCCACCTGGACTTTTCCAGAAGAGCTTGGTTAGAAAGCATGTTTCTTAACCAGTTAGAAAAATAGATGTGGTCTGGATAAAAAGGGAAGGAGAATGAGGTAGAAAATATACACTTTTCATAGCACACTAGTATCAAAGGATCCACATAAGCATTGCATATACTAAAAAGTAAAAACAAGTTAGAAAGAAATTGTTACTCCCTCTTGATATATATATATATATATATTTTTTTTTTTTCCTATATAAAGTTCCATAGCTTTTTCAACTTCTTTAGTATGCTAGCTTTTCTTGTGTTGCTGATTTTTATATATTGCCTTTTTTTTTTTTTTTTTTTAAGATAAATTCACTGCCTCCTGACCTGACTCAGCTAGTTTCTATTACTTAAAATTTCTTCCATCAATTCCTTCTTTATAACTTATAAAGCACTTTTTGGCAGTTTAAACCTATATATTTCCTGAATCCTCATAAATTTGCTTTTGACAGTTGGTTTTGTACATTGAATTAACTAAAGAAAAGATCAAGCCATTATGGATGGAATGATGTTTCAGGGTTCCAGAGCAGCTGAATCATGGAATCATGGTGATGAAATCTGATGGGGGTGGTGGTGAAGAGGGGCTGCATAGGGCCCAATATCCAGGAAAAAGGGAGACTTTGAAAAGTACCTCCTTTCTATCTAAGCAGTCAATCAAGTCTTGTGTTAGAAGCTTATTTAAGGTAATACATGTAAATATTGATTAATATTATGTAATTTTCAATTTTAAAGAATGGGCTGTGTTTTTAGTTAGTATCAAGTTCCTAGGTAGCCATGGTGTCATAATGGAGGTCAGATTATTAACTATTCTATTTGAGCATTATCTAACTAGATTCTTCAATACATGAATAGAAACATAGAAGAAAAGAGTCTACAAATAAGAATTTCATAATTATAGTAGAATGAATACTAGACAAGAAGGCCTTATAAGTTTTGCAAGTTATTTAGTTATTCTTTGAAACCTTATATATAGAGAAAAATATATTTATTACAAAGTGGTTGTGTAAGAATTTAGATGAAATACATGTGAAATATTGTTTGGAAACGGTTCTATTCAAATATGACATTTGTTAAATGGAATTATTCCATCATTATCAAATCTTAATTCAATATTAATGTATGTATTATAGTTGATAGATTCCAATTCTTTCCATGATGCAAATTGTGAAAACAAGGGTAAGTTATTTTATCCTATTATTTCTCACTTTGAGAAGAGAGAGAGAGAGAAAAAGAAAGATAGATATTTAGGTAGTTGTATTTCAAAGCTTTTTGGAGAGCAAGCAATATGTAATTTTTCAACTTGGAACTTACATATTTTTGTTTTTGAATTAAGAGGGCAAAATAAAGATAAGGGAGTATTGGCAGTTCCATCTGTGTAGTGACTTTCTGATGAGGAAGTGCTTTCTCCATTGTACCTTCTCTGCTGTTTGTACTCTGGTACTCATCTAAAACAATGATGAAACAACTTGGCCATCATTGTTCAGTCACTATGCGCTGGAACTGGCATGTACTTTAGAAGCCAACTTCATGTTCACTATGCCATGGTATTTCTTAGAGGACAAGTAAATGAATTTGGGATGTGTAATTCTTCCCAAAAATATTTTTTAAAAGATTCCTTAATTTTAAAATCTTATTAGAAAGTGATGAATTGATATAATACATGGTTCCAAATGTTCCAAATATTTTTGTTTCATTTTGACTTGAAGCTACCATTCTAAATTTTAGTATCATGAAAATTTAAAAACTATTTCTAGCTTTCATTAGTGCTGTTTTGGTAGTTCATATTGGGAAACATTCCCAATCAATGGCTTCTCTGCCATTACCTTACATAATATATTTGGGTTTAGGTTCTCTTCTGTGCTTTAATTCAAGAAAATTCTTATCTAACTTGTATATGACCCAGGAAATCACCCTGTTTTTCTGTTCTCTAAAGTCTTTTTCAGTTAATCTTTCCTCAAACTTTTCTATACTTTAATGACTTCTTCAAGCTATGGCATGAAATTGGGAACTAATACTTAAAGCAAAGTAAATGGAATTCTGCAATTAATCTGGAAGACTTTTTATTCTTGACATAAATAGCTCTTTGATTGTAGATTAAATTCTATGAACCTAGGTTTTCTTAGTCTGTTAATCGGCAGTATAGCATATAGTTCAGAGAGTGGCTATGATGCTTAAATAAGGTAATACATGTAAGGTGGTTTCTAAATCATAAAGTAGTATATAAGTGTTTTATTATTTCTCCCCCTCCCTTTTTTAGTTTTTAATATTTTTTTAAATTTCCTTTTCTACATTTCTAATTTTTTTCTTGAAAACTAAAAAAATTTGCTGTCCCTAGATCCAAAGAAAATTTGGCCTCCCCTGCACTAGTGAATGTAATAATTCTTAGCTATAAGCCAACATTTAGAATCCCACAAGGTTTGCTAGTTATTTGAATAAGGGCATTGCTAAAGAGCACACATTAGAACTTTATTACATAATCTTCAATTAGCTTTGAAAGAGATGAACAATAGAGTTGAGCTTTTTTATGACAATTTTCTCAAGTCATTGTAGATATTTGAACACTTTTTTATGTAACTTGTATAAATTAGGGTTTTAGTATATATATTTTATGTAACTTGTATAAATTAGGGTTTTAGTGTATGTGTATATATATATATATATATACACTAAAACCCTAATTACATAAAAAAGTGTATATATGTATATAGCTAGTTCATAGACCCAATTTAAGAACTATTGATCTTAGGCATATTTTCTATACTAATATAACTGGAAAAAAGCTTCACATTTTTAATGCAATAGTCATTAAAATGAGTTAAAGATAAAAAATGTTGAATATTTTCCAGAAAAAAATTATTTTAATTGGTGTATAGCATTATTACTGGTGTATTGCTTTTTATTATGAATTGAATATGTAGAACTATGCTTTTTACTTAACATGTGAGAGTCTTAAATATTTTGAAGAATTAAGTTAATATTATGATAACGAGGTCAACTATAGATTGTCACAAACACATCATCAGGATTAGACTTAACACTTGTTAGCATTCTAAATAATGCCTCCTAGGTTAGGTAAATCTTGGGGGGGGTTTGTATTTCTGGATTGCTCTCTGCTTCAGTTTTTGAATGTAGTCTCTGAACTGCAGCGTCTTCTCTTGCATGATAACCATTTCACACAGCAGTAGCCACCCTCAGTACTGCAATATTTGTGTGAGGTGCAGATGTTTGCTAGCTGCTTCTGTTTGTTGCAGACATGGGGCTTGGAAGTTTTACCATGGTAAAATTTACATGGAAAATTTTATGGTTCAG
The DNA here is from genome assembly GCF_048593235.1 of Sminthopsis crassicaudata. Lineage (NCBI taxonomy): Eukaryota > Metazoa > Chordata > Mammalia > Dasyuromorphia > Dasyuridae > Sminthopsis > Sminthopsis crassicaudata. The sequence goes on along the minus strand of NC_133619.1, from coordinate 270,504,567 downwards.
GAATATAGAAAATTATTTAGATTTTTGCTGATGAGCATTGACAGTACAAATGGCTATTTTATGTCTAGGTTCTATATCTAAAAAGAAGCTATGAGTATTTTTGTTTTTGTTTTTGTTTTTCCTATTAAGCTGTTGAATGTAATATGGGTGGTGTTCTTATTTCTAGAAGATTATTATTATTATTAATAAGAGTAATTATTATTGGTGTTGTTGCTAATGTATATTTGATTGTCTACAGTTTTACCTTGTGATTTTCATAGACTATTGGGAATATTTTATATTTCTGATGTGAAGGATTTTGAAATAGTGAGGCTAAATTCTTGGTGAATATAGAGTATTGTCAAGAAGTTTTTCCTGCTGTGTTTCATTGTTTAATCTTGAATACTTAGATTTAAATGTAGAAACAGGTAAAACAGTTTTATGATATCACTATCAAATAGACATTTGGTTTTGTTTTTAAAAGGCCAATTTGTATTGTTTTTCCTCTTTATTTTAAGATAGCATTACTATGGTAAAACAAAAGGTATTACTTAAATGAAATGGAGACTCATATGTGTTTTTCTTCAATTGAAATGTATGTGTCTAAGACTTAATTTTTTGTGTTTAAAAATACAACTATTCCTAAGGTATATGAATATGTAATTCAAAAGAGAAAAAGCAATGTTTTACTTGTTAACTATTAAAATTAAAGATTCACAAGAAATTATAAAAATTGTGTATATTTTGATATATTGTTGAATAAATGCTAAAATTTGATTATGTTGACTTGGTATTTTAAGATTTACAAAAGTTATATATAATATGGACAGCGTGCTGGAAATTTAGACTAAATTTCTTGACCTCAAATTCAGTGAGGATATTAAATCATGTTAAATTTTTGATTGCATTAATATCATATGCGTTGCCTTATATTGCAATACTCTAGAAACATAGATCACAAGTTTCTTGTCAGGTGCCAAGTAAGTAATCCTGTTTGACACATAAAATAATATGCCTTATAATATATTTTATTAGGATATGATAATTAGAATCAATTCTGGTTATAGTTAAATGAAAATTCTGGTTTACTCAAACTTTAAAAGATTAACTTTTAAAAAATAACTGTTAGTACTTACAAAACATGGCCACAGCTTTTTATTCTGATAGAATGAGCTTTATTACTCTTTGTTTTCTCCATTTCTTTCATTTAGTATGCTTATTGAAGTATTCATGTAAAACCAGTTTCCTTTTCTATTCTTGTAGTTCTTAGAATTAAATTTTAAAAAAAATTAATCATTCAATTTGGAGAAAAGAGGCTCAGGAGAACTTGGAAAATTTACTTGGAGTTATGTGTTGATGACAGGAAAATAATTGTAGATATTTGCAGTGAATATTTTCCAAATTAAACATTTTTATACCAGCTGTAGCAGCTGTGGTTTTATATCTATAAACTGACTGCTAAACCTTCTAGGTAAAATATATGTATAAACCAAGGAATTTAAAAGTATTTAGTTGTTTGGCTAATAAAATTGTTTTGTTGTTGATGTTTGTTTTTTAATGATTACAGATTGTTAAACATTTGAGCTTGAGGTATACTCATTAAACTGGTATTATATAGTTCATTGTTATAGTTTGGAAATGCTATTATAAAATTCAAAATATTTTATTCGTAGTTTAGGTGTCTTAAAATTATTTAATCATTACTTTAAAATAATTTTCTTTTTTTTTTAAATTTATTTTTTATTATATTTTTTTAATAATATTATCCCTTGTATTAATTTTCTATAGACTAGTGATGAATTTGAATATTATGATAATTTGAAGTATCTGAAAGTTAAATAGTTAAGGAATTTTATACAGTTAAGCATGTTATACAATGATGTTAATTTTTCCAAACTACCTTTACATTTCTTAAACTTTTAAGTACTGTTGGATAATTAAAGTTTATATCCATCTTAATATTCAATTTACATTTTCCCCTAGATTTAAGTATCTTTTATCTCTAGACCCTTTTTTAAAATTAACTTTTAATGATATAAATGGCATTTTAATAATAATATTATTATACTTTCAGGAAGTATCCCACCTGAAAGTTTTCATGAACATAATCTGAGGAAAAACTCAAATTTTTGTTAATTTTGTTTGAATTTAAAAAATAACATTTGAAAGTGTTTAATTCTTTTTTTGTGTACATGCTTTCTGAAAATTGTTTCTATCCATATGATGTATTTCTCCATCACATTAAACGTATTAGTATTGGATTTTTTTTAACCCAAAAACCAAGCATTAATTTTCTCACTTTATTTTTTCTTTTTAACAGCATTTTCAATTAGCTTTGGTTGACTGCAATCCCTGCACTTTGTCCAATGCTGAAAGTAAGTATTTTTCAGTATTATGCTTCTCCCCACTTCTCCCTACCTCATATTAATATCTCTTATATTAAAATGCTTGCTCCTGAAATACAGCTATCATTAGGAGAAATAGGTATTTTATGTGGCTTTTTCCTTCCAGAATTATTGAATCTAACCTTGTCTCGGTTGCCATGGCTACCTAGCTTGCACAAATGGAACATGTGAAACCAGTTTCTGTGAAGAGTCTGTGTTTAAAATAGATGTGCCACTGAAGTGGGTTGTTGAATTAAAATTGTTCCCACTAGTAGAAAAGAGTGACTTTATGTGGATTGAGAAATATACATTTATGAAACAGTTTTAATTTTTATCCTGCATCAATCATTATTTTAGAAAATATATTATACAAAAGTGCTAATCATAAGTGGTACATCTCTCATTCTTATGTATGTTGTCAAAGGCTATTTTGTTTACAGATTTATATGTTCATGCTTCCTTTTTTATTAATCTGCAGTTAGATAAGTATTTTTGATTGTTTTCAAAGTGCTTTGTGTAGACTTTCGCCCTCTTAAGACAAATTAATTCTCACGAATGTTATTAGTATATGGAGTGTTTTGTTTATATATTACATTTGCTTAAGAATTACTTAAGTTTTCTAATAACTTAGCCATTGAGTTACAACTAAGATTTTAAAATATTTTCCATATAAATGAAATAAATTTGGAATATTATTGCAAAAAATTTAGCCAATCTTTATTTAAAATCCTGATTTTCTTGTAGAGAATAAAATAGGGTGACTTTTATAATGAGAAATAATGCGTATTTTTATGTACATTTTCAAATGTGAAGATTGTACAAGAAAAATTTACATACATTTCTTGTAATCCATTAATTTATTTTTTGATTTCAAAAAAGTGATTAAGGTTTGATTTTTAAAACATTTCTGTTCTACTTATACTTCTTTCAGATATTCTATGAGATAAGTAGACTAATGGGCTATGTCATTTCTAACTCTAAATTTATAATCCCAACATGATCAGTAGTATAACTGTGTCATTTAAAAGTAAACACTATATATCAAAACATGCATTTATAAAACATATACATTTAAAATAGTTGTTGAAATTAAGATAATTTTTTTTTTATTTCATAAGATTTCACCAATTTGTTTAAAAAAAAAGGTTATGTATTACATTTAAAAAAAATGGATATATAAAAATTAGCCTCATATATATCTGTGTTGGAAAGTGAGGTGCCCCTAATGTGAAGTATACATTTTTACAGGCAACTTGTAAATTTTTTTTTTTTCCCCCTTTCTGAAGCATTTGGGGTAAAGTGACTTGGCCAGGGTCACATAGCTAGGAAGTGTTATGTTTTTGAGATTAGATTTGAACTCAGATCCTCCTGAGTTCAGAACTGGTACTCTATCTACTGCATCACCTAGCTGACCCTCAATTTGTAATTTTAAAGCAAATTTATTTCAAAAGTCCTTTTATAAATCTTCTTCTCCTCGCCTTCCTTCTCCCCCTCCTCCCTTCTTTTTGAACACACCATACATTTTTCTTCCCATTAAAGCATTATATAATTAAATTCCAAAGCCAATTGACCAAAATCTAGTTAATTGATGTTGACATAATTGACTATTTTTATTTTATTTGTAAATATAAATATGCTTTATCCTTTTACATACATTCATCTTGTTAATTTATAAGCTCCTGTGTGTATTGATTGATTAGCCGTTCTCTCACATCATCATTTCCCACCAGGGCTTTATTTTTCCAATTCCTTGGGTTATCTTTTGCCAGATGGGGCTGACTTTCACATAAATGTTATCAATTTGATATCAGTATACTCTTAAAAGGGGGGGAATTGGAACAGGAGACAGCATCTCAGTTTGAATTCTAGATATTAAATCTACTTCTTGTATGTCTTTGGAAATATCCCTTAATCTGTATAACTCTGTTTATTTGTAAAAATCAGTTCAGACAGCTTCTAAATTCTCTTGCATCTCTAAACAAAGATTTCTCTAGTCCTATTACTTTAATTTCTTCTTTCTCTATGCATACTTTCTTCCTTAGTTATGTTATTTACCTTTGCAGCTTTACCTATTACTTTGATGTAAATGATTATTTAAATATTTTCTTTTTGTCTCTTTTTGGTTGAATTTCTCTTCTTCAATTTGTTGTCCATGTAAATGTGGCAATAGAACTTCAAATGCAGCTTTTAAAAAATCAGGCTTTGTCATATTCCCCTCCAAACTGGCCCATCCTTCCAACTACATATTTGTTATTATTGATGATCATACTTTCAATCACTCAGATTTGAAAATTTTGTGTCTTGACTTTTTTTGACTTTCTTTTCTTGACAAATCTTTGACTTTGTGTTCCTTCACTCTCAACATCCATCATCAGTTGCCTCATCCTGACAGTTCTACATTCATTCATATGTGTTCTTGAAAATGATTACCATTTGTCAAATGACTAAATCTTAGTCAACCATCTAATTTTAGAAAGGTGGGTTTTTTGGCTAATTAAGTTTGTCAGAAATTCAATATATATATATATATTTATATATATTTATATATATTTTATATATATATATATATATATATATATTTTATATATATATATATTTTTTTTTTTTCCCTGTTTTTTTCCCCTGTTTTTCTCTATAGGATCTTAATTTTTTCTTTTTTAAGCACAAAAACAAGAGGGGAAAATCTGAAATAGATTTGCTTACAGCATCAATTTGTTTTACAGCATAGAACAGTATTTTCATGGATTACTTTACTCCTTAGGATATTAGAATGTTGACAAATAGGATAATTTAGTTAGTGAGTAATCCTGTTTTCTTTCCCTGAAAACTTCCATTAAATCATTTCCATTGGTTTTTCTTTTTGCTTCACATAGAAATTATTTACTATCTTCCCTCTTTAAATTCACATATGAAAATTATTATTGATTCTATAAGGATTGAAAGTTCTATACCTTAACTTAGTGAATAAGCAGTAAAATCAATGAACTGTTATTAAGTACTTACTCATTTTTTAGGCACATTGGTAGTGAAAAATAGTTGGGAAATAAGTGTTTTACAGAGGAAGAAAATAGAGATGTTCCTTTTTCTAAGACATAGTAATCATATTGATGAAGAAAAAATACATGCATAAAATAAAGCTTTTAAATACTTTGAATAACAATTGTTAAATTTTGTGATATAGGTTTGGGAGGGGGGCTGTGCATTAATATAATTTGCACACTTAAATTCAAATATTTGCAGATTGGTATTGTTTTAGTCCTAATGATCTTACATTCTGAACTTTATACAATAGAAATTTTTTGTCTTCTGCAGCACAATCTCCCCGTCCCCTCATCACCATTTTATATGTGCCTGTTATACTATAATGTATTCTAAAAGCAACTCAAAATTTTACTTGTATATTGCATTCAATAGCAAATTGGGTATTTCTGATCGATTCCAGTTTCCCACAGAACTGATTGGTTAAAAATTACATGTGAGATATTTATATAAGGCACAGTACTAAGTCTTATAGAACTAACTGTATTTCAATGCTTTTTATTTGCATTAATGATTTTAGAGTTTTGAACATCTAGGAACATCCAAATTAAATTCAGATACCTCTCCTTTCCAATATTTCATCTTATCCAAAGACCGCTTTGAAATTTTTGAAGTGGACATGGAGGTATAAGGAGTTAGGCCTCCAAACTTTGGATTGAGGGACATGTTTTTAGTATTGGAGTAAAACGTTGCTAAGAATACAGAGAAAGTAATTATTGAGAAGAAAGGAATAGCTTTGAAATTGCATAACTGAAAGTAATGATTGAGAGTAATTGAGGGGAGGGAAGAATTGAGGAACTCTGTTTTTCTTCTCACATTTTTTCTTGTCCTTAGAAGGAGTAACACTAATGGGTGAGGAAAGGAATGTTAGTAAAATATCTGATAGCAGTAAAATGGGTAGCTTTTGATATTTATTACACTTTTCTGAGTCTTAAGCCTAAGATATAGAGAGTAAGAGTTCAGGACCAAGGTGATGGGGCTCCAAAAAAGTAGCATGATTTCATTATGATAGTTTCCCCCTTCTCTACTTTTCCTATTCCTTTATTTTGCTTTCATCAATCCTTAACAATCCAAGGCAATGGGCATGGTGAAATTGTGAACTTCTGAATAAGGAGCTAAAGAGGAAATTAGGCAACAAACAGATAGAGAAATTGAAATGAAGTGAGAATGAGAATTCCTATTGTTAGTAAACCAGGGCAGAAAATTATCTGAGAAGCCTAATTTTTTTGGGGGGGGGGGGTGAGGGAGAGAGAGAGAGAGAGAGAGAGAGAGAGAGAGAGAGAGAGAGAGAGAGAGAGAATGAATGAATGAATGAATGAATGTTTTTTTTCTTTGGATTATTTTTGGTTTTAGTTTGTTTTCTGCTGTTTTGGCTACAAGAAATTTACAGTAATCAGAAGTCTACACAGGATATGGTAACAAGAAATGGAGGTTGATTTGTTGTTTTTGATTTTTTTTAAGTATTGTTTTTTGTTTTTCTTTTTGTTTTTTAATTGAAAGGAGAAGTAATAAAATGTTTATCTAGGACAACTTTCTGGTCCTAAATTTTATAGTTAATTGTGAAAATGTTTGCCAGTTACAAATCTGAGATGCTATGTCCCTTCAAGTTTTTGAACTCCTGTATATTCTTCAGTGTTTTATCCACTGTCAGCTTGTTTTGTAAAATAATGGTCAGATTCAAGTGAAAATTACAATAATTGATATTTATGTAGGTGCCAAGGTCTTATAGATAAATTATAGATAAAGGAAATGGCATGTCTAGAGTTTAAATTAATGCTTGATCAGACAACTTGTAATCTTCAAGGGAAAATAGGAAGCTAGGAATTTTTTGGCTCCATGTCCAACAATTATTTCACATTTACCATGTTGCATATATTTAGTAGTTAGGGAAAAACAGCTGGATCTTGTAACTGATTATTTGCAAAGGGGAATAATATAGCAAAAGATTCTTAAGAACATCATGTTCTAATAGGTAACTAGTTAATAGCTAGTGAGTCTCAGGTTTTTCATGAAAAACTGTGAGTGTTTTGTGACATACTTTGGTTTCTCTGATATAGGCCATTGTTGGAAAGGGAATTGGGTATTATTGTGGAAACTTGGGAGAGAAGACAAAAAAATCCTGATTTGACTGGCAATGTATTTCCTCATTTTCCTCCTGAGAAAGAATTATGTTTCATACTCTTATTTTACAAAATGCAATTTAGCATCTACAGCATTTCCTCCTGCACATTTCTATTTCATTTTTAAATTATTTCCTCTAAATCAATATAACCCAAACATAATCTTTTCTATTAAACCTCTTCTTTTCTCTCCAAACTTACATGATTTTATTACAGATGCCACCAAGCTTGTAGGTTTTGTAGTCATAATACTATCTTTGACTTAATGACTGCCTCATTTACCTATTATCCAACTGGATGCCAGGATTTTAAATTTCACCTTTCAGTCTGTCATTTATCCCATTCTTTTCATTTCACTCTGATGACTAGTTCATTTTTATATTGTCTTTTTACTAAACTATTATAACAACCTTTTCATTTCTTCCTGTTTTCAATTTTCAATCTATCTTTCACATAATTGCCACAATAATCTCAATCACTGGTTTGAATGCATCATTTCTCAAAATTAAAAAAAAAAGAAAACAAAAAACTTCAATATATTTTTTCTTAGTACTTCTAGGATAAAATACTTAATTCCTAAGATTGTTATATAAAACTTAAGTTCTCTGTTTTCTTTCTATGGAGTAGTAGATGAGAAAGCTGGCCTTGATATTAGGAAGACCTAGCTGTTCACATGCTGCTTCTGATCCACACTGTGGATGTGGGGCAAGTCCTTTAAACTTACAGAGCTTATGGCAAATTCTTGAAAGACATTCTTAACTTGGGGTCCATGAACTTGCTTTAAAAAAAAAAAAAGTGATACTTTGATAGCTACCAGTGTAATAGTTCTCTTCATAATATAGTATTAACTTAAAAATATTCTGAGGAGAAAAAGAGTAAGTAGAGTAAGAATATGATACTTCTTTAAGTTCAAGATAAATATCCCTGGCTTTGGTAGAGGAATTTCCTCACTGGGAAAGCAGTCTTATTACCAGTGAAATCACTAGGGTCCTCTCTCTGATCCTCTCTTATCATTTCATATCTCCCTTCTCTACCTATCTATTCCATCTCCACCCCCAAAAAACTCTTTCAGTAAAATGTAAACTTTAAATAAAATATAAATAGAACAAATCCATATAGGTGTTCATTTTCTAGTCTTGAGGCGGGGCGGTGGAAGGGATGTTAAAAATGTCATAAAATTCAAATGAAATCTGGTATAAAATAAGGGAAGAAATGACATCTGACCATTTCATTATTTGATTTTGTATTTGCTAATTAGTAGCATCTCACTTTTAAAAAACTTCATCACGAAGTAAATATTTGACATGCTTGACATTGCCTTCATTTACTTGAAAGAGTGAAAAAAGCTGTTCTTTGCAAAATATTTTGATTTGTTTGAGGTCAGAATCATAAACATGAATCTCTTATTCAAAATAGTCTGGATCTTATTTCTTGAAGATCTTACTTCTTCATCATCGAACTTTAGTATAAATTATATAATGCATTGAAACTATTTTTAAGCTAATTTTTCATCTGTAGTTAATGGAAATTTATGTTTTTTCTTTTCTTTTTTTTTTCCTTTTCCCCCTATTAATGTTATATATTTAAATACTTATTAACTGTTGTGGTTTTTGTAATTGATTTTTACTTTCCCTGATCCTTTGCAGTTCAATTTCACATTGCCCACTTGTATGAAACTCAGGGTAAGTGTGTTTTAGTTTTCTACTTTTTAAAACCTCCTCACCCCCACCCATTTTATTAATTTTCTTATGAATAAATTTATTTTGTAAAGTCACATATATGTAAACATCTTAAAAGACCTTTGTGGGTGTGTTTATGTTGTTGAGAAATTTAGATAGTAGTTTATGAAAAATAATGAGCAGATTTGAGAAGGGTGAGTTTTTTTGTTTTAAGTACTAGATACTGTAGTTCTGTAACTTATTTAAGATTTCTGGATGTTTAGGATTTTTTTGTTTTCACACAAGAAAGATAAAAGGCGAATTTGTTATTTACAAATTATTATCACTGTTTTCTCTTATGCTGATATTTAGTGAAGTATGCAGTCTTTTTTTTCCAAAATAATTTTGAATTTCTATAAAGCAGATTTACTTCGATTCCCCACATTATTTAGAAAAGCTATATATTCTATTTATTACCCTATTAAATAGAACAATTATTTTGATGTCAGAAATAAATTATTTGACTTTCTGGGTGCATCATAATTAGGTGACAGACAAAGAGGGTTTGAGACTGTAATTTTTATCTTCTTGGTCATATATTCTGCTTTATTTTAGGTTAGCTATTCCTTTTAACTCATTTTTTCCTTAAAATAGTCTTTATAACAAAGGTCAAATCTTGTTTTCAGACATTTAACACTTCCTAACTGTGTGACCCTGAGCAAGTCACTTGACTCCAATTGCCTCATCGTACCCCTCCCTCTCCTCTCCCATGACTGTTAAAATTAATTTCTCTTTCTTTGGAACATACTTATAATAGGGATTATTGATCCAGAAATGCACATGCATTAAATGCCTGGTTTGTGCCAAGCACTTTTTTTTTTAGTGGGAGGAATTCAAGTAAAGTAAAATAATTAAAAAAACCTTAACAGTCCTTGATTATTAGTTATTAAGAGCCTTCAGTCTATAATGATGGGACAATATTTAATTGGGTATAAATAATACCTATGTAGAATAAATTGGAAACCATATTAGAGGCAAGACACTAATATTGAGGACTGGAAAAGCTTTTTGTATAATGTGGAACTTTAGTTGAGGCTTGAAAGGGGGGCAGGCGTTAGGTTGAGGAGTGGAAAATATTTTAGGCATTGGAGATTGAGAAAATATAGTCTGGAAATAAAATAGAATGTTTTAACTTGAGAAGATCATTGTCATTGAATCTTAGAGTATGTAGAGATTTGGAAAGAAGATGTGAACTGAAAAGGTATTTGTTCTATAGTTAATAGGGAACAACTGGAGTTTATTGCAATGCATTTGGAGAAGGGTTATCTGGTGACATTAGACCAGCCCTTTAGGAAGAAGAATTTAAGTAGCCTATAACCAAGAAATTGTTACAAGTTATTTGTCCACAAGTAGATGGTAAAAAGTTTTTATTTTGGAATTTGTCCACCAATAATTACTGTTTTCCTTTGCATTTCTTGGTTGATATGGAACTTGATATTTAGGTCTGAGGAGTCTTTTGAATTATAAAAAGTTTTAGGCCATTGAAGAATAATAATAGACATAATAACAGTTGAATAAAGTAGACATTGTCTAGAAGTTGATTGTTTTTTTTTTTCCTTCACCATAAGCTTTATTTTGAAAATTTTCAGCCTTCTTGAATCTAGTAAGTAATCCTTGCTATGTACCCAAATTGAAACTTTAGAACATATTATTAAACTTTGTTCATTGATTGAAATCTTCCAGTCCATTAAAGGGAGAATATATTTTCTATTCCTTGTATTTCAATTTTGTTTATATGAAAGTAATTAATTTGTATTTGTTTATTAATTAATGAAAGTATCTTGGGGTCTAACAATATAGTGACATAGAAATTGAAGGGGTGGTACTTTTAAAATATAGGAAAGAATGGAAAGCAGATTTGGGGTACATACACTAAACTCTTTTGTCCTTAAGACATACCAGGGGAAACTTATTTTAGATAAACTTTTAAGGCATTGGGGGGGCATATCTGAAACTTATGCTTATTTGGCATCTCTTAATTTTTGCTGCCTCTTTAGAAATAAGCTTTTCATTTCTATAGCTTGGTTTATAATTGTAGTATCAATAAACTGTGATAGATGGTTGATTAAAAACCATGGTTAAAGGCATCAAGTTAAATATAATAATTATTTTTAGTCTTCTATGCAATGTCAATTTTATGTCAGATGAGCTTTTCCATATTGCCTCATTGCCTTACCTTTTTTTTTTTTTTTTTTTTTTTTTTTAAATAACTTAAAAGATATACAGGAAAAAAAAATTTGCTCCAAAACTTTTAAAAGAAAACTTTGTAATCCTATATTTTATTGTAAGGAGTTTGTAGTTATATAGTATGTTTTTCTTGTAAAATATGTGCAAGAAGATAGATTGATATTTAGTTTACATGACTTTATGCTTTTATTTAAAACACTGAATAAAATTCACCATATACTTAATTTACATTTCAAATGTAATTGCACTGACTTTATGAAGTTTTAATGCATGTCACTACTGACTACATTTTCTTGAGCCAAATATTTACCAGAATTCAGTACTCTATAAGAATTAAAGAGAGGAATTTTAAAGATAAATCAAGTTATAGCGATTTAAGGTCTAAATAAAATCTTTTAACCATTCTTCAACCCCACGGAGCTTTTATCAGTTTTGTATCAGTATATTGTCTTGTGGAAAATCTTAATTATGGGAGAAAGAAAACCTTTATGCTCTTTGTTTCAAGCCAAATTATATTATAAACAGTTTATCACTTTGTTAACTTTCTTTAATTGGAAAGAGATCCAAAAGGGCTAACTTCTTTATTGGCAATTGGAATTTTCTTTCAGCAAATACTCAATTGTTTACTATCCTGAAAAGTATATACTAACTGATAATGCAAATATCTATAGTAATTGATTCTATAAAGTAAAAAAGGTAGGCAAGATAATACCAAGAGTGGAGAATGGGAATATTCAGAATGTAGAATATCAAAATGAGCAGCTTGATGGTTTTAGTAGAGTTGCTGGCCTTTGAGTGAGGAAGGAACTCTTGTACCTCAATAATTTAATAGTTATATAATCTTAGCCATGTCACTTTACTCATCCTTAGTTTTCTCATTTATAAAATGGAATACTAACACCTTCAAGAATCAAGATATGTCAAGCACTTTGCAAACCTTAACATTATCATTATTTACTAATGATTACAATCTTTCAATTATTCTTAACTTTTATTATTGAAATGTTTGTCTACCCTTCTCTTTATTTTACTTTTACACGTAGTAGGGTTCTAGATATATGTAATAATGTAAGTATAAATAAGTCACTTAAAAAGTATAAAATAATAACAATAAAAATAAAAGTATAAAAAGTCATTTTTTCTCTTCTTAGTCTTTTGTAAAAGAAAAGAAATAATACTTATCCTAATTCCTTGACTTATGAGGAAAGCTCTTTTAAACCATAAAGTACCAAAGAAATATGAACTTTTATCTCTATTACAAAAGGAATGTAAGTAACCAATAATGGTTCTTTTTTCTCGGTACTCATTTAGTAGTAGCTGCCTTATCTTATAAATAAATAAACAAACAAACAAACAAACAAATAAATAAATAAGTATGTGTATGTATATATATAGCTATTATGCAAGTGGCTTTGAAAATTATTTCTATTACTGCTTTCTTGTCATCCTTTTCCAGAAAATTTCATGACATTCCTAAATCAATTTTAAATTTTGGTCAATATTCAGTGGTCATTGTAGTATAAAGGAAATCCTATATTAAAGTTCTGTGTCATTAAACTTCAATAGTTTACTTGGGTTCATATACCCTAATATATTTTTTTCTCAGTTGTGGTATGAAGCATACATATGTAAAACCTTTAAAATTTATTTGTTCTTTAAGAGAAGTTTGTGTTTTTAAAAAGTTTTTTCCACCCCTTAGCATTCCATTAACTCTGTTATAATATAGCAGATCATTATGTAATTTTTCATGTTGGTAGAAAACTTCCTGAATTTCATTATCTTTGTTGGAACAATGTTTTATTAGTGCCCAACACACAACAGTATTAATGTTCATTTTTGCTTCACTTATAAATATTTATGCCCTATACAATTATAGGTTAAAACATTTACCTCTTAATTCTTTTTTTAAGATTTCAGTGGTTATTTTCCATTCTGATGTTCATACTTTGTATAAACAGTACAGCAAAAAATTTATACGACTATAAGAAAGTTCTAAATATTTGGTCCTGCCTGTTTTTTCCTTCCTTGGTGCTTTTGCTATGTATCCAGTGCCTTTTCTTTCAAAAAAATAAACAAACAAACAAACACAAAAAACAGAAATCACTTTCTTTTGAGACTATTTTGACTGCTTACCCTATTGTAAAAAAATTTTTTTTATTTGGGTCATTTAGTATAGCAAATTGGCCTTCATTAATAGAGCATGTTTGGAAATATGGCTTTCTTGGTATTATAATTATGAAATTAATAGAATACTAATGTTTTATATAATAAAATTATTAGATTTTTAAAAACCATTAAATAATTAGTTATTAAATGCCCCAAAATTACTTAATTCAGTACCTTTTAAGAGGCCTCAAGAACACTTGGATTCTTTCTGGATAAATCATTTAGTGACTCAGCCTCAAATTTCATCCTCATCCTTTGTAATGTGGGGCTACTAATACTTGGCATACAAGGTTGTTTTGTTGATTACTTGAGCATTACAGCTGATAATGCTGAAATATTTTTCTTGATTTAGTAAATATATCATATTGAACATTGAAAGCTTTTCAATGACTCATTGTCAGCATTTTATTATCTTACCACTTAATTCAAATCCATTTCTAAATGTGTTGACTCTTTCACCTCTCCATCTATCTTGTGTCAAATCTTTCTTTTTCATCTCCTTAAAAATCTGTCTTCATCCTTGAGCACTTTTTACTATACACTTGCAGATTATCATAAATCTTTGCTATTTTATTGGCTTTTTGAAATTTTCATTATTGAGAATTTAGGTCTCAATATTGACATTTTATCCCGATTATTATCAAATTATATGGAAGCTTGATTCAGATTGGATATAGTCTATCCAATGTGTTCAAATTCTGTTTTTTCTTACTGATTAATCTTCTTTTAGATTGTGGTTCCTCTAATGAAAGTATCAAGAAGTATAATCTACTTATGGATCTGATTTCAGTTAAGTTTCCTGATAACGTGAAAAGCATTTGACACATTCCTTCCTTCTTGAAATCTTCTTCTTCTTTGGCTCCAGAAGATTGCTCTGCTTACCTTATTTTATTGACTCTTACTTTTTGTCTCCTTTGCTGGCAAAGCTTCATCTATTTTCCCTTTAAATTTGATTGCTTTTCAACATTTAGAATGTGATTTTCTGATTAGTAGCCTGTAATCATTCCTGGAAAGTTAGTTGTTCTCATAGTTTCAAATATTACATTTGTGCAAACTATTCCTAAATCTATTTCTTTTTCTGAGATGCTGATCCTCCCTTTCCAAAAAAAAAAAAATTTTTTTTAATGTTTCCACTTGAGTATCTTCTTAAAATGAATTGGATATCTTTATCTCAAACCACTCGACTTTGCTGATATTTCTTTTTGTGCTCACATGACAGTCTTAATTTTTTTTTGTCCTCATTAAAAACTCAGTTTATTTTTGACATCGTTTCATTTTCATTGTCTTTATTATCTTCCTTTTAAAAATTTATTACCTTTAACTAGTAGAGAGACTAGACTGGTCTTTTGTCATTATAATAGTGAGTTCTCAAGTAAGGAAACTCAGCTTAGCACTAACTTTGCAGTTTACAATTTAAGGAGTTGCCTAATGTATTATAATAATAATGTATTCCCCAGCTTCAACACAGCCAATATGTATGCATGGGTGGTGGGTCTTGAGCACAGGTATTCCTGGTTTCAAAGTCAGGTTTTATTTATGCTCACCATTATTTATTATAATTTAATGCTTTTAAATAGTACTTGATAAACATAGATAATCCAATAGAAACATCACAATTTTTAGAAATATAATTATAAATAATTATGTATAATACTCAAAAGTTTTTGTTAGATTTTTCTTTTAAGTGCATATATTGAAATCTCACTAAAGGTGGGTCTGCCATAAGAAAACTGTTTCCACCTAGAAACAAATCCATCTGTATGTGGATTGTGCTATGGGACGTACCTGGAACCATTTCCTACTCACACCCATTTATCTTTTCACTTTGAGTTGGGATGAATTTGGTTGGGTACCAAGACTATGGCTTCCCATCCTATTCCTATTCCTGACTTGGACTGTATACTTAGCTCACCGCACATTTTTATTAAAAAGAGGACTGGAACTTTATTGATCCTAAGACATTGCCTGCTCCCATATCAGAGAAATCAGGTTTGTGTAGAAGAAAAGTGGCCCCTCCCCTATCAACTGACCCAACCTGTAGAATTGTAAGCTCAAACAAGCATTTATTGAATGCCATGTGCTTTGCTTCATGCTGAGAATTTAAAAAAAAAAAAATTTATGTCTGCCACATTCTTCTACATATAATAGGTCCCTTTCCTTTCTTTAAGTTTTCAAGTATCTTACAATTCATTTAAGGAGAACAACTGAATTTCTAATTACAAACAAAATACTTAACTGGATAATTGGAGATAATCTTTTTTTTTTTTTAATAGCTTTTTACTGACAAAAAATATGCATGGGTAATTTTTCAACACTGACCCTTGCAAAAACTTCTGTTCCAACTTTTTCCTCTCCTTCCCTGCACCCCTGCCCCTATATGGCAGATAGTCTCATACATATTAAATATGTTAACGTATATGTTAAATACAATATATGTATGCATGTTTATACAGTTGTCTTGTTATACAAGAATAATAGGATTTAGAAAGAAAGTAAAACTAATCTGGGAAGAAAAACAAAAATGCAAGCAAACAATAATAAAGAGTGGAAATGCTATGTTGTGGGTGTAGCTGGTTCTGTTCATTACTGATGAATTGGAACTTATTTGGATCCTCTCATTGTTGAAGATAACCACTTCTATCAGAATTGATGCTCATATAGTATTGTTGAAGTGTATAATGATCTCCTGGTTCTGCTCATTGCATTTAGCATCAGTTCATGTAAGCCTCTCCAGGCCTCTCTGAAATCATCCTTCTGGTCATTTCTTACAGTAATATTCCATAACATTCATGTACCACAATTTACTCAGCCATTCTCCAATTGATGGGCATCCATTCAATTAACAGTTTCTAGTTATTTACAAAAATGTCTGCCACATTCTTCCACATATAATAGGTCCCTTTCCTTTCTTTAATATCTCTTTGGGATATAAGCCCAGTAGTAACACTGCTGGATCAAAGCATATGCACAGTTTGACAACTTTTTGAGTATAATTAATTAGAAATAATCTTAAGAGTGAAATCAAGATTACAGTAGCCTAGGAAAGCTTTCTTGAAGAAGCCAAACCTTTCATTATAAATTAAAGAAGTCAGAGAAACCTCATCTCATCCTTTCTGTACCCTCACCTAAAAATACTCCACAAGTAATGGCCTTTCCCATTGTGATACTTAATTCCTTTGTCCAGACTTCTCTCTCCCACCTAGAATGAAAAGCAATTGGTCCATAGTCTTTATACTCAGGACCCTAAACCTCAACCCTAATTGTTGGTCCAGCCTAAACCTCCCACCAAACAAAATTCTTTCCTTCTAGAACAAGCTCTTTGCTTTTTATGATCCCTTTAAAATGAGGAGAGATGTCCAGTCTCATTCTTCCTTTACAACAAAACAACATGGAATGAGATTAAAAGACTTGCCCAGGATGGCCCAACTAGTTAAGTATCTTGAAACTGGATTTAAACTCTGTGGTCTTGCTAACTCTAGTTCCAGCACTCTATCCATTGAATTACCTAGCTGTCTTTCTACTATTTTAACCCAACAGGGGACTATAACTTTCTATATTGGATCTTTAGCTCTTTCTTTCCTACACTTTGTTGTTGTTGTAGTTACACATTGTCATAGTACAAATCAACACTGGCAGCTCAGTAAGAAACTTAAAACAACATAAAACAGCTGAGGAAATCTCTCTTCTTTTGCCTCCCTCTATCCACCCTTCCCTCAACCCTCACCCTAGCTCAAGTTAAAGCATCAATAGTTGGTATGGACAATATGTTTTCAAAAATCACTTTGGATAAATTTAGTAGTAAACAAATTACAGAAATTAAAGCAAGTAATGTATTTATTTAACATAAAGACATGATGCAGCAGTTTAGGATACAAAAGTAGAAGTACATGCTTTAAATAAATTAGGGTTCTAAGAATATGATACTGTGAGGAAAATGTTCTAGACATTATATTCTGTTCCCTTATTAGGAAGAAAAACCCATTTCTAGTGGTCTTTATTTTTAAAAAATGTATGACTGGAAACAACACACAATTTGTAGTAAGATCTAGATTTAAATTCTGTTTGTAACTTGTCTATTGTGTGGCATTAAGGCACAGTCTTATTATGCTTAAGTTTTTTTTTTTTTTTTTAATTATCTTTTGATAAATGGAATTTAAGGATCTCTTCCAGTTATAACTATTGACTTTGCCTGACCACAGAAAATTTATCAAGTGCATCAGCTTATGTCAACCAGGCCACATTAATCCTATATAATTATAAATCAAAGAAAAATAATTTTTGATTTTTGAGGAGTTATAAAACTATGTGTATCCTTTGATCCGGGAATATCATTATTAGGTCTGTTTCCCAAGGTGATCAGAGAAAAAGGTAAACAACATGTATGTTCCAAAATATTTATGGCAGCTTTCCTTATGGTGGGAAAGAACTTAGGAGATATCCATTATTTGGGCAATGGCTAAACAAGCTATGGCATATATCTTACAATAGTAAGATGATTAACAAATTGATTTTAGAAAAACAGACTTGCATGAAATAAGGAAAAAAGTGAAATGAGCAGAACCAAGAGAATCTTGTATACAGTAACGAATTATTTGCAAAATAATTGAGAACAGCCACTATAATTATAACTTGTCAATATTATAATTATTATCATTATAAATAAAGGACCCCAAGCAGGAAGATTCTATCCACTTCTAGAGAGAAAACTGTACCATATAGTTTTACACATATTTTTAAATGAGTGTCAGATAATGAAATGAGTGTCAAATAATGAGGCTGGTGGGAAGAGAGGGAAGAAAATAGTTCAGAACTTAATTGTAACAAAAAAAATTAAATGGGGAAAAACCACCTTTTGAAGTGACATTTAAAAGAATTGCAAGTTGAAGTATATCAATCATAGTTAAGCAAATGTGTAGTTCTTACAGTTGTGAACATACAAAGAAACACATGTGTAAAGCAAAGATTTTGGGAATGCAAGAATTCCCTTCAGAAATCTTTGTTTCTGAAGGGAATTCTTGCATTCCCAAAATCTTTGCTTGAAGTCTGGCAAGGAGTAGAAAATCATCCAGATTAACAGAAGTGTTATTACTTTCATTTACTGTAACAATATACTGAAGGGAATTCTTGCATTCCCAAAATCTTTTCTTGAAGTCTGTCAAGGAGTAGAAAATCATCCAGATTAACAGAAGTGTTATTACTTTCATTTACTGTAACAATACACTAAGAAGTCAGGGCTGTATAATCTTTTTAATAAATAGAGCATGTTTATTATTTGGACAAAAATACCATTTTTGCAGAAAAGGAGAAATAATGCTAAAAGTCATATCTGCTGTTAATAAGACATTTAATATAAATGAGAATAACCACCTCACAGAGGCCAG
Source organism: Sminthopsis crassicaudata (assembly GCF_048593235.1). NCBI lineage: Eukaryota > Metazoa > Chordata > Mammalia > Dasyuromorphia > Dasyuridae > Sminthopsis > Sminthopsis crassicaudata. Next base: position 270,485,593 of record NC_133619.1, on the reverse strand, counting down.
CAGTGAAGAACATAGTGAAAGACTAAAAATGGGATTAACTAAAACTCATCTGACAACATGTAATTATATGAATAGATGTAGAAAGTATTGTGGTTTTTTTTTGGGGGGGGGGGTTATTCTCTCCCTTCTTTCCTTCCTTGCAAAAACTGGCAGTGATCATAAACATAATTGAAAAGATATCTTTCCTTAATACACACACAAAAATATATCTTATCATAAACCAAAAGCCAAAGTAATATGCAATGAAAAAATTATAAAAGCATTTTTGGTGATGATAGTTACAAAACAAGAAGCTTATCATCACATATTTTTATTTGAATCATTCAGATATTTCTCTAGGGTTATACATTTTCAATTGCATTAGGACAGGAAAAAATTAATTTATTCAATGGTTTTATCAATGGAAATTACACTCAAAAGAGTATATATATATATATATATATATATATATATATATACATATATATATATATGTATATGTATATGTATATGTATATGTATATGTATATGTATATGTATATGTTAGTATAATCTTTGTTTGCCAGTAATCCTTAAGGATCACTGGATCTTTCCTTCTAAGTTGGCAGTGCTGAAAAGTCCCCTTATAGTTTACACAAGTTTTTAAAAGGTAAGCTTGTTGAGAACAGGTACTACTTTACTCTGTCTTTAATTCTTCCTAAGTGCTTTTTCATTAACATTGTGATTGAAGAGATCATTATTTGCATGTGTTAATCTTTAAAAGCTATCTTTCTTAATAGACCAATTCTAAATTAGACATTGCAAAGTGAAGACAGAAAAACCCTTTGCATTTTTATTTACTTGTAACAAAGATCAAAAAGTCATAAATAAGATTTAATAATCCTGCATTTGGCAAACTCTACCTCAGGCCCAGTTTCTTTATCTGTAAAGTGAAGGGATTATGCTACCTGGTTGCTCGAGTTCCTTTAAGGACACTCTCTGCCCTTGGAATACATGGCACTTATATAGGAATAACCTTAAAACTAAAATAACCAAATTAAAGAAAGACCAGAATTACTAGAGGGAGATGAAATGTTAATGTAAAGCATCGTATTAATATATTAGTAAATGTTAGAACACTTCTCAGGTTTTTGTCTACCTTACTATTCAATATAATGTATTTTTGTATAGAACTAGAGAAAATCATAATGAACATGGTAAAGCAAACTAACAAGAATATAAAAAAATACTCAAGAGAAAAATCAGTTGAAGGTGGTCTTTGTGAATTTGAAAATATATGATAAGACTCAGTTCCCATCAAAATTATGGCACCAAAAAATTGTTGATGATCTATCATTAATGGGATTTTACTGTGTCAGTTACAGTTAAGATTCTTAAAAGTTCAAAGATTTTAAAAACTCAATACCATGGTGAAAATAGAGTATTTTGTAAGATTTATTTCAGTTTTAGAAGGGCAATAAGAATTCTTGTTTGAACAAATCGAAGGATTAAAGCTAAGAGAGATTTACAGAGGGAATATATTTATGGCAGATATGACAGAAATATTTGTCATCTAAAATATGTATCACAGTCATAATTCCAAATTCATAGTAAATGTTCAAAATACAGCAACTTCGGAGCTGAATTTTTTCAGCCTTTTTTTAATTGTTGCTTTTTCTTCCTGTCACATTTATTTCCAAATCTCATCTTCCCCCACATCTTAGTTACCAAACCACCATCCCTTTTAAATAGGAAAATGCTCTTTAACAGAATTGCTAATCAGCATGTGAATTTTGACAATCTTATGTAGTATTTCATATCTCCCCCAGAGCACACATCTATTATGGAATAAGGAAGATACCTTTATTCAACTAACTTTCATTTTGAGTCAAGTTTTGTCATATATAATTCTGTAACCTTTCATTTAATTTCTTTATTCTTCCCCTCCCCTTTAAAACTGATTTTCTAAAGTTCAAGCATATTGGTAATAATCTAAAAAATAATCAGAGATACAGATTAAATCAATTGCAGCATTATTCTCTTATCAGTGGGGGAGGGAAGTAAAATAAAAACCTCAAGAGTTTTTGGAGGAAGGGAATACTTGTTTATTGCTCATGTTACTGAAAACTTTTAAATACTTTTTTTAGGAGAGCATTCTGGAAGCACACCCTAAAATAATACAATTTTGATCTGTTGACTCCATGATTATTGTATATTATGAAAGCATTATCAAAAAGAAATGAAGAAAGGCTATTTATTAAAACATTTCCTTAACTGTACTAAGTATAATTGCCCCCAAACTAAATCTAAATACTCAATATTAGGGAATGATTAGAATAATATCTTTATACCAGTTAGGCATCAAAGTCCAATTAATACATAGAAATCTAAAAAGACCTTTATGAAAAAATACAGTGGAAAAGAAAATCGGTAGAATGAAAAACATAACAATTCTTAAATACATAAGATAATGAGAATTTATATACAAATAATCCTCTTTAAGACTTCTGAAACAATTTAGTGATTAATAACCAAATATAGTTGGATTGTTTTATTGTTAAGTGTTTTTAATAAAACATATAATTTCTTAAAAGTGGGGATATTTACTTTATTTCCCTCTTTTGAGTGTATTCAGTTTTGTTATTGCTGTTCACTTCACATTGCCTTACTTTCATAAAAGAGCTCTTATATTCTCATTTTTATAACTTCTTATCACAGTAATGGTCCATTCTGTGAATATATTATAGTTTATTTATTATTACTTTAGTGTCACAGGTATTTTTCACTGCTTTTTATATTACTTGTTGATGACACACATATACATGTGTGTGTGTATATATATATATATATATATGTTTTTGTTTTTTTTTTCCCCATTTCATACCATTTTTTTTTTCCATTCCTTTAATCAGAGATTATGCTTTTTAATCCAGGAACCCTTTGAGCTAAAAGAAAAGGAAAAGACATAAATTGAAAATGTTCAAATATTAAATGTTCAAATATTCAGAAGACATCCTTCTATATATATTTTATAGTAATTGTAGCAAAATATTATTTAATTTTATAATTTTACAACCATCAAAATTAAGATGATTTTTATTTACTTAAAAATTATTTTTAAAAATAGTGGCTTTTTATTTTTCAAACTGCATTGGTACTCACCCCTGCAAATTTTTTTGACTTCCCCCTTCCCTTCACAGCAAGCAATCCAATATAAGTTAAACATGTGCTAACTTTTCCACATTTATAATTCTGTGTGAGAAAAACAGCCTCTTCTCAACAAAAAAACCAAAAAAAAAAAAAAAACCAAAACAAAAAAAAAACCCACAAGATTAAAAACAAGCAAACAAACAACACATATGAAAATGCTATTTTTTTTAAAACCCCATTCACTTTCCATAGTTCTCTCACTGCATGCAGATGGCTCTTTCCATTACAAGTCTATTAGAATTGACTTGAATTCTTTCATTGTTGAAAAGAGCCATGTCCATCAGAGTTGATTGTCACATAATCTTGATGTTGCTATGTACAGTGTTCACTTGATTCTATTCACTCAGCATCAGTTCATGTCTTTCCAGGCTTTTCTGAAATCATCCTTCTCATTGTTAGCTGTAGATAGTAACAGTCCCCATTACATTTATATAACATTCAGCTACTCTCCAACTGATGGGCATCTACTCAACTTCCAGTTTCTTGTCACTACAAAAAGGGTCGCTACAAAACATTTTGCGCATGTGGGTCCTTTTCCTTCTTTTAAGATCTCTTTGGGATTTAGGCCCAGGAAAAACACTGCTGAATCAAAGGGTATTCACAGTTTGATAGCCCTTTTTGTTAAATTCCAGGTTCCAGAATGGTAAGAGCAGTTCACAACTGCATTAACAATCCATTTTTCCCCAGTTTTCCCATATCCCCTCCAACATTTATCATTATCTTTTCCTGTCATCTTAGCCAATCTAAGACGTGTGACGTGAAACCTCAGAGTTTTTTACTTTGCATTTCTCTATAGTGATTTGGAACTTTTTTTCATAGGACTAGAAATGGTTTTAATTCCTTTGACTGAAAATTAGATGTTTATATGTTGAGGAATGGTTTTGTGTTATAAATTTGAGTCAGGTCTCTATATATTTTAGAAATGAGCCCTTTATCAGGACCCTCAGTTTTCCATTTCCCTTCTAATCTTGGCTTCATTGGTTTTGTTTGTGCAATAATTTTAAAATTTAATATAACAAGATGAATTTCATAAAGTCCAATGTTGCTAGAGTTTGAATTGCTTTGAAATGGTAAATTGATTTTTTAGAGAACATTATGAAGTTTGGTAATCGATACAAAACCAGTTGTTTTCCTTTCCATTCTTAATACCATTTTAATGCAGGTCTGTTGCAGCATTGCAACAGGTATTATATATATGGTCCCTCTCCTCCCCCCCTTTTAAAAAATACTATCTCTCAAGAGATTTCCATAAGCTTTTTTTGCAAAGAAAACTTTTAAATTCTTTGTCTTTCTCAATCTAGGATCCTTCTTTACACCTGTTAACTATTAACCTTCTGTTAGTTCTCTGTTTTTCCAGTCAATTCTCTGTGTGCCTTTTTTATATTCCACTAACCAATCTTACCCCAAATTACCCTTCCATAATTCAATGGCTTCTATTTGTTTCCTGGATGATACCCAAATTCTCATTTTGAAATTCAAGATCATTCAGTTTTAAACTTCAGCCTGCAATTCATCCGTAATACATCTCCCCCTTATTCCATTCCATTTCTCTAAGATGTACTCTCTGGTACAAGCAGACTAGTCTGTTGCAGAATAGGAATTTTTTTTTGTCACATAAATGCTAATGCTGTATAGCCTCTCTGTAATACTGTCCTTTCTATTTACTTATTTAAGTCTAAGGTTTCTTTTATCTTTTTCTGTTCATTTCTTTTTCTATATGACTAATGTGATCTAACCAGGTGTAATCAGATTCTCTGAATTAATCATACTATTCTCCTATTCTTTATCCTAACATGTTATACATATTTTAAAATTAATTTCTGATTATTTAACTTTTTTGGGAGTTGTAGGGGTTTATCATTGTTTTGTTTGTTTTTTTTTTTTCTTTTCTTTTAGAATCTAAGCCCCTTTAATTAAAGGGACTATACTACAATATTTTGATTGTGTTATTTCCACATTTTAACCTGTGTAATTATAACTTTGTCCAAATGGATTGTTAATGCATCTTTCTATATTCTCTGAAAAGAGGGAATAGAATCAAAATAAATAATATATCACTACTTCCCTAATTGCCCTCTCAAATTTTAAAGATGACAATGAAAAGAGGGGTCACAAGCTTTTAAATTCTGTTCACTTATTATTATGAAATAGTGGGTTTGAGGAGGAACAACAATAAAAATATGAGCATAAAATAATTTTCCACAAACACAAATTATTTATTAAACAGTAGTAAACAGTAGGAATATCTAAAAAAGCACTGCCAGATTTGGAGTTACAAAAGTAAAATGGACATGATTATTTCTTATAGGCTGGCCAAAATAATTTTTCATCAAGCTAAATTCAAACCATTGATGTGACCCATTATATAATTCTAGACTTATGATGCATTATTAATGAGTCCCTTCCAGGGTGATAGAAGGGGAAAGCAGGCCATTTTTAATGAACTAACATGACACTTTTTGACACAGAGACTAGGAACACAGATTGGAAATTCCGCCTATATCCCCTTCTTTTAAACCAAAACGGTCATAATTTAATTGAAAAGAAATTACTTATTTTCAGTTCTTCCCATCTGTACCTCTCTTTGCAATGAAATCTTGTTGAATGATGATTGATAAAATAAAGCTTGAACTAAATGACATTTAAGATATGCCTTTCAGAAAAGTAGGAACTGAAAACAATAAACTCATTTCTTTCTCTCTTAAGCAATTTAAGATTAAGACCTTTACCACAATTATGGAGGAGTAGAAGGAAATAAAATAAATTTTTGTTGTTTAAAAATGTTAGGGTCACCAAAAATGTCTCCTATTTATAACTCTAAATTTTCATACAGTTAACACTGTAAAATACACAGAATAGATGCATTCCTGAAAATATGTAAATTAAATTCTTTATGACCCTATTTTATTAGAATTCATGATCTTGAAAATAAATTTAATTATGGAATATGCCCCATAGTTTCTGTCACCTTCTAATTTGCTGTTTATGTTTTGTTCTTTGAGACCTGGCTTAGTCGAATTGCATATAATAATATTTTCAGTAAACACATGAGAAACTCTTCTGTTTAATATAATGTATATGAACTTTTTGATAGCTTCCTGGCTGTTTATTAGAACATTTTCCACTTCCCAACCTTATTCTTATTCAATGCCCCCCAGAAACTATAAGCTTTGAATATTGAATATTATTGAATGTGCCTTTTTTTGTGTGTGTGTCTGGTTAATGACTGGCACCTACCATTTCTGTATTAGCAAATTATTTATTACCTTGAAGAGAAAATAAGTAATATATTTTTTTTCCTCTCTCAATTTCTATCCCTGGAAAAAATTTTGTTTAGAGAACTGAACCCTGTTCTTTTAAGATCTAGATTTTGCCTGTATCTGATTTGTATAGGAAAATTTGTTTATTTGGTGCTTTTGTATTTTTGTTGAGAGGTAGTAAATGACTTATAGAAATATATATATTTTGTTATTTGTATAAATAGTTCATGTGGCATAAGGTCAGGGGGACAGAACTTGCTATCTAGCAGTAGCTCTTCCTTTGAGGTTAGAAACTTCTCAGCTCTGATGCTTTCTTATTTCTGACCCTGCGTAAATCACTATCACTTTAGGAAAGTGAGAAAGTTGAGCAAGATGACTTCTGAGAGTACCAACTGTAGGATCCTATGGGTAATTTTATTTGTTAAATAGACCTTCAAACTTGATATGTTTGCAATAGACAATTTCTGAGCCCCATTTTGGAGGGTCACAAGATTAGCAAATGTATTTTTGCTTAATTACCAAGCTAATAATATATTTTAATATATTTATGTGTTCTTTTCCTACTTTATATGAATAGCTCATTTTTTTTACCACAATACTTAAACAACATAGAAATTTATACTGTTTTGTAGCTAGTTTAAATTTGTACTCAGCAATGATTTTTTTTTTTTTTTTTTTTTTTTTTTTTTAATTTCATCTGGTGCTTTCCTTTGCTTTTGAGGAAGAGAGGGATTTTTAAACTAGAAATGAAGTTCATGGAAAAGGCAGTGGGGTTGGGGAATGTTCAATAAATACAAATGTGTGTTGTCATAAGTTAGTATGATGTTTTTAGATAAAATGCAAAGTGATCTTGTGAAACTATGGAAAGACCCATATACAAGTTAACATAATATTGAATACTTAACTATATGAAAAGTGCTATACATGAAAAAGTTCCAAAAAGGATTTGCTTTGAAGTACTTTAAAGTTAAAAGATTACTTTCTAGGCCTGCTTATTTATTGATTGTAGAATAATGTAAGTCAAACTCTGATAATCCTTTTTTAATAGTTAACTGTTCAGTTATACTTTTCTTGCTTCTTAAATTTTATAAACACTTTTATTATCTCATTCACAGCAACTCTTTAAGAGCTAGAGAAATCAAATTATCCATTTTACAGAGGGATACTCTTAGATACAAAGGTTATGACTCTTGCTCAGTTTCTGTAAGGAGGGAGAGAAAAGGAGAGAGAATTTGATGTGCAAGACAAGTGTTTCTTTAAAACCTTCATGGTTTTTAGATTTCTGAGACAAGTAATTAAGGTTTCCAAAATTATGGGTTTATAAGATTTTCAAACAGTGCCCCACCACATAGCCCACAGTATTATAATTTTTATCTTTTACATCCTATAAAGCAATGAGTCATTATGTTGGATCAAAACTTTTTTCCCCCTAGTTCTTCATTAAGTTGGGTAAAATTAGGGGGATAGTAGGTAGCATTTTGCTTTACTATCTTATTTTTTTTTTAAACTGGCCTTTAAATTATCAAATAGGTTTTAGTCAGATTTTATAATTTAGGGTAGAGAATATCAGCCTTTATAGGAATTTTACACCTAGACAATAAGAATGTTAGATTGTTTTAGTTCTTTTGTACCTTTTGGGATATTGGCAAATTGATAAGTAATAAGCTATTCAGTTTTTTATGCTACTGGGTATTTCTGAATGCTAGATTTAATAGGAAACTTGGCACACAAAATTTGGGCTACTAGTTGGAGGCTAAAGTGTCAATTATATAGAGGTATAAATTGAATAAACCACATTAGGGAGTTACTCTGTATTTTACTTTTCCCTTTTAAATAGCTTTTAGTATCTTAAACTAGATAATGATTAAATTGTAAAGGAGTTTTACACATTAAATAAACTGTCTAATAACTCTTTTGAGGTGAAAAAATTAAAATAATTGGTTCCAATGCTTTGTAAAGATCTCTATTAATGAGTGATTATTTAAAGGATTATCAAGTTTCATTTACTTTTTCTTTAACTTTCCCCTCCCCTCCATCCATTCTGCAGAGAAAGTATCACTCTGCAAAGGAAGCTTATGAACAACTTTTGCAGACAGAAAACCTTCCTGCACAAGTAAAAGCAACTGTCTTACAACAGTTAGGTATGTAAAAATATTTTGGTTTACCCCTAATTATACACATTCCCTTTTTATTTGGATATTTTAGGTGGTTGTTTTGATATTTTTGCTTAACATTCCTAGCACATTTATTTGAAATCCACTGTTTAGAAGTATTTTTTAAATTTTTATTAGTACTATAGTTTAAACAGAAACCCATTCAGTGACTCATTTAAGAAACTAACATATAGAGGTAAATAAAGCATTGCCAAATTTTCATGGTTTTTATCCATAGTAAGTAACAATGGAAATATTTTGTGAATTTCATAGAATTTAACAAACACTAGTTTCTGAAACCATCTTCATTTTAAAGGTGATAATACATTATGATACAAACAATACAATCATATAAACAATAAGATATCTGCCATTTCAAAAAAAAATTATTTTTGTATTACCCTTAATATGAAAAAGAGGACAGGCCTTCCTGAAATAGGGATGCTTATTCTATGCACTTTACTTTTTATACTTAATTGGATGATGTTACTTTGATTCTCTTTTTATGTAATCTTTTTGGAGACCGTTTTTAGAGAGTATAATTTATCTCCATACCGTGTCAAGGTGCTCTTACCCAGTATTTATATTTTGGTTAATATTGATGGTACTATTTTAAACAAAATTTTAAATGAATTTTGTAAATTCAGTTTTCTCTTAAACTATATAAATTCTTTTAATAATATATTTTTTTACTCAATTAGTATCTTTTACTTCATGATTCCTTAATATCATTTGTACTCTATTTTAGAAATAATAGCATTTTAGACTGTAAAAGCATAAAGTATAGAAATAATACTTTGTCCTTTTATAAGCTAACCCATTAACCTACTTAGTTTGTTCATATAAAATAGCTTTTAACTATAGTTGAAACAAACCTTTCATTTTTGTGATGAAAAAGTTTTTTATTCAATAATTTTAATTTAGCAACATAAAACATTAGAGGTAAATATATTTGCTCTTTATCCAGTTTCATTGTTCATTATACACAGTATTTATTTATATTAAGTTAGCATATCCCAATATTCCACTCTGATTTTTTTTTCTCATTCCCCATTTATAACTTTATTTCTTTCAAACATAACTGCCTGCTTTAGTGACTAATATCATTTATTTAATAAAAATTAATGATATCATTAGCAGTATGCAGGATAAAAATTGGCCTTGTAGCTCTTATCTTCACTTTATCAAAGAAATTATTAAAAGGTAATATGCCAATTTGTGCGATTTTATCTTTATCCTATATTCTGATGCTAATAACATTCTATATTTTAAAAAAATTTTATTAAAGCTTTTTACTTACGAAACATATACATGGATAATTTTTCAACTTTGACCCTTAACAAAACTTTCTGTTCCAAAATTTTCCCTTCTTCCCCTACTCCCTCCCCTAGATAGCAGGTTGTCCAATACATTTTAAATATATTAAAATATATAACATTGTACACTTTTAAATGGATTGGAAAAATAAGTGGCAATTTCTCATAGTTTGATGTACAAGGAATAAAAAATAACCTTTAAAAAACCAAACAAACACTTTTTTATGTACCTGATAATATGAACAACTGAGCTTTTCCCATCATAAAGTAGCTTGCTATTGCCCTTTAAGCAGTAACTAATAAGAAAATATCATAGCAGCTGCTATTCCCATTACTAATAGTAAACTGACACCAGTGATGAAAGTTGAGAATAGTAAGAATCATTTTTTCCATCACTTTAACTTATACCTCTATAATATTTGTAAATAGTTTAATACAACTGCTTTAATGTCCATGTATCAATTAGATGAGACATTCTTATCCTTATAGTTTTTCAGAAAATCTATGTTTTCATTGTTATGGATACTTCTTCCACAGGTATTCTTCTATTTCATGAATTTCTGTGGACCAACCCACAAAATATTTACATACATAATTTTTTGAAAATTACCTCTTAATGACCAACTTACTGATACACAGTTTTCATGAATTTTAAATTTAGGTTTGTCTGCAGATATTTCTGGGTCTGTCCTAGAAACTTTACAGTTTAGGAGGAACTATATATGTCACAGATTAAAGATTTAAGTAACCCAGACAGTTTGATATGATCATTTAAATATTAGAATAGGATTAGAAGAGAGAGGGCACTGAATATAATAAAATTTAAAACAAATTACTGATGTGACTATTTTCTTAGATGAGTTGAACCTTTTATGTGCAGAAGGTACATTCTTGATATTTTGTGGTTGTGGGAAGCACTTTTATTTCAAAATTGATCTTATTTACATAAAATGTCTCCAAGAAGGGCATTTATATGTTAGAAAATAGACTGGATGGGATATTCACAATTTTTTTACTTATTAATTTCAGTTTCTAAGAAGAGGTTACAAAAAATTACTGAATTTGTGTTGACTACAATTTAGACTTTTTAAAAATATTAGAAAAAAAATCACTAATAAATATACTACATAGTCCACTCTTGGAGAGGGTGGGAGAGAGAAAAAAAGTCAATAGGGAAAAATAATACTGGTTAGCTTGAGCTATACTCAGGTGGTGGTGGGGGGATATTCCCCTATTCCCATTATAGTATGATTTTTATTATGCCAAATGAACAATTGAGTTCATTCAGATCAGTTAGTAATTCTGATTGCTTTCCAGGAGATAATTTAATGGAAAATCACTGGCTTATGAGTCAGGAAACCTAGGTTCAAGTCTTCCAATTAATATTCTTATTTCTAAATTTTGTATAAAACTGAATGTCAGAGTAATTGATGCCTATGTTTCTTGTTTCATAAGCCAATTAAGTACTGTAGAAACTGTTAGCTGTGTAATTTTATAAATCTGAATTTGTAGATTTATATGGTGAATTTAAGATTGCATCACACCTAAATTTTTTGATAGACCCAACAAATAAAAATGTTTAATAATGCCTTCCCTTTGTGTAGTATTTATAACTTTTCAAAGCACTTTGTTTCCCTGTCATCTTGTTTATGCTCATAATTATTATGTTAGTAAGACAGCAAATATAATTCCTTTTTGACAGATGCATAAACTGAATTACAGTAAACTTGTAAATCATTTAAGCTCATATGCCTAATTAGTGGTTGATCTGGGGCTATAATATTAAGGTTTTTCCCGTATTCATCTCTGGTTCTTGTTACTAGAATACTGCCACTTTGCTTTTTACTAAATTAAAACTCAAAAAAAAAAAAAGAGGTTAACATTTCATACCCAGTTTTCATTGTATAAAATAATAAGGTACATTACATTATAGGAGAGGACACTAGGGAAAATGTGATTATCAAGATATAATTCCTCTGTACTGTTATCTTTGAAGGAGCTGGGGATTCTGCATTTTAAGTATGAAGAGAAAGAGGAGTGTTCTATGTAGTCTTTGCAAAATCCAAGGAAATGGAAATAGCAAAAAGGCAGACGTGCTTAGATTGGAAACTGAGTGAACAGTAGTAATGTGCAGTTAGTCTGGAATGGTAGGCTAGAACCAGATTTTGTAGATCTTCTAAAGCCAGACAGGTGGTTTTATTTTATTATAGATACCCCACCCCCACACCCCCCAAAAAAAAGATTCTAGGAGAATGGGGGGGGGGAGGATGATGTGGTTAGTAATCTTTTTTTGTTTATTTGTTTGTTTGTTTTGTTTTTTAATACACAAGGCCACCATTTAAATAATTTAGTTTTGGTGATTATTTTTGAAATTTTATTGTAGGGTGGATGCATCACACTGTGGATCAGCTGGGAGACAAGGCTACCAAGGAAAGCTATGCTATTCAATATCTCCAAAAATCTCTAGAGGCAGATCCTAACTCTGGCCAGTCCTGGTATTTCCTCGGAAGGTGAGTTTTGTTCAGTGTTTTTAAAGCATTTTTCTTAATTCCACTTTGGGAATTTGAATTTAATTTTAAAATACTATAATATGTGAAGCTAAAATTAGACTCATAATCTGTTAATTTTCCTGTAAAATAATTTGCAATAAGTTTGATAGATTGCAAAAATAAAATAAACAGCTCCAATTTTCATATTGTTTCTTACAATATTACCTTTTGTTCTAAATGACCTTTTTAAATTTTTTTTTCTTTTTATGTTTTATTTTGTTCCCATGGCTTTTATTTCACTGTATTTATCTTTGTGGACTTTTTAAAAAATGATTGGATGTTAACTCTAAATAATTACTAATAATCATTTTAATTTCTCTCTTAATAACGTAGCTTTTGCCTTAGTTGTATAGTTTTTCTTTGCACTTTATATTGTATTTAATGAGATGTTGATAAAAGTAGATTTGACTTGGATGCCTAAGATATTGTTATGTTAATATTATCTTAAAGATCATTTTTCTGACTTAACATGGGAACATATATCTCTTACTTTAAAAGACACCACAGAAACTGTTTTTATTGTTGCCAGAGAGATCATCTAGTACAAAGTTCTTAACTTTTTTTATATTGAAATCTGTTATCTCTTAAAAGAATAATATATTTTAATACATGTTATTTTAATATGTTTTAATTCACAAAATATATAGGATTACAAAGAAAATTAATTACATAGAATAATAGTTGTCAGAATATTTTTTAAAAACCAAGATCATGACTTGAGGTCAAGAATATCTTATGTAGTATGATTAACTTTTAAAAATCAAGAAATAGACATAGTAGCATGAAGGGAAGTAGGAAAGAATGTTTGTATTCAACTGTAAGTTATTGGATGATACCATGTAAAATTTCTACTTTGAATGGTAAAATGTATTTTTTGTTTAATAATGAGCCCTTTGATTTGATGAAAATTCTCTTATTGATACTCTCTAAATTGTTTTTCCCTTTAACTGCATTTCCATTTCTTAATAAATCCTTCTTCTCTTCTCCCCCTACCATTATTTTTAAAAAGGGACAGAAATCTGATTTGATTTTATGAGTACAGAAAAATTAAATATAATATTAAATTAAATATAATAGAAAAATTAATAAAATAGAAAATAAAATAAAAATTAAATACAAAAATTAAATATAATATAAAATATAAGTTGGTATCTTTTTTGTACATCTTATTTGCTTAGAGAAAAGTTAAGTTACTGGCCCAGAACTATACATCCAATATATATCGGAATTTTTCCTGGTATTCATTCCATTTTCCTATTCCTAATAAAAAATTCCTATTTACTACTAGGGGTGGGGGGGTGGGAGGAATAATTCAGCAAAACCAAGCACTACAGACAAATTTTAAATCACATGTAATATCCTACTCATTTTTCATATTTTTTTCCTAAGTGGGAGAGGGGTGATCAGCCTTGTTCATTAGAATTACAACAAACTTATTTTGGGGGTCACAGTGTAATTTTTTTTTAAAATCTTCCCATTTACATTATTGTTGTCACCATTTTTATTGTTTTCCTTTGCCTACATGTTTCACTTTTTATCACTTCATATAAACGTTATTGTCTTTCATTCATCATTTTTATAGCTCAAAAACAGTCCTTTGTTTTTGTATGGAACAATTTGCTTTGCCATTCCCAAATAGACATCTGTTTTGTATTGGGTTGTTTGCTATTGCAAAAAGGATACTGAAGACTGTAATATTAATTAGATCTCTTCTTATGTCTTCAAGCTCCTTAAAGTGTATACTTGGTACTGGGATTTTGAGGTCAAAGAGAACTGACATTTGACACTCTTAGCATAATTTTTATTTGCTTTCCATAGTGATTGCATTTTAAGTCACTTATGTAACTTATAGTTCACAGTGAATTTCTACTTTACTGTTTCCCCCAAAAATTTAAACAAAAATAGCTTGCTGATTCCAGTGTGCAAAACTTTAGGCCTGAAGTCAAGAAGATCCGAGGTCACACCTTATCTCAGCCACTTAATAGCTATGTTACCTTGGCCAAATGACTTTCAACATTAAAATGTGAGTGACAACAATAATGTTTACCTTCCAGGATTGTTAGGAGAAACAAAGAAAAATAATGTTTATTAAATACTTAGCACAGAGTTGGTATTTTTAAAAAGATACTAGCTCTTATTATTCATAAGATTTACTTCAAACAACTCTTACTGTCTTGACCAAATTGTTACATATTGAGATGAAAACTCAAGAGTTGTTTTGATTTGCATATATTATTTATGATTAGTGACTTGATTCACTTTCAGTTATTAATAGTTTACAGTACTCTTGAGAACTTTCTGAGGAATGGCTTTTGGTTTTATGTACAGCATTTGTCAATTTTCTGTATGTTTTGAATACTTATAGACCCTTATTAGATATTCGATGCAAAGAATTTTTTCTCAATCACTATCTTTATCTTTATGGTTAAAACACACGTTACACATCCCCACACACAAAATAAAGGAGAACTTTGAAAAAATATAATAAGAAAGTAGCCTTAATCTAAAATCTTGCATTAAATATAACCAAAAGATAGTAAAATCTTTTCCATTGAATATATTTGTTCACTTTTGTCATAATTCTCCATTATTTTTCTAGAATGTTTGATGCATTTTTTAGCTTCTGGTAGTACATTAGTACCTGTCTTTCCTTAAGGATAACACTATCAGTAGATAATGGCAAGGTGGACAGAGCACTAGACTTGGACTCAGGAAGGCCTAAGTTCATATCTACCTCTGAAACTTGCAAGTAACCAATCTCTGTTGCCTATTAAGGGAAAGTATTTCTCAGGATTATTGTAAGAATCCAGTGAGATATATCTATAAAGTACTTAGCTATAGTACATAGTCCATAAGTGCTAGCTATTATTATTAGTGTTTAAATAGATAATTTTGATTATAAGAAAATGAAAATACTTGAGTCATGACCAAAAAAATCAAAGTCTAGACATTTTCTGTTATCTTCATGGTCTTTCCAACCTGTGTTACACATAGTAAGTCTCAAAGATAAAGCAGCTTAAGTTGTCTCCATAGTCTTAAGACAATGGTCCTCTAACTTTTTAAATAGGGGGCCAGTTCACTGTCCCTCAGACTGTTGGAGGGCTGGACTATAGTAAAAACAAAAACTCACACTCTGTCTCCGCCCCTCAGCCCATTTCCCATAACCTGGCAGGCCGCATCTAGCCCACGGGCAGTAGTTTGAGGACCCCTGATCTAAGACATTGGGAACCTAAAAAAAGGCCAAAATCTCTGAGAACTAATGAGTAGCTCAGATTAATTCTCCCCTACAACCTTCCCACTCCATGTACTTGAAACTAATTTTTTTAACTCCCTTCTACTCCCACCCACCAAATACTTCCTTTTTGGTATATAGAGATCCAAACCCCAAACTACACAGAAATTGTCTGAGGCCTTTGTAGCCAACAACATGCAAATATTCTCTTCTACAAAAGATGCTTATAGGAGAACAGAAGAAAAGAGATAAAAGGGCAGCACTTATGTTTGGATTTATAGTAGAGTTCAATCCTACAATCTCCTAAAGCCTCTGAGGTCCAAACTCCAAATGATATAACTATCCAGGTAGCAGTGACAACATATGGCAATTCTTCCTACTGCAAAACTAAGGAACATAGAAGAAGGGACAGAATGTAGTAATATACCAAGTATACAGGGTGCAAAAAGCTAAATGGCATCTCATTAAGCATTAAATTAGAGCCCAATATTCAGGTAGGGCTCGTCTGTGTTTCCAAAAGTCACTTACTTAGTGCAAAGACTTTGGCTGGTGAACCATGAATTAGCCAGTATGGGAAGAAGCTTTACATGCTTTGAGGTCCAGTCTCCAAGGAAATAACCATTAGAAAGTGAGCAACTGGAGAAAATTAATGGGAGAAAAGACAAAAGTACCAAGGATCTTGAACGTAAACAAATAATGCAACACAGAAGATGCTAACAGCAGAAAAAAAATTCCCTCTATTTCTATTAAATTAATTTGGACATCTATAATTAAATACTGGGAAATAAAGGGAAGTAATGCAAGTAATGCATCTAATGAGGCAGAAGACCCTGTGGATTCTGTGGAACCAAAATATTTTTCCCAAGTAGTTTAACAAAGGGATGAAAATTGTCAGAGCAGAATTTATGGTCCACCTAACAAAAATAAACTTTGAATGTGGCATTTCATCAAATAACTCCCCCACCACCCCATCCCACCCCCACCCCCCCCAAAAAAAAGGGAAGAAAGAAAGACAACCTGACAACTGATTAGGAATGCAAATACACAGAAATGAAGGACAACTGGGAGAGGGGGAAAAAAAAAAGCACCATTAAAACAAAATATGCACTGTATTCAAAGTTCATTGATCTTGAAGACATGCTTCCTACAGATTTTAGGTCTCTCAGAAGAACAACAAAAGTCAAAAAAATATGAACCACCACAATGTGAAAAGTAGTTCAAGAAAATTGCAATGAATCTTTGAACACAGAAAACAGAATACCAAATTGTAAGAATAAGAATGCACAGATCATCTCAAGAAAAAGCTTAAAGCTTCAGACATCAAGAAACACAAGTGATTAAATTAAGTAATTCCATTGAGAAACAAAAAATTTTGCTACCAGCTGGGAAAAGAACTTATAATGAATCTACTTCATCAATGCATATTGATAAGTTGTATATGGCTTATAATCTTAGAAAGTTAATAAGTATTCTGCCTACAGTTGTTCAATTATTCAGAAAGCTACTCTTTTTTTAACCTGAAAAATTGTTTTACTTTTCCTTTTTCCTCCTCAAGTTATAGACTGATATTTGACAATTACATGTACTGTTACAGATTTTAGCTTTAAAATTGTAATCGGAAATTGTGAATATCATTCATGTAATCAGAAAATTTTCAGATAGTTAAGAAAATTGCATACATTTTATTATACCTGAAGTTTTGAGTAACGTGTCATTCCTTCATAGTTTTGTGAGTACCACTCTCTCGTGATTGTCCTACCTTTTTAACTAACATTTTAAAAAATTGTTAGATTAAAAACATCAGAGTGGAAACATTAATTTTATTTAAAAACATCAGAATGAGAGACATTAATTTTATTCATGCAAAAATTTAATATCTCCTCTCTCTCTCTCTCTCTCCTCATCTCTCTCTCTCTCTCTCTCTCTCTCTCTCTCTCTCTCTCCTTCTCTCTCTCTTCCTCTCTCTCTCTCTCCTCTCTCTCTCTTCCTCTCTCTCTCTCTCTCTCTCTCTCTCTCTCTCTCTCTCTCTCTCTCTCTCTCTCTCTCTCTCTCTCTCTCTCTCTCTCTCTCTCATTTTTGCAGTAGCCTTTGGGTCACTCTGCCTGCTTCAAGTTATGATGTCTCTCACCAGTCCATCCTCTATTTAGCCACCAAAGTGGTTTTCCTAAAGCACATCTAATTGTGTTATCCCCCTTATTCCATAGATTCCAACCATTCCTTATCACCTCCAGGATTAAAAACAAAATCCTATTTGACATTCAATACCTTTTATAACTTCCCAGTCCTCTTATACTTTATTCCCTGCCATTTACTCTTCAATCTGGTAATGCTAGTCTACAATTAAGACAGCTATGCCCCATTTCTGAAATTATTTGTATCCTCATTTTATTTGCTGTTTTCTCTGGTTTAAGTACCAACTGAAATTGTTCCATATTCTATACAAAGCCTTCCTAATTCTAGTATCTTCCCTCTTAATTATTTTATTTGGATATATATTTTATTTGTATTTATTGTTTATCTCTTCTCTCCTCTTTTTACCCCTACCCTCCCATTTATTTAGTTCCTTGAAGGCAAGGATTGCCTTTGCTTCTTTTGTTTCCCCTGTACTTATCTCTATAGGTGTTTAATAAGTGTTTATTCACTAAACCTTCTTTTACTCCTTTGCTCTAGCTGTGGATGATTATATTATCTGCTTCTCTCTTAAAGTGTGTGTGTGTGTGTGTGTGTGTGTGTGTGTGTGTGTGTGTGTGTGTGTGTGTGTGTGTGTGTGTGTGTGACTTCAGGTCTGTCACTCTATCCACTGCACCACCTAGCTACCCCTTTTAAATTCTTTTATGTTGTAATCTTTAGCTCTAAGGTTGTGTGTCTATTTAGATTATACTGTTAAACTTGATGTAAGGTTTAAGCTTAATTTCTCCCAGAATGGTTTTCAATTTTGTCCAGTTTTTTTTCCTTCAAATAAATTTTGGTATTATTTTATTGGTTTTTGTAAAATATCCCTTTGATAATTTGCTTGATATTGTATTAACATTGAAACATAACTTATTAGCATTTAACTTTTATTATATCGGCATAGCCCATTGATAAGCACTGATTATTTTTCCAAAGTTTAAAGAGAATTGTGTGATTGAATTTACATAAACATTGAATATGCTTTGAAAGTTGGATTGATTCTCAATTATTTTATGCATCCATCATTTTTATTGGAATTTCTTTTTATATTATTCACTTTGGGTATTTTGTTGTCCTCATGCAGAAGTAATTTTTTATTTTTATTGGTTTATTTTGTATTTTGTGTTTTTATATACTTTAGTTTTGATTTCTGATTCTTTTTTAGTAAATTTAGTAAGTTAGATTCATTTTAAGTAAAGCATCATGTCATCAGTAAACAGAGATCATTTTATCTCCTTTTAGCTTGAAACCTTTGTTTTCTTGCTGTTATTAGCATTTTTAGAGCTGTAGATCAATTAGTAGCAGTGAGAATGAACACCTTTTTTATGTATTCATTGAGAAAGCTGCTAGTGTATCCCCATTGAATATGGTGTTTCTTTTTGGTTTTTGGAATTCATATTATAATTTTCATATTAATTAATTAATTAATTAATAGTAGATTTTCCTCCATGTTTGTACTTCGTTGCAAAATTCACATTTCTCTAAATGGAACCAACACCCTCAAAAATTAGGATATTTTATTTACCTTTCCCTCTCTTTTCTTCATAATTAATAAACATTTTAATCCCTTTCATTTCTCAATAGTAATCACATCTGGCTCATTATTTTTTGACCTTTTCTCTTTAATTCTAGCCCACTATTACAACTCTCCCAATCTTCTTGACTATGACTAGAATCTAATTTACATCATTCAGATTAATCTTCTTAAAGTAGAACTTTATTCTGCATTCTTTTGCCTCCAAAAGTTATCAGTCTCTCCCAGTCACCTATTAAGTAAAATACGTGTTTCTTTTTGAGAATTCAAACCTTTTTAGGTATGACCTGTTCTTCTCTTTTACCTCATTATTCCCCTTAATCTTTCTTATGCATTAACAAAACTTGAATATTTTCTGGTTTGTAAAAAGATATCAGTTCTACCTTAGTAACTATATATATATATATATATATATATATATATATATATATATATATATATATATATATATATATATATAGCAATTTATATCATTGAATATTCCTTAACTCCAGTCTTTCCTTTCCAACTACCTGACAGTTCTACTTGAAAGTACTATCATCATCTCACTATATTTTAAAGTAAAACTCATCTAACTTCCAAAATCAGTTTTCTCTTATGACTTTATTTTCTCTTTACCAGTTTTCCCATTCACATATTTGAAACCTTTAAGAAATTACTTTTCTCACTCCTTTTTTTGTTAGATTCTAATATATGGGAACACAAGGCATGAGTACATAATTTGGAAAGTTAGTTTATAAGAAAGGTAAAAGGACTTTATAAACTAAATAGAGGAGTATATATTTGATTCTAATGGACATAATGACCTATAGACATCTATTTCATTTGGAAATGCCTAGGTGTAGTACTTGTGATTATGGGGGAAAAAAATAAGTTTTATAGCTGTGTGGAGTATAGTTTGAAAAGGAGAAATATTTGAAGCCAGAAGACCAATTTAGCTATCATTGTAACATTCCAAGGAGGTAATGAACATTGCATTTTGTTACTAGCCATGCAAGTAGTGACAAGAAAGCAGATATAAAAGTTGTAAGAAAAAGAGTAGGACAAAATTTTGCAGCTAATGGAAAATATGAGAAAGTGTAATATCAGTAATAAGTAAAATGCAAATAATAATTTGAAAAACTGAGAGACTAGAATATTTCATATTTCATATTATTTCATATTAAAGTTCAGAAGAGGGGCAGCTAGGTGGCACAGGGGATAGAGCACCAGCCTTGAATTCAGGAGGACCCGAGTTCAAATGTGATCTCAGATACTTAACACTTCCTAGCTGTGTGACCCTGGGCAAGTCACTTAACCCCAGCTGGGGCGGGGGGATAAAATAAAAAAAAAAGTTCAGAAGAGAGGTGAGTTTTGAGAGAAAGATGAATTCTGATTTAGATTAATTATATATTTTTGCCTTTCTTTGAATCCCTAGCACTTTTTTTAGCATAGTACCTCACACATATTGTATGCTTAATAAATTCTTTTTATCTTATTAGCTAAATGAAGTGTCCAAAGGATTAAAGCTCAAAACAGTAGGACTGAAAATATAGATTTGTGTAATCATATGCATAGAAATGGTCAGTAAGCCCCTGGGAATTAATGGGATCATTAGGTATAAATAGATAAGAGATTATATCTCTATAATTGATGGGTATGATATGGATAGTGAATACAGACTGGCAGGAAGTGAAAAAGGACAACAAAAAACTATTCACAGAAACCCAGAAAAGAGATGAGAGAGAAAGAAGCATGGAATTAAAGTGGTAGAACAGAGACTTGGTAAAAAATGTTAAAGAACAAACCTTTTATAACATTTTTAAATGTTAGCCATCTGTAAATGTTGGTATTTGAATAAGTATTCTTTGTCCAATTACCAACACATTGATATACTATTTATACAAATGAACAACATTATTGATATTCCCATTAAAAAAGTAATGCAAACGACAAAAGTATTTTGCCTCTAAATGGTGGAGTGGTTTGAAGACTCTTTGGAATATGAAACTATGGAGTTGATAAGAGTTGTTTTCGTTGTGCATCCAAAGGCAGTAATAAAAATCTTTTCATGGATACTTCATCATTTCTTCTTATAGTGCTCATGATGGGTATAATCAAAGAGACTACCATGAAGATAATCATAGCTTATGAGCCTACATCTGTTGGAGAGGATGAAAAGGTAGAAAAATAATTTGACAAAATATTTCAAAACAAGTGAAAAGTGCACTTTGATAGTCATGGATTTAAATGAGAAGGTTGAAACAAGGAAGAATAAAAGAAAAAAGAAAAAAGTTGTTGAATCAAATTTTTGAAATGAGAAAGGTCAAAACCTTGTTGACTCCATTAAAACTTCATGTTTTATAGTGTCAGGTTGTGTTTTTTGTTGTTGTTGGGTTTTTTTTTTTGTTGTTTTTTTTTTTTGTTGTTGTTTTTTTTTTTTTTGTTTTGTTTTTTTTTTTTTGTTTTGTTTTTAAGAAAATTAGAAGCCTGTACAAGTGACTATCAACTCACACACACCCCCCATCCCGTTCTCCCCAATCTCTTTCCCTCTCTTTTCCTCCTCCTTTCCCCTCTTCCCCCCCTCAGTGAAACTGTGTAGTGAAGACCATAGGCTAGAACAAAAAACAAGTAGAACAAAAGTCAAAATAAATATCAAATTGCAAGAAAAGTTCATTCATCTAATTGTAGATCTTTCCACCCAATCTATTTAGATGAACAATCAATACAAGAAAGTGATAAAAGGCAATGATTGTCTTTTAATCAAGCAAACCTTGATTATTATCATTTATTGTGAAATTGTATAGAGCAATTACCACAATTAAGTGATTCAAAGAACTTAAGACTTAGACCAGGGAACATTTGTCCTTCTTGCCACATAGGGAAAAATTAAAATATAGAACAATACTTAGAATTTGAACTTAAAATTTTATATTATTATTCCCACTTCAAAGCAATGGGAGAGGGGAAGTATTTAGAAAATTGAATACTAAAATATTTAGAAAACTTAGTGTTAGAATCAAGTGATCCTACATATCCCATAAAGTATTCAGAATTATAAAGACTTAAGAGAGCTATAGATAGTCTCTTCTCTTCTCTCTTCCTCTTCCTTCCTCTCTCTCTCTCTCTCTCTCTCTCTCTCTCTCTCTCTCTCTCTCTCTCTCTCTCTCTCTCTCTCTTTCTCTCTTTCTCTCTCTCTGTTTAAATAGGACAAATGTGTTAGTGTTTCTCTAGACCTATTAGTTATTTTGTACAGCAGTGGAACATTTTGACTCAACTCCAGTTTCTCATACATATTTGAAGAAATTTATATCACAGTTAAGACTGAGTTGGGAACACCGGCTAGATGGATTAAAGAAATTTGTGCTATTCTACAATTTTGAAAGCAATGAATGACAGATCATTTTTCAAGTTATTCCAGAAGGGGATGAAGGTTATTTAAATGAATCTGATCTCATCTAATGGGTATTATGCAGATCTTATTCCATCGACATCTTAATCTGTTGTGACTTGGATGTGACTTTTCAATAAAATCTACACATCTTCCCCTACCCAGTATGTTTGGCATTCTTTCTCTGCTGTTACTGACATACAATACCCTTGAGAACATATAGTTCATCAGTTATCTCTTGATCAATATGTGACAAGCACTGTATTAGAAATTGTCTCCTTTTTAGTATTATCTATCCTTAATGATATTATTTATGTCTCTTCTGTGTAATTGCTTCCTAGTATGATTTTGTAGCTAGCTCATGCTTAAGATATCTCTCCCTTTGACCTGTAGTGTGATCTAAAGCTAAATCTTAGAAATCATCATTTGCCACGAATTATTAACAAGATGGGCTTCTTTTACCCAGGGAAAAGATCAGTGATTGTATCATCAGTGTTATCATTAAAGCACTATGTGATTTCCTAGAGACAATTAACCTGCCTGCTTGTTCAATATTTGGTCTATTTCATTGTTTATTTTGATCATCAAACTGTAGATAAAAGTCTGCACAATAAACATTTCTTAATCTACTTTGGTTTTCTTCCAATGGGTTTAGTTCTTTTAATGATTCTGCAGTATTCCTGAGCTTGATGGAACCCTAGGACCAAGTGATAAGGGAATATCTTTGCAAAAATCTATGATTACAAAAGTTAGGTAAGCTGATGATGTAAAAGCAGAGAATAAGAGTAGACATCCCAAGTGCTACCTTGCTACTTTGGGGGGAAATATCTAAGTAATCCCACATTGGAAAGATATATTATATATATGAAAACTTTTTGGTAAGAATTAAAAAGATGTTTTAGTTTAAATTTTAAAATTAGTTTTAGCTTAAATTGCTTCCTCCACTGATGGCAGTGAATACAGATCCACTGAAAATAATGTTTCATCATGCATTGTAGGTTATTTTAAAAATTTGAAGGCAAGTCCATTTTCAAATTTTTCATTTTTATGATTTAAATTTTATAGGTTTTTTTTAATTCAAAAAATACTTTCTAGAATCTTTTATTACCTAAAAATTAAAGAGCTTCTTTTTAGTTTGTTTTTCCATGGGAACCACATTTATAACACATTTAACACATTTATAACTTGCCTTGTTTAGACCAATATTACCTGTGTCATTTCTTTTTGTTTATAAATGTATGCTTTAATGTAATAATAAAAACAGGTTGATTGTTTTGTCTTCTTTCTTACGAAATGTTGTGGTATTAACAGTATTTTTAGGCTTTGACAATTTCTAAATGCAGTATATTCAACCTATGCATTGTTTAAAAAAAGACTACTGTATTTTTTACTCTAGCTAAATGTAATGTTGAAATATTAGTTAATATAAATGCATCTTATGAAAATTTAAATCTTCTTTTATACTTCAGTAACATAAAACATCTCCTTAGAATAGCTGAAGAATTTTACATTATAGTAATAAAGTATTCTTGATTTCTTTTTCCCCCTCCTCCCATCCTTCTCAGGTGCTATTCAAGTATTGGAAAAGTTCAGGATGCCTTTATATCTTATAGGCAGTCAATTGATAAATCAGAAGCAAGTGCAGATACGTGGTGTTCAATAGGGTAAGACATTGTATAAGATAAGTAATATTATAATTATGTATATATTAAAACAAAGACCTTTTCATCTTTGACCACATGCTGTATGTCTTTGGGCTTAATCCTCTTTTATGATATTTAATCCTTTGTTCTCTATTTCTTTTTTTCTTGTTTCTTGTTTTTTGTTTTTTGTTTTTCTTTTTAAATAGTGTGCTATACCAACAGCAAAATCAGCCTATGGATGCTTTACAGGCTTATATATGTGCTGTACAATTGGACCATGGCCATGCTGCAGCCTGGATGGACCTAGGCACTCTGTATGAGTCTTGCAACCAGCCTCAGGATGCCATTAAATGCTACTTAAATGCAACTAGGAGCAAAAATTGTAGTAATACCTCTGCACTTGCAGCACGGATTAAGTATTTACAGGTAAAATTTAAATAGCATTTACAAAGAGTTATTTTTGCCCATGACACAGCAGGCAGGAAGAGGGTGGATGGCTGGCAAGTTTGTCTAGTTGTGTCATGGTGTTTATGATCTGTTTCCATACTTTGTATACATATCATAGCTTGCAGTATTATTTTATTTTCCATTTTAAGTGAGATATAAAGTATTCCTAATATGCTCTTTTGCACATTTACTCAGTTGATGCATATTGATTTACATAACTTTTTTTTCTATGTATTGTCTACATTTTTAAGTTTCCATAGCATTTTAGAGAAAGAACACAAACACTGTCTTTCACTCTTGCTTGAAGTTTCATAAGATAATAATTATGAGAGCTCAACTTTGTTCTGATTCTCACAAAGGTTTATATTCTGGTTACCCTCTTTATCCTTAGCATCTTTCTAAAACCCCAAATTTAGAATCTATTTTCTTTAAAACATAATTAGCTACAGCATTTAGGAAGATTTAGTGGACTTGCTCTTACTAAAGTAGGCTTGTGTTAAACTTGCTTTTTACATAATTTTTCCTAGGCTCAGTTGTGTAACCTTCCACAAGGTAGTCTACAGAATAAAACTAAATTACTTCCTAGTATTGAGGAGGCATGGAGCCTACCAATTCCCGCAGAGCTTACCTCCAGGCAGGGTGCCATGAACACAGCACAGCAGGTGAGAAGTTGGGTTATATTCTGCAGGTGCCCAGCTTGAAGGGTTATTTCAATCTTTAGTGGTCAAGCTTATTTTACTAAGCGCAGGACTGGCTTTCTTGATAATAAAAAAGCCTTTTGATTTAATTACAAAGGGATTCTAGATCAAGGTAATACTCCCTATAATGTGGGAGAAATTTGGGGTACCAATTTAGAACCTTTGTGGATTTTCATGATTTTGAGAGAGATTTCTCAAGTACAAATGCTGCAGTGATTATATTATTAAAAAAAAAAAATTAAATCCCAAGGAAGGTACACATTCCTCCACTGATAATTCATTTGATTTTGATTTTTCAATCATTGTAATCAGCTATGTCCACATAGCTTTAAAATTATGCAGCTTATAAAAGTTTTTAATTTGAAGGAAAGAATTAAGAGTATATAGAACCATATTTTTGTCTTCCTTCTGTGATTCTTAGGCTTGTAAACCTCATCATCCAAATACTGAACCTGTATTAGGCCTCAGTCAAACACCAATTTCACAGCAATCCTTGCCACTACACATGATTCCTTCTAGCCAAGTAGATGACCTGTCCAGTCCTGCCAAGAGGAAAAGAACATCTAGTCCAACAAAGGTATATATTCTAGAGAACTAGAAAACCCCAATCCAAAAACAGTCCCAAAATGCACGAAGATTTTGAAATTGCAACATCAAATGTTCTAGTTTTTATACTTGTGGACATCAGGGAGTGAAAGGTTTGAGTTTCTCTGATAATTATACATTTTTAACACTGTATTTCATCATGAAATCCTAGCATCATAGTAACTAAAGCTAGAAATCAGATTACATGCATCAGGCCATTTTATTCATTTCCCTGCTGCTAAGATTTTAAAACGCTTTTCACCATCACTTTCCAATAGTACTGAAGTTTAAAAAAATGTTGGGTCTAAATGACAGCATGTTTTTAAAAAAGGAATCATTTGCTTTATAATTTGAGGGTGGTGGGTGTGAGGGTGGGTTTAAAGAATCAATATGTTTATATATACTATTAATGATTTCCCCTCCTCCCAAGTTTAGTATTAACTTCTCAAATTATTTATCATTTAATGTTACTTTTGAAAGAATTAATTATTTTAAAATTGTTTCATAGATAAAACTGCAGTATTTTATTCCTATTCATTGTCATTTATTCCCCATTAGTTACTGTTTTATGGGCTAACTGCCATATACTTTAAACTTTTTAACATTTTAACATGTTTTCTTCAGAATACTTCCAATACCTGGAGTAGTGGCCATACAGTGTCACATCCTCCAGCACAACAACAAGTTCATTCATGGTGCTTGACACCACAGAAATTACAGGTATGTATACCAGGAAAAGAGTATTTTAAGTTTAGAAGATTATTAACTTCATGACCTTTGGAAAGTTTATTTCAGTTTCCTTAAATCTGTTTTCTCTGCCGTAAATGTGATAATCTGCCTTCCACATTTGCCATAATGATTAAATTAAGTAAGATTAGAAAATAAGGATAGACATAGGCAAAATCAAGCTCCTAGTACTGCTAAAATATAGAACTATTATCTAATTTTACATTCATTGAATTACAGGAGATTATCTCTTGTAGTTACTCAACGTAAGACTAAAGTTTTGAATTCTTTGTGCTTGATATGTTGACTCCAACAGGATTTTTTTCTCCCTTTTATGATAATAGCAAAACCTGGAGTCAGTGCTAAAGGGAATGAGAATAGACATATAAGTCATTATTATACAACACTAAACTGATGTGCATGATATACATTTTATCATTATAGTTTAGTATACTGTAACTGTAAAGCCCAGAGTGTCTGTGAAATTTGATTAGAAAAAAAATAAGTAAAAAATGATAAGTAAACTGCTTTTAAGAAAATACTGCTCTTTAGGTGTTACATTACTGTTATGCATATGCTATTTAAATTGAGATGTCTCTAGTGATTAAGAGAAAAAATATGCAAGATTTTGTTTTCCAATAAACTGGAAAAAATTTTAAGAATTTTGTTGAATTCATCTGAAAGTTTTTTATATCAATTTTTGCATTAACTGAGAAAATAATTTGGAATTTGGTGAATCTTGGGATGAAATTTGTGATTTTGAGGGGATTATTTTGCAATGGAAAAAATTAATTAGTACTGTGACCTGCCCCCTTTTTAAACATGAAGCACAAGAGAAGGGATGTGGAAGTGAATATAGTTTTCATTACCTCTTGCCCTTACTCATCTCCTAGGTGGCAGCTGCCCTTGCTGGACAATTAAAGGCAACCAGACACTTTCAAAGGATTACTTGTAAATTTTCTTACCTGAAAATGAGGGATGAAAATAGATTGTCTCAAAGATCTGCCAACTCCCAATCTAACTTCTTGTGGAAGACAGGCACATACACTGAATAAATAGTCTCATTTATCTCATCAAACCTATAAAAAAGGTTAAATGAATAAAATCATGTGGGAGCTTTCAGGATAGCTAGAATAAAACATTTAAAAATAAGAGACTATTTTTTTTTATTTTTTTTTTAGATCATAGATACCTATGGGCAGAATGGTCCGTTTGCATTATTTGTGAGTAAAAGGAAATGGTAGATTTTAACATGTAACCATAATGTGTGATTACTGTTTTCTTCAAATGATTAAATCTAGTCATACTTTTAATAATGGAATTGTAGAGTTGGAAGAACTTTAGAAGATGCGCATAGTTTGTACCCTCATGTCACAGTTAAAGAAGCTGAGGTCAGGAGATTATATAACTTACTACAAGTCAAACATTAAATTTATAGCAGTGGTTAAATTGGAAATCAAGGAGACCACACGTCATGCAATTTTAATATTTTGAATGGCTAGAAGTTCTCTGGCTTTTTATTCTATATACCAATGTGGTAACCATTTTATATTGGGTACACGTGAATTTTAACTTTTAGTTTCTCTTTTTTGTGTTTGCCCTTTTCTAGCACTTGGAACAGCTTCGTGCAAATAGAAATAATTTAAATCCAGCACAGAAACTAATGCTGGAACAACTGGAGAGTCAGTTTGTTTTGATGCAACAACATCAGCAGGTATATATTAAAGTGATTCCTTAGGATTTATAAAGTATGCTTTTTCATTTTTTAAAGTTGGAAATGATCTTAAATGATGTTTCATGTCCACTTAAATTACCAGAACCACATGCTTTATGTATTTTATAGTATTAGAAACATTTGTCCTGTATCATTTACATTTATTATCAATCCTTTCCTCTCTCCCTAACTCTCCACCCCAACATCTGACATTCTTAATTTTACTTTTTAATTAAAATATAATCAAGTGGTAGAAGGAAAGACAATTGAGTGCTATTGATAAAGATACTTTTAACATTTCCGTGGCTTTGAAAATTATCTGATCTATTTTTTTACCAGAGGAAAATACCTTTTTTCCTCCTAGTTCTCTTATCAATAGAATATTCAGCATATAAGAAAGTCCTTTTATCTATTTTATTAGAAAGCTTGATTTTTTAAAAAAAATTTTTATAATTTTATGCATGTTTTTAGCATAAACATTATAGTAAATTCATCATATCTTGACTATATATTAACACTATATATATATATATATATATATATATATATATATATATATATATATATATATATATATAAAAGACATAAACCCGTTTCTTTTTATTCACATTAATAATTATCTTTTTTACCTTTTTTTCCTGTAGATGAGACAAACAGGAGTTGCACAGGTACGAGCTACTGGAATTCCTAATGGGCCAACTGCTGACTCATCACTGCCTACAAACTCTGTCTCTGGTCAGCAACCACAAGTTGCTCTAACCAGAGTGCCTAATGTCACTCAGCCTGGAATCCGTCCAGCCTGCCCTGGACAGCCTTTGGCAAATGGACCTTTTCCAGCAGGCCCAGTTCCCTGCAGTACAGCAAGAACGCTGGGTAGTACAGACACTATTTTGATAGGCAATAATCACATAACAGGAAGTGGAAGTAATGGAAACGTGCCTTACCTGCAGCGAAACGCACTCACTCTACCTCATAACCGCACAAACCTGACCAGCAGCGCAGAGGAGCCGTGGAAAAACCAACTCTCTAACTCCACTCAGGTAATACAGTAACAACTGTATTATTGGCTTTATAAAAATAACAATTTGCTTATTATTTCTCATATCATCAAGCTTTGAGAGCAGGGAGCAAGCCTGTTGAATGGATGGTACAACTTAGAAAAACTTGTTAAACAAGTTAAGGTTGACTTGAAAACCTTCACTGCCATTTTATAAAAATATTTTAGAGTTATACTACACATGGTCATATATTCAGTGCAAGTTCAACCTTGCCTGGTTTGTCATAACATTTTTATTAGTTCCTGATTTTTCTTTAAAATATTTATTGATTTGTTTTATGTCATCTTCATTTCCCAGTATCTTTCTCCCCTTGGAAGGGACCCATATTCTATTGCAAACAAAGGAAAAAGAAGGGGGAAAATTATATTACAGAGCAATAAATTAGTCAACACTTTAGCCTTAGCTGCCACAACCTTATAGTCTGCTATCTCTTCAAAGAAGGTTGGGAAGTGCATTTTCATATCTTTTCTTTTTGGGCCAAACTTAGCTATTTCAATTTCATAGCATTCAGTGTTGTTCTTTCCACTTACATTTGTATCATCATAGTGTATATATTTTTTTCTGGTTCTGGTTATTTTGCCATCAGTTCTTGAAATTCTTTCTAATGTTATGTTCTTTATGTTCTTATTCATTCCTTCTTATGGTGCACTGATTTTGTTATTTTAGTCACAGTTTATTAGCCTTTCATCAATTGATAGGTATTAACTTTTGCTTCAGTTCTAGTTTGATATATAAAATTTGCTCATATAAATGTTTTGGTATTTGTGGGGCCTTTATTTTATATCATTGATTTTCTTGGGGACAAAAAGATGGGGATATGCCTACTAGTGAAATCTTGGAGGACAATGTATAAGTGGCTATGGAAATTTTAGTCACTTTCTTAGTATAATTCCAAATTGCTTTCCAGAATATTTAACCAAACCAACAAGGATTTATATAACATGACTTACAAAGATTTCTTGGCATTTTTGGTTCTAGCAAATTCTGTATTATTGGGGAATAGATAAATTAACTTAACTTTTCGAGTGGAAAGAGGATGTGATTTAATTGGCAATGGAGTTACATAAAATCCTCACTCAAACCATTACAATGAAGCCTAATAGAGTTTAGTTTTTGAGGCCAAGTGCCATTGTTTCCCAGAGCGATTCAGGGAAACTGCACCAA
Organism: Sminthopsis crassicaudata; assembly: GCF_048593235.1. Lineage (NCBI taxonomy): Eukaryota > Metazoa > Chordata > Mammalia > Dasyuromorphia > Dasyuridae > Sminthopsis > Sminthopsis crassicaudata. The sequence goes on along the minus strand of NC_133619.1, from coordinate 270,454,804 downwards.
CAGTTACTTGCCAACATAGTCATTCTGTTAACACACTGAATCTCTTGAGAGAAGTAAAGTAATTTTAGTAATTTTAGTTGTTCAAGTCATGACATTGCCTAAGGCAGTACTAAAAAGCAGTACTCAACTAAAGTAGAAAGATGCCCAAATTAAAGATTTGGATATACAGGGAGTTGTAGTATTTAATAATATAGCTGGCTTCCTAAAATGCATTTGTGGTACCAATATCAGCCATATTTTAAATTTGTGGCATTTCTGATACTTATTTACTCAGAGAAATATTAAAAGCCATTGTTTGACTTAAGTGTCTGAATATAGTTGTAAATGTAATTATGGACTTTAAATTTAGTGGCTATATGAGTTGGTAGTCTATAAAATATTTTGTTTTTTGAGACATCTGATCTTATCTGCTAGAAGTTTATGAAGTTTTCACTGCCCTTTGAACTGAAAACCTGATCGAGATCATTCTTTTTTCCCTAAGTTATTGAATAAATTGAGACCTTTGTTAATCAAGGGAAGAATAGTTACTTGGTTAGCTTGCATAAAAGGCCTTTTTATTTTTACCTCATTAAAGACTTTTAATTCTCTTAGAAAAATAAGGTTATCAAGCAGTCCCCAGTAAGGTATGGTTTAGCCTTGAAATAAAAACTAAATAGGAGATGTAGTTTCAATTTCTTTGAGCTAGAAATTTAATAATGTCTATTACAGACAAAATGATTAGTTTTTATGTCAAATAGTTAAAAGACCTAGTTTTCATAATCCTAAATCTGGTGAAAAAGGAGAAGGAAAAGTGAATTTTTAGAAGCAGTTATTTTTAATTTTATGGGGGGGGGTGTAATAGGTAATTTAGACATTTATTATTTAGCTTGAAAATAAGTTTCTTAACACTATGTCTACCAAAGTTGTTTTATTAATACAATTCCCAGCATTGTACTAGGCTGGCAATATAAAAAGTGAAACAAGATTCCTTTTCTCAAGTGCAATAGAAAGAGATGATAAATACACAAACAAATATATTCACAAATACAAGTTTTTAGTGTCCACTAAGAAGAATATTAGTAAAGGATTCATGTTGAGTATTTGAATGGTCAAATCAAGAACTATAAAGTTCCTACTGTATATATATATTATATTATAAAAATAAGTTAGTACCTGATTGCTTAAAAACTATCTTTAGAACCATTTCAGAAAACAATAATG